>NW_020209256.1:660897-1169623 GCF_003025095.1 Trichoderma harzianum CBS 226.95
ATGTCGAATTACAATAGACATCCCAGCTACCACCCACATACACCTTTAAACACACTGCCAGACACGATGGCCGATAACATGGAGCCCTCTCCAAAGTCGATGCAGAGCACCATGAATTTATTTGCCTTTACCCGTAGCACACGAGAGCTGCCGCTTCAACCATCCACACAGAGAGCGCTGCCGGTTTCGCCCGACTTTGCTCTACAGGCCAGCGCGCTGCCATACAGTGCCAACATGAATGTGAGTTTCTCAGTGTCCATGACAGGGAACCCCTATTGCGGCTTCATTCATACAGTTGCACCACAAGCCGACAACTTTACAAATTATTTCATTTTCGACTTCATTTTTTGCAAGATGGACTGCATGCTGACCATGTCTTTCTCCAGCAACAGAACTACCACGGTTCTCTTGCCCAGCAGGGGCGAGCCCTATCACAGGCTGCCCATTATTCGCTGGCGCCCGCTACCATGTGTCGCGACTTATCCATCCGCTCAGAGCCCATCATGCACCAGAGGCAAACGACACCCTCTGCATCAACCGGGCGGCGCATCAGCAATGAGATGCTTTTTGCCCCTCTTGCTCAAGTTCAGGAGAATTCTTCTCCAGACATTGGCGTGACCCCTCAGGTCTACTTTGCCAACATGGCCCCGAGCCCAAGCTACCTGTCGTCCACCGGGACCAACCTACCCCTTTACGACATGTTTGCGGGCAGACAATCAGCTACTCCCTCCATGGTCACGACATCTACGGGCATTGAGCAGGCCCCTCCCATGACGAGAGAGAACAGCTTTGTTCATACCAGCCCCCGCGTGGACATAACGAGGATGCCCTCGTCTGCATCCTACGCCGACTCGCTCTCTGACCATACCATAACGAATCTCCAGCAGTCAGACTGCTCCAATGTATTCAACATGCCCGAAGATCTCCTGGCAGTGGGCTGTGGCTTCCCCAATCCCACCACAATGCAATACCCACCCCTGGAATATCAAATGTTGATGTCCCCTGCCTTTACTCCCGCTTCCATGAATCCCACCACTCCCGGGGCCGCTCTCATGGAACGAGGAGACTCGGCTTGCAGCAACAAGTCGACCTCTTCTTTGGCAAACCGGGCTAGGGAGGCTACAAGGAGGGTGGTCTTGCAGGCACAATCGACCTCGATTGCCCCCATGCCCCAGCCGCCATCCCAAGAGCTGCCTCGAGCGACTCATGGGAAGCGCACTACCCAGCAAGACAGCAAGGCCAAGCAAAAGCCAAAGTACCCAAAACTTCGCTGCAAATATTGCAACGAAATCCCTAATGGGTTCCGAGGTGATCATGAGCTGAGGCGCCACATCGGCGCCAAGCATTCCCAAAAGGTCAAGAAGTTTGTCTGCCGTGACCCGAGAGACAGCGGCATGCCCACCAAGCTCGTGCCCCTCAACCCCCTTGCGCGATGCAAGTCTTGCACCTCGGGAAAGCAGTACAACGCCTATTACAACGCGGCAGCCCACCTTCGACGCACTCACTTCAGAGTGAAGCCAAGCCGAGGAAAGGGCGCCATGGGAATAGGCGAGAAGAGGGGCGGCAAGGGAGGCGGCGATTGGCCTCCCATGAATGATCTCAAGGCATGGTTTACCGAGATTCAAGTCGCGGCCGATGGGCCTGCCTCGGTGGTTACGGGCGATGACCCTCCAGATGAAGGGTCTCTTTCCCAAACATCCGCGTCCACTACGGACATGAGCGCCGATTCTGACACGATCAGACAAAGTGATTTTACCGTGACAGTGGGCTACGTGGGCCAGCCAGCTCAGGAGGATCCGCAGTTCCCCTTGCTGTCTGCTGTCGACGATAGTGACATTGACGTGCTTAGCACATCGCAAGGTTCTGCGGCATCTGTGTTTCAGCAGGTGGATGACTTGATCTTCGATGCCGCATGGTTTGACACCATTTCTAATGCTGGCTTGGATTATCCGCACCTCTGATGCTGATGAATGGATGTGTCTATCTGGTGGCGTCATGACCGACACTTACAGATGTGATGTGATCGACTTGCTCTGGACCGAAATTTAAAAAACTGAAAAAAGAAACAAAAACAAGAACATTGAAAACCTTTACAAAGACCAAAAAAGAAGATTAACATTATGAAATCATGGTAAAAAAATATACCACACAACAAGGGAGGGAAGATACAGACAGGACCTGGCGTTATTGCTGTTGCCAAATCAAACTTGCCGACGCTCATTTTACCATTTTCATTATTTTGCTTACATCTGTTGTATTTGTTTGGGGGCGTACTTTTGTTTTACTTGTTCACTGTGTTTTATACGAATGTCGTCGGGATACGTTTTGACGAGCAACTGGATCAAAGTGATCCAGCTACACAGGAATCACCGAGCGCACACGGTGGCTATTTCACGTTTTTTCAACCTCCTTCGTGGAGATCTTTTGGTGGCATACTCATGTGCTGCAGCATTGGGAGGCGCGAGGTATTGTACGATTCACGGATCACGAAGAACTAAGACTGAAGGGAAGGCGTTTGCGTTTGACAAACGATGTATGAAGAGGGGGGATTGTTGTCTACTTCTTTAAGCGACTTTGGAATTTTGATGTATGGATATGAGGAACAGACTGTATGGATGCAGTGGATAAGACGATGGATAAGAGTTTGTTTTTTTCGTGGGAATTATTGTTCAGATTGGAATTATTGTTCAGAGGGCACATGGTGTTACTGGGAAACAAAGTGCATCTGGGATAGACACTAGACTGATATTTTTTCTGGAGGTGCACTTGTCGGATTATCGTGGGACACAGAAACAGGACACGGACGACTATGCTTGAAGCTTTGGAACTTGATTGGGCTTGTGAATTCTAGGAATATTTCTTTTTTCCCAAGGTTGACAATACACTCTCGCTTTTTTGATAATAGCGGTCACACAAATTCTGCCTTTTGTGATTTTTCTTTTCAATATTACGGCGGTGAGTGGATGGTGCAGACACCTGTATGTACGTATGCCTGCATGTATGTAATGTAATGTACATGTAAGTACTTCTGCAGAAAGGGACTGAAATAAAAAATTCCAGCAGATTTCACATAAGGCGAGGTGTTCTTACAGGTGGTTCCTAAACGGGAAATATTTAGTGGGCGTAGAAAGGGATCGGTGTGGAGACGGAGCAGCGGGAATAGTAGCAGGGATAGCCCTGCTGTGGTTTAGACTTTTTGATTGAGAAAGAGAAAAAAAAAAAAAGGAAAAAAAATAAGAATGCGTAATACTAAACCTAGGTAAAAGGGGATCGGGATTGGGACATGGGAAAATGTACATGTAGTGGGAGGTTTGATTGGGTGGCGTTTTTGGGGGTGTGTGGGAGGGTGTGGTGTGAGTTGGCATTTTTGGGTGAGGGATTCGTGGATGGGGGTTTTTTGGGTGAGGCTGAGCTGTACTGGAATTACACTGACAGACAGACAGATGGCAGTGGACATGGGTATTTGATGTATTGGTACTGTACAGTGTGAGGTGTTATAATGGTGAGGCGTGTGTGTGTGCTGCGGTGTGTGGTATGTAGTACCCAACGGTTGCTGTGAGGTACAAATGGGTGTGTTGAGCCTCTTTTCTCTTTTCTCTCTCTTTGCCTTTTCTTTACCGCCTCTTTGGATGGAAGTATCGTATACATGCTCTTGTACTGGACTTTTGTAGGTGCCTATTGAACTTTTGTATCGCCATTTACATGTATTCTTACAAGAGGTGTGTAAGCTTGGTTCTTCAGGGAACATGTGATGGCGGTGGAGCGACACCGACAATCAGCGGTGCTACCCTGGAAAGACACCGAAAATTGGTGTTCGAGTACTTTCCGATGTATTAAAAGATGCCTTTTTTTTTACATTTGGATAGGTAGCTTAAATTTAGAATGTCGGCGTCTTTGACTCACCGCATCTTAATAAGATTATGTTTACCGCCTTTTGAATATGTACTTGAGGGTGAGATTCTGGAATTAGACGTACGGTGCTTATCTGGCTTTGTAGGTCCGAATGGCCGAGTTGGATTATGGAGGACAATAAGGTTCTGCATAATCGAGATTGAGCGAGTTTGAGATGGAAGAGAATTTCTTTTGACCATGTATTTGCTTTCTCGAAAGCGACAAATCTATTATTCATACAAAAAAGAGTTGGAGCTAGAAATCCCATGTAAATTGTTGCTAAGCTCCTGCAAAGTCGCATTGCGGTACGAGTATGCCTCCAAGCTTCCCTAAACCAAGCCATGTATCCTTGGCGGTAGTCTTTGTATATCATGCGTCAAAACGCCATCTCTTCTGTACCCAGGGTATCGTTGTAACCAGCCATCAGTCGTCTCTCCAGCCTCATGACCTCTTCACATTGTCCGTCCATTCCTTGGCTCCCTTGACGCCCTCGTGTCCTCTCCTAAACAGCCGTCTTTCCCACTCATCAAGCCCCCGCAGAAACTCTTCGCCCTGTCCTCCCAGTCCAGACTCCTCGGCCTTTCTCGCATGCAGCCCCACGTCCGCCGCCCTCACCACAAACGTTGTCCTCAGAATGGCGCTTAGTTCCCTCTCGTCAAAGAGATCAAGCATTCGTACCGCTACACCGTAAAAGTATGCGCTCTGATCTCGCAGTGGCACTGCTCGCGGATCGGCTTTCAGCGCGGCGAGCACTTGTTCGGACAGGCAGGGCGGTAGGGTTAGCGTCAGAGGCGGCTTGGAATCCTCTCCTGCAGAGGCGAGGGCGAACATTTCGGCGAGCCATAGAGGAAGGTTTAGACGCGTGCCGGGCTTGAGGCCATTGGAGTTGTCGAGGTGGCCGAGATAAGGCACGTCGAGCTCGAATCGACAGGGGATTTTCTGTGGGCTGAATTAGCCTCATTTCCTGTAATTGTGTAGCTTTCAGAACATAGAAATGATGGGTTCATGTACCTCCCCGTCGGTGAGAATGGCGTCAACGTCGTAGTAGGACATGGCGAGTCTGCATCGCGGGCGCGTTTGTCGCAGCCCGTGTTTTGAGGTTGGGCTTTTTGGGAGCTTTGGTGGGGTCGAGATAGATGCTGGCGGAGAGCTTTGGCGTCGACGCGTTAAGTGGCAGATTCGCGCTGACTAAGGGAGCATTAAAGGCAATCCTTTTGGTGGAAGCCATCGACGTTAAGCATCCACAATGAAATCACATTGCTAAAAATATATACATTAAATAAACCCGGAGAGGTGGCATTATCTCAGCCCTATTAATAATTTGTAGGCTCTTCGATCGGAGCCCAGCACAATGGCCGGTTGGAGGAGCTCCATTCCAAAGTCCATATCCAGTTCGGCTCCCATCGTTAGGCTATCAACACTTCTTGTAGCATTTGGATACTCAAAGGCGGTTAGATGGCGTGGATCTGGGCCATAGAGAATATGTGAATGAAAAATGTGATAATCTAATGTCAAATACGGGAGGAAAGTTTGCAGGCGACACTTACTAGGTATGCTCCACGGTTGCTCATTATACGCACCTAGGTATGTATGTACCCTGTAGTTATGCTTTGTCGGAATAAACCTTGCCAACCCATATCTTTTGTCATTAAGCCTCCGGAAATACTCATAAAGGCATACAAACCCCCAATGAATCACCGATTGCCCTTTGCACCTCAACAGTCAAACCAAAATTCTCGCACAAGTACTTCAACTCCACGCCCTCCAAGCAATATACCCCAAGATGACGATGCCAGAGCCAACCGCCCCAGATTTTGTAGAGGTGGAATACTACTACTATGGGATTGTTCAGTGTCTAAGGCTTGTCGCACGCTTAAGCCTACACGCCTGGACCGATCGACAGAAGCCTAATGTTAAGAGAAACTATTTTTATCCGTCGCTGCCCTCTTCACTATATCCGAAAACACTTCACACAGTCGGAAGACACCCGTTATTGCATCAGCTATGGAATGATGCCAGATCTTCTCTCAGAATACAAATCTTGCAAGCTATCAATGGAATAGATTGGACTTCTGTTGATTTTCTGCGTGTCGGCCACAACGGAGAATATCAAATCACACTTATGGTAGCTGTCAGGCCAGGCACACTCACTTGGAACCACGGGCATCCCGTCGCTTTACGATGCAAATCCATTTTGGACAAACACGGTATTCATGACGTGCCTTGCGAGATACTAGAAGCAGATCTTCACTTCCGCGCCGGGGGGGNGGGGGGGGAGCCGAAGAACTATCCCATCGTCGACTCTGAAGTCGAGACTGATTCCGACCCAACAACGTTGCAGCTATTTTCAGGGCCAGTCTCAACCAAAAACGAGGATAAATCGCATAGACTCAAGGATCTAACTGACAGACTTGGTGCCAACATAGCCACGAGCCAGATGAATAATGTACCTATATCTAGTACCAAGGGCCTATACCTCTCCATCCGCCCGACTTGCTCTGGAGACGAACCTCAAGTCATAGCCTTAACTTGTAGGCATCTGATGATTGACTCTAAAACAGAGGGGACGCAAAAATACCAAAAATCTCAGCCCTTCAAGGAGGTCATCCAAATGGACCGGCGCACTTATATGAGCCATCTCTGGAATTTTGAGGAGGAAAGCGAGAGCGACAGCAATTCTGGCCACGAGTCTTCTGAAGACGGCCAAACTCATGCAGCTGCTTCACCTGCTGACTTTGGCGACAACGCTATGGTTCTTGGACGCGCCATGCGGTCCTTTATAGACGCTTCATCAAGAGTGTTTGGCCGACTCCTCTATTCGCCGGAACTTACGGTCGCATTTACGGTCGCATCAGATTATTCCGGATTTACATGGCTGAGAGACTGGGCTTTAATCGAATTACTGCCAAATAGTCACCAAGCTGCCCTCAGTTCAATCCAGAATATCGTTTATCTGGGGACGGAGAGCAGTATTCGTGACTGCATGCGTCGAAATGGAGAGCAATACCAGCGACGACTCATGGATCTACGGAAATCATTGATCACAAATGGCGAATTGAAGCTCCAGAGAGTCGCAGTTCCTATGGAAGAAATCTTTATCTCCCCAGAATCTCAGGATGTTCATGAGTCAGGACTATTGGTAGGCAAATACGGAGCAAGCGGACAATTGTCATTCGGTCTTGGCAACACTTTGAAGTCCGTCGTTCGCCATACCGAGATGTCGGAAGGAGGCAGAGAAACAGAATTAATCAGTGAAGAATGGGCGATTATCTCAACTACCATGACACACTCCAAGCATTGGGCAGAGAATTATCGCCAAGACTCTTTCTCACGGGTGGGTGATTTTGGTTCGTGCATTTGGGATATGCAAGGACGTCCTGCCGGAATCATAACGGCGGGCAGCAGCGGCTCCCAATCCGCAATCGATGGGCACATCACATATGTCCAGCCTCTGGAGCGCTTGCTGAAGGATATTAGATTGGATGGCTTTGATGTAGAGCTTGTTTGAGTGGGATATCCGACTCTCTACATATATACTGAGTGCTTGTCTTTGTTACAGTTGGGCCAATAATAATTACTAGCTGATGCTCTAGATAGATACTATACGAATGACATTTACAGACGTATATTCTATACATTTCTCCATGATAAATCGACGTTGCTAAAATGAGTCTGGGTAGGTGTGTAGAGTAATTCTCATGTCAGAAGCTTTAGGCGTATAGGATGTATGTGCATGTCAGATGTAGGATCGCGTGCTGATCAAACAGCCGTTTCAAAGGCACACTCATTGTTACCGCCATGTATGCATATGGAGCCATATATAATATATTACTTGTGCCTTGGCTGTGGCCTTTTCCAACTAGGAATGGTCATTTGCCTTCAAATCCAAATCGACAATTGACCCCATGATCTACCGGCCTTTGCGAAAAGACGATTACACGCTCGATGGGATTTGCCTGACACGAATAGCCGCAAAATAACTTGAAGTTTGCATCGTCGCATTAAGAGTACTCAGTCCGATGTCCGCCAACCGTGATATCGAAATTATCCGTTCTCTTGTAGAATTAGCGATCTAGCCAATGACCAATGAGATTACTTTTCGCGCGAGTTCAGTGGCTCATAATTGCCAAGTACAACTGCTGCTAAATGTTCCGAGATTCCAATTACCATCATTTACAAGGGAGCGATGCTAATAGCCATATAAAGAAATCCAAGAGGGCGATGTGTCACGACGACTACAAGTAACCAATGCATATCTTGAAAGAACTGAATATCTACCATTCAATTCAACGAATGATGCTCATGAGACACCGCGATACCTCTTTCGAGTGTTCAGTCCATATTCTCAGGGCGCAACTGACACGAAGTGGGTGAAATCTAGGGCCGCCAGTAGGGGGTTGGCATGTAGTTCGGAAGACATATTCTCTATAGAGAACAAACAGCGCGCAGCAGACATGTTGAGCAGGCATCTTCAGTGGTGGAAGAATCCCCATGATAATCTAGTGTCATGGACGAGCTCTTTGCTCTCTGCACTAGTATATATCTTCCACCTTCGTGCCATACATTCTGAAGCAACTTTGGACGAGATACAATTATTGGTCGTCGATACAGCAATCTTTCCAAAGGGAGCCTTCATGCGAGATTTGGATCTCGTGCGTGCCTTTCGTTCTGTTGACCAACATTTACGCAATAAGAAAAGCAAGTGGTCTTCAGGCTACTATTATTTTGGAGAGTACCTGTCACAAGGGGCGCTGAAGGTTGAAGGCCGTTGCCAAGTGGCCTCAGCACAGAACATCGTCAATGATGGTTTGTATACCATCCGAAAAGAATTCAGAGGGTTTGCAGACTGGAAACCAGGATCTGCACGTTGGGCAGACGTTGTTATTGAAATGCGTAAGGTCTTCCATTACGACATATCAACACGCCGTGAAATGAGCAAAAGAGCAATGTCGGCAGTTTTGCGAATCTCTCGTCAGTTTGGACCTGATTTTCAAACCCCCATAGCAGCAAATTTGGTTGCAATAGCTGCTCCCCGATATCGCCACGTTCCTACGCAATTTATATATCCCGAACTCCCTCTACTTACAGGTTCGTGTATCTGCTACTGGATTTGAACTTGGCTAATAGGAACAGTCTTTGATTGGGAGCAATTTTGGGAAGAAGCGGCTAGTATAGCGGCTTGTGATACTATGCCTGAATTGCAGGAGTATAGTGCCATTATGCAAGGAATCTATGAGAACTACCCAAAACCCATAGCTGCTGCTGCTGCTGAGGAGACAAGGGTTAGAATTTTTGTGCCAACCTTTATGATAAATAGAAGCTAGATCGTTTGGCTAGTGTCCAACATGTAGCAAGACGGCTTTTATACAACGGTTTATAATTATTTTTCGACCTCGTGTTCTGTACTACCTGTCTTGTTTCAGGCGCGTGATGACATTTATATTGATGTAAGATGGCTGAGGCGCTGAAAATAAAATGTACAGCGATAGTTGAACCGAATACAACTTTACATGCGATCGCAACCAAGCTATATTTTATGCATTTACACATCAATCTTTCTGGAAGCCGAGGGTCGCTCTTAATGACCCGTATTTCTCTGGGATATAAGTACTCAAGCTTGTTGGTTAACTGGCTCCTTCAACATGATATTCTACAGAATCCAATCCATCGATAAACTGGACTATTGTTTGTAGGAGAGGTGATCGCTCAACAAAGACAAGAATGCTTCTCTATCCCAGTTTGTGTCTATCTCGTGACATATCGCTGCGGGTAGTACAGTAAAAGGCGAAATAAGTATCGCTAGATTACCTATGGATAACTACAACAAGCAGCTACAGAGCATGACTGTGGCTATTGCGGCTTTCGTATTGTGATTCATATCAAATATTAACTGTACTCTGTACTCGGAATGAAATTGTTACAACATACCCAGACACCTCCAATGTCACTTTCATCCTTTCCTCCGTCTTCACTGACTATTTGTTATAGTCTGTCATTCTGTTATGCCACTAGGCAAATATTGACCGATCCGCCAGGTGTGTATCAATCGATCTGGCCAATCCAACTATCTATGAGAGATACCACACCGGAGCGTAACATATTCTTTCCTCATTCGTAGCTTCCGGGACTTTAAGCAGCAATTTCGATTTATAACATAGATGAATGGAGACAGCTGTGATGTAATAAGTATGCCAATCACTATATACATCTCATTATTTAATGGCTATACACTCAAATAATTGGATAGTTCTAGGCCCTTAATTTGAGAATCCGCAGAAACTAATAGTCCGCTGAGATGATCTTTCAAGAGGCATTTATGGCGAACCAAATTGCCAGGTACCTTTTCTTCTCTCTCTTGGTCCCAAACACTTTGACTCTGCTTTCTTGGCGAAGGTAACTTCTGAATTGTCCAAATTCCGGAGTTCGTTGGACTGGCATATCTCCCCCCCTCCGAACAATAATAATCCAGTGATTCAGTTGCTTTCAACTGTCGAAGAACTGGCTTGATGCTCAGTGAGATGTATGGCGGGGAGGGAGAAGGCGATAAAGAGGCTGCCCTTAGCCCCTGGCTTAATGTGCCGAGCATCATGGCCCTACAACCCTTGTTGCACCCGATGGATTCATCAAGTAGTTGTTCTTCCAAGTGGTATAGGAGGGTCAACAGATTACCGAATATTTCTTCTCTTTTCGCCCCAATGTCCTCTATCTATGTCAGTATATCATCTCATTAGAGACCTTGCAACTTACCAAGGACTTTGGGACGTATAGGAAGATTGAAGTTAGGCATATCATCTATGCCATGTTCTATGGCGGTAGTTGTTGCCTTTTCGAAAAGTTCCGGCTCCTCAAATACAAATGAAATCAAGATCCATCTCATAAGGTCCTCACAAAACTCGGATGGGATCCGATCTTTAATTTGATTTAACCAAAGTTTTGCAAAGAACCAAAGGGTATTATGACATTCCAAGTCATCCACGATTGCGGTTATTTGAGTGAGCAAAGTAAGATCTATTTGCATAGGAACGTCACGTGTCTGTCCGTGAATAATCTTCATTACAATTTCGAAAGCCTTTGGGTCGAATATTGGTTCGAATCTCCAGCGAAAGAGACCATCTTCCCTCGGAGTGCCTTCCTTGAAAGATCCTTCAAGCACTTTGCCAGCGCGAGGAGATGCTAGCATAAGATGCTTCTTCGAAACAAGAAATTGATTCTCAGATTGATTCTCAGAGGTAGTCTCCTTTACTATATAAAAGTCAACCTTTTGGTCAATCGAACAGTAGGTAGCTGGCTCAGTGGATAGTGGTCCCTCTTAATGGGTTAAGAAGAAAAACTGGGCCTTATAATTTATTGCTCCATGCTTGATTTGTCTACCTAAAGTTGATCGGGAGAGAGATACCTGTATCAGATGGAGAGGAAGGATGATTCGGTGGATTTTGAAGGATAATTAAAGTATCACCATGCGGATCAACTTCAAGATAAATATTTGATGATGGTTCACTGTTGGCTTGTCTGCAAAAGGTGCGGGGAGAGCAATATTTCAACCCCGCAAATCAACGTAGCCGAAGTTGTAGGCGCTAATTGATGAGCGGTTAGAACACTTTGCGAATAGCAAGCTATGTAGATCGCAGAATTCGTTTATAATAAAAGGAATGGAAAAGAAACATTCCACGCGCTTTAAATAGGAGTTTTAACCATTCGGGACGACGTCTGTGGTGCAAGTTTGTTATGAATCAGCTCTATGCATGCATCTAATCATCAAAATGGGTCTCGCAATGGAAATACTAAGAGCCGATGGGCCACTCAGCAACTCTTCTCTCGATATGTATATACCGAAAACACCCATGGGCCATAGATCAGGGAACTGGCTTGTGATGGAATTGGATACGTTCAGCGATAATATTGTTGCGTTTACGTGACTGATTCTGTCAGGCGTTCGCTAAACCAGCGATCAGGAGCCCGGTCTGCCCGGTCTTTGTTGTGAAGATGTAATCGAACTAACAGACTGCAGCGGCCTTCTTAAGGGAAAGAATCCAATCGTGTGTATTAAAATAGTATACCGGAGTCAGCTCTTCTGCTAATGTTGCCTTTGTATAGAGGTATGTTGGCCAGCACCCCAGTAAATGCAAGAGCTTGCAATGCCAGAATAGGATGAAAGAAAAGCTTCATGTTCTTTTTCTTATCTACTAGGTACCTATAAGTAATCGCAGCCCTTTAAATATCTGCTCCTATCTCTCTATCGCTGTAAGTTTATAATAACTGCTACTGCAGCTACATTTCTCTATCTTGTGGTATTGTTGCTTATTACTTAACAAGTAGTTTCAAATTTGAGATGCGGTATGCTGGCCAGCATTCCCCTTGTAATAGTCCTTCGAGGCATAGGTGACGGCAGGGGATGCACCGCCACAAAGCGACTCAAAACAGACCCCTGTATATTAATAGAGACTCGGCATCTATCAACACACGCGACACTTATTTCGCCTTTTACCGCAGTTAAACTTGAAATATTGAACTAATGAAAGTATAGCCCAATCGTAGATGCTAAACTTCAGATGAATCTCAGCCATTCTTGCTACCCTAGTAAATGACGGTATAAATGCATGGTGCGTTAGGTTAGCTAGAGCCATTCAAGGGTGTACTTTGCCGTTTGACGCAATCCGCCGACGGACTCTCACATGTCCCTCGCACTTCATATTGTGCCGCAAAAGTTTTGCCTCAACTCTGTGTTACCTCAGCCGGACTACGGAACAATGTGGCGCTCGTAGCGGAATCTTTGTCTCTGCTCCGATTTGCAAAGGATGAAAGAAGGCTTCGACCAACAAGCCAAAGGTATGGAGCACCCGCGCGGGGACTAAAAGATCCGAATAGTGTCCGTACAAATGGACCACAAGGCTCTGTATTAGCGGCGACCAACCAAATCGCGTTGTTGGTTCGTCAAAGGCCAGTTTTGGCTTGTCCGAAGCAGGGATACGAATGTGGACCGGGGCAATTACGATGCCGAGACTCTCTTTGACACTTCACTGACAGCAAACAAAAGCCTTAACTTAAATACCTGTTCATGGGAACTTTGGTCAAATGTTAATATCTCACAGTGCCTATTATCAATTAACAAGAATTCAAATCTTCAAGGATTGCCCAGTTTTGCTCCCTTAGGCTATAATAAACGAGCCGTCTTCAGTTCCGAGTCACGAAGAACATAACTCAGTCCTCAACCTCTTGCGGCACCACGCATATCATAGCCACCAACGAGAACGAAGAGTCGGGAATACACAGCATTGCAATAGCATCACCACGTATAGCAATGGCCACCAAGCGAACCGTGCTTATATCCGGATGTTCAGACGGGAGCTTAGGCTCGGAACTCGCCCGCGCCTTTCACAGAAGTGGATGGAGAGTCTTTGCCTCAGCCCGTAACTTGACCAAGCTAAAGACGGCCCAAGATGCGGGTATTGAGATTGTACAGCTTGACACAACTTCGGACGAGTCTATAGCAGCCTGTGTGACTCAAATCTCAGAGCTTACCGGTGGCTCTTTGGACGTCCTCATCAACAATGCCGGCGCCGGATATTCGATGCCAGTCATGGATCTTGACATTGCCCAGACCCGGCAGTTATTCGAACTCAACGTCTTTTCTCTCATCACTGTTACGCGCTCTTTCTTCCCACTGCTTGTCAAGTCGTCCACCGGTGGCTTGGTAGTTAACAACACCTCGTGCATGGCACTACCTCACGCATCCATGCCATTCTCGGGAGCCTACAACGCCTCCAAAGCTGCCGCAGCGAACTTTAGTGAAGTGCTACGACTGGAACTCGCCCCCTTTGGCGTCAAGGTGACCAACCTGGTGACGGGCGCTGTTAAATCGACTTTCCATGCCAACGCACCTCATATCTCGCTGCCACCCACCTCAATCTATAACGTTGCCAAAGAGGCGGTTGAGAAGTGGATGTCGGGAGAGGAAGCAACTGCTACGGGTGCGGATCCGATAAAATGGGCAGAGGATGTCGTCAAAGAGATCAGCAAAACCAACCCGCCCCTCTGGGTTTGGAAAGGCAAGCATGCCACGGCGGCGCGGATTGGTTCATTCTTACCGGTTGGTGCTTTGGATGGCATTTACAAGACAAGGACGGGCTTGGATGAGGTATCACGCAAGCTTAAAGAGCAGGGTGGGTTGGATTGTATGAACAAGACCCCGTAACACAGCATTTGTGGTGTCTTTGAGAAAGACAAGCCCATGACATGAGATATGAAACTTAGCTAATATGTCTCAGCCATTTACTGGACTGATAGCATCATTGGACTGTTGACCAGTCACTCTTTGTTTAGACGACAATGATGGAGAGATTGATAGCGTGCAAAGCAACTTGCTTTCCCTTTTATTTTTAGTTTAATACTTCGATCATTGCTTCTCAGCCTTCATGCAATGTGAGAGATTCTTTAAACGGAGAGAGACGCATGAATTAGATAGAGTGATAATTTACCCAAATTGAACCGCTCGTCTAACGATCTTCATTTCTCTTCGGCGACATCAACGTTCCGAATTTGAGGCTTCACGTGTGGAACGTTGGAATACTCCACACTCTGCAATGCACTCATCCGGGGATTTTCATGCGCTAATTGACGTTTGGGCAGCATCTGTGCCCTGAAAGTCGCATGGCTTCTGGTCCAAAATGAATCCACTTGGAAATTGGGAAAAGCCTCCGGCGGTACCCTTTAAGTAGAAAGGATCCATCTGACAGTACTCCAGCAAACACTCAGATCCTACGTCGTCAGCCAGGATTTGCCAAGGTTGGCTCCTGACTTGGCCGAAGAGATTCTCCTAATATGGTAACGATATCACGCTATTTCTTTGAGTTTACAAACGATGGCTGAGCCAGCCCATCTTTGTCCAAGCGTCAGATTTCCCACATGCTAGATATCGTGCCCCTCGTAATAAACTTTGGTAGCTCATCAAGGGCTTCGGAATGCCGTAGATCTAGACTCTGTTGGTAGTGTTGTGTAACCCCGGAAAAGCCACTGCTTCTTTGTGGCTGCTCGCTCATGTGCGGTCCTTAGGAAGGGTCCATCACGTGCTTATGGTGAGTAGCTAGAGTGTCGTACGAATGCCCAGAAGAGACCATCGTAATTTCGATTCGGATTTGGAGGTGGCTGCATGCAGGTGAGCACTAGGATAGTCCCTGTGGAAACTAGGGAAGCCTCGTGTGACAATGCAAGTAGCCTGTAGGAGTTGAGAGTTGATAGTATAACGGTATGTGGCTGGCGTCGTCGCTCCCTCCTGTTCTGTGAATCCCTTGGAGAGAGGTGGGTGAGTGTGAGGAGGTGCTATTGTAGATCTGTTATACGGCTGTGACGTCCTACCAGATCCCTTATAGAAAATAGGTATCTGCCGCCTCGGTGATACGGAAGTTCTGGACACCTTCAAATTACCCTTTAAGTCACACTTGAACTAATCCCATGTGCCATTCATTCATCTTCCAAGAACGATGATTCGCCTGTTTTCTCCGTTCATATTTACATCATTGTCAGATCGCAGCTCAATTTCCCGTCTTTATGAAAGCGCACACTCCAACCTTGAGATACCGAGACTCTAACCAAAATAAACTCAACTCAGGAAAGAGAAACAAAAGGGAAAATGTTCTACACAATCTCTTATACAAATAACTCTGCGGATGCCGAAAGTGTGTCCAAGATGGCAAGCAATCATACCTTTGGCGAATATCGGCAATCAAGGCTTGCATGCATCGAATGCCGTGCTCGAAAGGTGTAACTTGACTCCTCATCCTACAAAATGAGGCGCGCATGCGTGGTATTAATACCAGTGAAAATAGGTCAAATGTTCGGGAGAAACCACAGGCTGTCAGAGATGTCAGGGAACTGGAGTTACATGCGTGTTTCCAGAGAGATCCAAACGCGGCGCCAAGAGGCATAAGAATTCTGCTCCAACCGAATGTCATGACCGTCGAAAAAGCATCCCAATCAATGAAACGGGCCCCAACAATGGAGAGAACGACATCTCGTCTGCTTCTGCGTCTAATCGCGATACGCATCCTTTTGCTACGACTGGCCTGAGTTCAGGATTATCGCCCTCTTTAGACTTTAGTCCTTCAGACTTTTCATTACACTGCGCCAGTTTGGGCGACAATTTTACTCTGGGTATGTTCCAAGTTGAGTGTTTGGGTGGTTTGGATGAATATAGACTGGCCAGCTAACGTCAAGTATTTGTTCTCAACAGACTTTGATCAATTGAACTCTACCCTTGGCGACCTCAGCAGTATTACTTCGACCAGCAGCATCTCTCCTTCACAGAGTCAACAATCATGTATACCGCCGCGCAATACTCACAGAACCGCAGAAACCTTGTGTCAGGAGGATGGCTCTTCAATAAACGACGGAGACCTCTGTGCATGCGCCCAATCTGCACTACACATGCTAGAGGAGCTGGAGCTCCAATACCACAACAAAATGGAGGTGTCTAGCGACGGTGTGCTGGGATATCAGAAGATTGCTTTGGCACGGCTCAATTCCTGGCTCTCTTGCGATCATAGCCAAACGCCTCGGGCCACGACCAAGCTGATAGTGCTTGTCATAGAAGGCCTCTCACTCTATCTGGAACGAGGCGTAGCAGGCTGCATCCGACAGATACGGCAGGAAGTTGAGGACGAAAGCTCATACGCAGCGAGGCTATGCAACGTTGGAGACTATCACGTTGAGTCGAAACATGAGTGGGCACATATCCTACGAGTGTCATTGTTGGTACGATGCAGGGAGCTCCTGGCCGCGGTGGCACGACTCAAGAAACACGACATCAATGACGTGCTTCTGCCTGCGGTGGAGCAGAGGTTATCAAACATCATACAAGAGCTGAAAGGATGGGAAGATTATCTATAGAGTAACTGTATACGTATTAGATAGGTTTAGAACTTTGGCTATCATTAGCAAAATAGCTGGCGTTGCGGCTCTTCATTTGTTATAAGGGGAAGTTCCTACCTAATGCGTGTATCTCTTCCAATTTGGTGTGTTGTTATCTAGAGAAGGTTTTCAGCTGCCAAGGCCTCGAGTTGTACAGAGGACAATGTGTTTCACTGGGCAATCCCGGCATTGGACAGGTGTAGATGAACCCTCACCGTAACGTTACCGGGCTACGGCATAATGGCCGCATGTCGGTCTCTTCTCCTCATCACCAATCTGAAAGGCGTTTTGCAGCTGACAGTCAAGGCTGGCGGAATTGGCGTCATGCCAATGGCCGTGTTATCGCTGGCCGCGTAATTGTGAGCCCGTACGACTTCATTCACAAGCTGAAAATGCCAATCAGATATAAGGATATAAATTAATTGAGGGGCAACCCGAAGAACAATGACCCGATGACGGTTGCATTCGCCATACGAGACACAGACTTGCGGAGTAAGGTCTACATCTGCTTATCGTGCTGCAAGAGGAGGGGATGATCCCTCGGAGATGGTGATTCTGCGTCGAAGATCGGCTGCTAGGAGAATTGATTGCATAGATGATGGTGAATTCGGAGCAGATATTAATTTTGACGAAACCTCTTCTCAGCTCTAAGTCGTATGGCCTCGTGTAATATGGATAGGATTCTGCGGCTTTGTAAGTAGCAAAGCGAATAACAAACAAATTTCATGGAGAGATCATTAGTCACTAAAGTGGACGAACAACATGGTTGTAGTGATATGGCATATAAACAAATATTCCATATCCTTCTGTGAATTGTCACCATCATTATCTCTCTAACACTATAATCCATTAGACACAGTATGAACTCTATGCTGCGGCCCCTCCGGCCTCCTTTAGAGCATCTGTATCAAGCCTGTTCCATGGCAGGAAAACTCCAACCAGTAGAGAAGCACCTGCTACAGCACAACATAGTAAATACGCTGCTCTGATACCAGTAAGGTAAGCCAAGAGGATTCCTAGTATTTCGTCTGATCCAAAACTTTTCGCAACTCTCCTGCACCGGTGCTCACGACTTGTTTAGGATCTACGCCAGGCGCGAATTGTGGCACAGCAATCAACATCCTATTGACGAAGACTGACTGCGATGCCGATACCCAGATGGCACCGCCGATAGTTTGAAAGCACAGAATCATGGCTGTCGCGGCTGGTAGATCGGTCACATCAACGCTAACCTGACCGACCATGATGGGCACTTGGAATGCGCAACCGAGACCGATACCAACGACGATCTGGATTCCGATCCAAACACCTGCTCTAGTATTGAGATCGAACAAGTAGCAAAGACCACATCCAAGTGTTGCTATTGCGGATCCACCAACCATGACAGGTATGGCCAAACCAGTGTTAGAGATGAAGATGCCAGAACCAATGGCTAAAGCCATGGCAGCAATGATCAACGGTAAGTTGTGGACAGCAGATATGACTGGATCAGTGCCGCGTATGGCTTGAAAGTAGAGCGGGAAGTAGTAGATCATAGAAAAGAGTGCGCCGCCTTGGAAAGAGGTATAGAAGAGTGCAACACCAATATCTCGCTTCACAAATAGCCTGGGAATGACCATGGCTCTTTCGTCCTGCCAACGTTCGATGAACGCAAAGATGATGAAGAATATAATTGAGGCTACAAGGAGACCAATTACACGCGCAGAATTCCATAGATCTATCTGGCCACCATAGTGAACAGCCATAAGATAGGTGATGATGGCTCCCATCAGAATTATCGTTCCGAGAGGATCGAGTTGAAGTAATTTCTCCTTCATCGGCGCTTCCCGAGGCTTTGCGGCTTTCGGTGTGTTGAAGAACAATATCGTTGATACGATCGGGAGGACTCCAATGGGAAGGTTGATGTAGAAACACCTGGTAGACAGTTAACTTCATCGTAGGTGAACTGATCTTTCATGTACTCACCATCGCCAAGTAGACTCCTCGGAGAAGACACCCCCCAGCAAAGGACCCAGGATGCTGCCAATACCAAATATGGCACCGAGAATAGCAGTATGCACTGCCCTCTTCTTGGGCTCAGATATGTAGGCACATATGGTGTAGGCGCCAGAGCTCACGCCTGCTGCTCCAATCCCCGCAATTGTGCGGCCAATAATAAAGACAGTAGATGAAGGGGCCGCGCCGCAGATGAGACATCCGATTTCGAAGACGGCCATTGCACCTAGAAAGCTAATCTTGAGTGGGAAATACTGATAAATCTTGCTCCATGTCGATTGAAAGCCGCCGGATGTCATAAGGTAGATTGCGCTGTACCATGCTTGATCTTCGAGGCGATGAAACTGATTCGTAATGGCCGGAATTGCTGTAGCAACAATAGTCTAAGAAACGAGTCAGATAGATATAAGCTGAAGAAATCAAAGATGGGCTCACTATATCCAGGGAAATAAGAAAAATACTGAAGACGAGAGAGAGTAGCATGAGCCATAGTTTGAATCCTGTCATGTAGTCTTCTCCTTCTTCAGCCTTCTCAGATTCCTCGTTTTGGGCTTGCAGGGGCACATCTAAATCGTTTGAAGCATGAAGATCATGGCTCAATACGGCTTCAGGCTGCAGAGACTGAGAAGATCTTCTCCCATACTGCAAAGGCTTTGGTTCAGAGACCATAGTGGGAGGCGATAGACCCGGCACTTCGGAGCTACTATCAGGGGGGTGCTAGCCGTCTCTTTCCGACACGAGAAAGGCTCCAAGATTCTATGAAATAGAATATATTGAGCTGCTAGACGCTATAATCATTTGTGGGAGCATTTGAGACGATTTTCGCATGTCTTGTCTGAGAATCCGGACGCAGAGCACCTGATCCTTACAAACAAGGTGGTGGATCTTTGGTTGGGAGAAGATGTCTGCTATGCGGTAAGACTCCAACTCATTTCGCACTCAGACGCTCTGGTTATCGTACGAAACGGCATTTTGCAGATTTTACCCCTCTGTTTTCCGAAACGGAGTCGGCGCAAGGTGGCAAGCCGTTTGCGATCCTTTCAAGCCCCCTGTTTGCTGGCTAACCAACGCCATGGCCGTCGGGTGAAGCGCAACAAGCTTTCAGCTCGTTAGAATCACATCTATCCATCTCTCTGATGCCAGTCGATAGCCTCTCTTGATTGCAAGTATTGGATCCATTGCCAATGCAAACAAACACGTAGTCGGGATAACCCAGGCCGGCTCGGTAATCCGTCGAGTCCGCTGTTGTTGGTTGATGTTCTTCCACAGGGGCGGGTCGGGCTGTCCGTTGCTACCAAGAAAACGAGTTCAGCCAACAAATAACAAGCCGCCAGCCATTTCAGAAGCTGTCTGCATTCCAACACGAGGGGCTGGATTAATATTGCGGCAGGATTGGAGCCAGGCTGCGATCTCAGCGCTGGTTTTGCACCGGGCTAGGGCTTGATCAAGACCGGCCCGTAAATCATGTCGGTGAGTTTGTACGACGTATCTAAATTATTTGTTTGTGTACAGAATTTCGTGTGTGTGGTGAATTGACGAGGGAATATTCCTGCCATTATGTCGTCTGTTCGGAAGCCTACATTTTATCATTCAGCTGATGGGACTCAAGGATGGGCAGTCATCTCTTCTCATTTTAAACAAATTGATCTCAATCGATAAACCGAAAAAAATTCAAGCTGAATCCAGCCAGCCATGTCAAGCCAACTCGAAAATGAAGCTTCATTTGAGGCCACTACTCTGGGTTTTCTAAGGCGCCAATTCACTCAACTCAAGCCTTTGCCCGCAGGAATAACGCTTGACGGTCAGGTAGCCATTGTCACTGGAAGTAATGCTGGACTTGGACTCTCGGCATGCAAGCAGCTGCTTCAGCTGGGGCTATCGCACCTGGTAATGGGTGTCCGCTCTCAGGCCAAGGGTGATGTGGCGGCGGCCCAGCTGCGTAAAAGCTTTCCCTCAGCCCTGATATCCGTCTGGATCGTCGACATGGAATCATATGACTCTGTTTGTGCTTTTGCCAGCCGTTGTGAGAGCTTGGACCGGATCGATATTGTGATTCTTAATGCTGGGCTTATCAAGACGCCGTATACTGTCGTGCAGGCAACAGGAAACGAAGTCACGCTGCAGGTTAACTATCTGTCGACGGCTCTCTTGACCATTTTGCTTCTTCCCATTCTCAAAGCAAAGAAAATTGGTGGTGGCTCAAGGCCACCGGTTATTAGTATTGTGGGTTCAGATCTAATGTATCAGCATGAGGTCGAGCTCAAAGGGCCGGTATTACCGCCATTCCAACAAGAAGATAGCTTCAGCCAGTTCTCTTGGTATGGCAAATCGAAGCTATTACAAGCGATATTTATCTCCAAGTTGGCCGAATTTGTCAATCCCAATGACGTCCTCGTAAATGTGTCGAACCCCGGCATGACGAGCGGCACTGATTTCTTCCGTGGGTATCCTGCTTTGGTGATGAAGCTGATTGCTGTCGGTCAATGGATTCTGGCTAGACCGGTGAATGTAGCTGCTACTACATATCTGGATGCAGTTTTGGTTCAAGGAGAGAAAAGTCAAGGCTCATTCACGAGTGACTGGACTATAAAGCCGTAAGTATTACCCTTCGACTGACAGCTGGCCTCTGCGCGTACTGATATGTGTACCTGTAGATATTCGAAGCTTTGGTACACTCCAGAGGGTCAGGAGTTGAAAGATAGACTCTGGGAAGAGACCATGGAAGAGCTAAATTTTGTAGGCGCGTCAAAAATTGTGAATGGTCTGAAGAGCTGAGTGGATGTGGAATGAGATGGTTGGGACTTTTCGGGGTTTGTCGAATATTTAGCAGTAGCCATATCGCCTAGAAGATGACACAAGCACTATCTGTATCCGAAACCATCATTGTAGATTCACCAAGATATACTTCTGATGATACACTTCACAAGATCAGGTTCACAAACTCGACTAGCCTTCCCAGTCCAGAGATTGATCTAGAGCTGCTGATATCTTCTGGGAGCATCTCAAACAGTTACACAGCCCCTACTAACAGACGTGTCCATGCTCAATGATGGTTAGGTGAGACATTAAATAGCGAATATTAGGCGTCTGTTTACATACATGTAACTTTTCTTCTGGATTTCGCCCACCCACTGCCCACCCACCTCTGCCTAACAGTCAAAATATTTAAGCAGCAGCTTTATCCTCATAGTTCCTGCCCTAGATCAGACACTCCTGGCCCATACATCTCACCAAATACTCTGGCATCTCTTAATCATCTTCTCACACTTTATTCTACCCTCTTCTTCCTTCAATCCCGCCATTCATTCCGTATAAAGATGCCGTCTTATATCATCACCGGTGCCTCTAGAGGCCTGGGGGTACGTAACTAATCCTCACATATTTGGAATCAAAATCAGAACTTTAATTGACAACACTTCAATAGCTCGAATTTGTGCGCCAATTATCTAGCGACCCAAGCAACACCGTCGTTGGCCTCGTTCGAGACAAGACTGCGACCGAGCGGGCCATAGCTCAAGAGCTACCAGGACGATCCAACGTTCACATTTTGCAGGCTGATATTACAGACTATGACGCTGTCAAAGTGAGTATCAGAGGATGTCGATCTTGACAGTTCTATTCAACACCAAATTCCTAAACACTGTATTTTGCAGACTGCTGTGGCTGCCACTGCCCAAATCACTGGCGGAACACTCGACTATCTCATCGCAAACGCGGCATACGTATCAGAATATGATGCCTATGATCCTATTGGAGTTCTGTAAGCCATTACTGTCCCCGTTCACGGCAAATTACGGTTCCACAATATCCTAACACTGCGTGTAGAGGCAACAATCCCAAAGAGCTGGAGGAAGATTTACTCAAGTCTTTCAAGGTCAACCTTGTTTCTAATATCCACCTCTTTAACTTGTACATACCTCTCATCCTCAAAGGAAATGAAAAGAAGGTCATCTCCTTGTCTACTGGCATGGCGGATCTGGATTCAACCAACAAATTCGAGCTGCAGGTTGCCCCAGGATACGCCATCAGCAAGGCTGCCATGAATGTTGCTGTCGGCAAATTTCACGCTCAATACAAGAAGGAAGGCGTTTTGTTTATGAGCATCAGCCCCGGCGTGTCCGATACTGGCCACTACAATAATGGTACGAGTATCTTCATTGTCCTCTTCGCCATTACCTTAATCAGTTACGTTGGCTAACAACGAGTCTTTTTGCTAGCAACCCCAGAGCAAATGGGAAAAGTCGGGGAGATGTTTCAAAAATTTGTTACGTATAATCCCGACTTTAATGGCCCATCATCTCCAGAGGCCGCTGTGAGAGATGTCATTGCCGTGTGGGAGGGGGCAAGCATCGAGAGCGGCAGCGATGGTTCCTTTGTGTCCCATCATGGGAATAAGAAGTGACTGTGAGCTAGATGCTTGAAAAAAAAGAGCTTATCAAATGATTCATTCTGCAAGCTGTTAAAAAGATATCTCGATAGGTATCTCGAGAAGCAAAACGGTGCTTTGCCTCAGCCTCGATTCTAACAGCTTCACATCAAGATGTTTTCGCTTATCGAAGGCTTAGAGCTGACATCAATGAAGAGTCAAGAACAAACTCAATTCCATTCTCCTGTTGACTGCCCAATGAGATGTAAGAAATATCGCATCGATAATGATCTATGTGATTATGTATGACTCAACGCGTGTCTTGTAACTGGCCTGCGATGTCGGTGCGTGAAGATTGGAATCATCATGGCTGTGCTGAAGTGTGTGCCATCCGCGAATGAAACCTGTAGCGCTTCAGCGCTCAATTACAGGGCCATCACGGCCACCGTTATAGCGCACATTGTTCCAGCGAGTCGAGTAAAAATCTGCTTATGTCATCAGCTTTTTTTTTGGTGCTATCAGCCTTATCTTGCTACGAAGAGGGGCACAGGCACACGTGCCATGGAGGGGCAGCACCTTCATTTCTTTGACTTTTGACATTCCCAGCCCTGAGTCATCATCAGACATTGATAAAACAGTCTGAAACGCAGCTCGATTCTCTCTTGACGTTCAACCATAGCATATCAGATACCCGACTTGTTCTACGATCTTACGACACAATAACGCATCTTCAACATGGCTGACGCGGTCGCCGAGGGCGTGGCCAAGCTGGTGCTTGACGAGGAGACGGGCGACATGGTCACCAAGAACGAGCTGAAGAAGCGCATCCAGAAGCGAGCCAGGAAGGCCAATGCAGCAGCATCTCGCAGCAATGCTCAGAAGGAGAAGAGCAGCAACCCGGAGGCGAACAAGCCGGCTGCTAAGCCCGAGGAGCGCGTGATTGATCCGGACGCCATGTTCAAGCAAGGATTCCTCGGCGACGTTTACAAGCTGCGACCTTCCGAGGCGGTGGTGACGCGATTCCCTCCTGAACCAAACGGATACCTTCATGTAATTATCGAATCATGATTGCTACAAGGGAGCATTGGATAACTGACTTTGACGGGTAGCTTGGTCACGCAAAGGCAATTGCTGTCAACTTTGGCTTTGCCAAGTTCCACGGCGGCAGAACTGTAAGCCCCCCCTGCCAACATTTTTAACATACGAGTTACTAATTGGCCTTAGATTCTTAGATTCGACGACACGAATCCCGACGCCGAAAAGGGAGAATACTTTGTCGCCATCGAGGACACGATCAAATGGCTAGGGTTCACTCCTTCTGAAATCACTTATGCCTCCGACAACTACCAGCGAATGTACGACCTCGCCGAAGAATTGATCAAGATGGAAAAGGCCTATGTGTGCCACTGCGATGATGTCGAGACCAAGAAACAGCGAGGTGGCGAGGACGGCTTGTCCCCAAGATATCGATGCGAGCATGCGAAACAGGATGTTGAGACCAACCTCAAGAAGTTCCGTGGCATGAGAGATGGAGAATATGCTCCAAGAAGCGCCTGGCTTCGCATGAAGCAGGATATTGAGAACAACCCGAACCCTCAGATGTGGGATCTCGCTGCCTACCGAATTCCCAAGGATCAGGAACCGCACTTCCGGACAGGCACCAAGTGGCGGATATACCCGACCTATGATTTCGCACACTGCTTATGCGACAGCTTCGAGGGAATTACACACAGTTTGTGCACCACCGAATTCATCATGTCACGAGAGAGCTATGAGTGGCTAAACAAGTAAGTTTTTGATCAATGTATCCCTAATTGCCTGGGCTGGCACTAATTGGACGCAGGCTCCTGGTGGAATTTCAGCCCATGCAGCGCGAGTACGGCCGCTTAAATCTCAGCGGAACAATCATGAGCAAGAGAGGCCTGAGAACACTGATTGAGAACAAGGTTGTTCGTGGATGGGACGACCCGCGTCTGTATACCATCAAAGGAATCCGACGACGAGGCATCCCGCCAGGTGCCCTTCTATCCTTCATCTATGAGCTTGGTGTCACCACTTCCATCACTCAGGTCAGCATTAAGCGCTTTGAGCAGTCTATTCGCGTCTATCTTGAAAGTACCGTTCCCCGTCTCATGCTTGTCCTGGACCCAGTCCCGGTGGTAATTGAAGACTGCGAAGAGCAAGACCTTGATATCCCCTTCTCTCCCAAAGACCCCAAGCTTGGATCCCACACTGTCCGTCTCACCAAGACCGTCTACATCGATCGCTCAGATTTCCGTGAAGTGGACAGCAAAGACTACTTCCGCCTTGCCCCGGGCAAGACTGTCGGTCTTTTGAACGTTCCCCACCCCATCAAGGCTGTTTCCTTCACCAAGGACGAAACTACAGGCGCTATCAAGGAGATCAGGGCTGTTTACGACAAGGAGGGCAAGAAGCCCAAGACTTATATCCAGTGGGTGTCCGAAGGCTCGCTCCCTACTGAAGTGCGCATCCACGAGGCCCTCTTCAAGTCAGACAGCCCCGGCTCTGCTCCTGGAGGACTCTTGAGCGATGTCAACCCCAACAGCGAGACGATCTGGCCAAACGCACTGATCGAGACCGGCTTCCACGAGGTAAAACGACGCGCACCATGGCCTGAGGCCGAGGGTGAGAAGACGGGCGAGGTTGGCCCTGAGACTATTCGTTTCCAGGCCATGCGCGTTGCTTATTTTGTGAGTTTATTCCACTTGCTTCATAGTTCATTATACAGACCGTTTACTAACTCGTCGATAGGCTGTTGACTCCGATAGCACTGATGAGAAGATTGTCCTCAACCGCATTGTAGCATTGAAGGAGGACTCTGGCAAGAGTAGCTAGTTTCATAGACTGTGATATCCACCAAATACATTTGCATCCGGGATCTAGGGACTGTGCCATCATCTACAAGAGCAACTACCTATATATGCACTACCCAAATAGCCTTCTCCCTCCTGATTCATTCTACTCCTGCATTACTATGTATATAGAGAAGCTTCATATACGCTATCCATGTCCAATGCCTCATTTCTAGTAGGCGATAATTGGGTTGTACCACCTGAATTTATTGAGAGGATCACTTGGACTTGAGAGCTCGTAGTCGCGGCAACTGACCATCATAGCCGTAAATAGATTCGAGAGGCTCGCTTCCCACGGCATAGTTGACATACGTTGCAGGTCGACGACTAGGCTGGCCCGCACGCCATATAGCCAACGTCTTATCAGCCCAAGATCGACTAAAAGTCTCTAAATCTGGCGGAGTAGCAACGGCGAAGAAGCTATACAATCGTCAATTTAATGCTTTCAATGGGCCCATTTTGGGTTGTAGTTCACTTACACGAGCAAGTATTCGTCGCGATGAGGATAGGAAGAAGAAGCGTGATCAATCAATTGAGTGGTTTTGCTAGAATAACCTTCAAAAAACACGCGGGCGCCGGGAGCAAGGCCGGGATTCTTTGCGATTTGCTGGTTGAAGAGATTATAAATTTTGCGCTGAGAAGTGATGTTGTAAGTCTGAAGCCACGTATTACTTCCAACATATGGTTGTGAAGAGCAGGATGCGCTGTTTATATCTGTTTGCTGCGCAACAAGCAGCTCGGAATAAGACACATCGCCTTTGGTGCTTGAGATGGCAGGAATTGCGTTGAATGAAACCAAGAGCTTTTCAGCATCAGCAGCTGGGCCATCATATGCAAATGACCAGATGATAACAGCCTATATAGAGTAAGTTTGGGCTGCAGGCATCGTAATTTTTGATCGTGTGCTCACCTCTGTTCTACTAATATTTGGTTCAATGGAGAATTGGCCAAAGTTGACGCCCATGAGTGTAGGAATCTGTCCTGTCCCTTGGAACTTGTTCAGTGCCGCAAAGACTTTCTCAAGCTTGTCTTGTGACCAGACGTAGTTATGGTAGTGCCAAGTGTCAGCCTTTTTCGGATAAATCTTGATATAGCCACTGGTAACAATGCCAAAATTATGGCCCGCGCCCTTCATGGCCCAGAAAAGATCGCTGTTGGAAGCAGCATTGACGGTGATGGCTGTGCCATTAGCCAGAACAACATTTAAGCTGACGAAGTTATCGGAAATAAGGCCGTATTGGCCTTGGTATCGGCCAAGGCCGCCTCCTAAAGCTGGGCCAAAGAAACCGACGCAGCCATTGCTTCCTGTAGCTAACGGCATGGGGTATCCATTTTAGTAACTGGAATCATTATAGTGTGTCTGAACGGATATGATCAATTACTTACCAGCAATGTATCCTTCATTCCAAATTGTCTTGATGACCAAATCAGCATATACTCCACCTTGAAGTAATGCCGATTTGTTGTCGGGTTGGATTGTGATTTCGGTGAGTTTCGACAGGTTAATCTCAATACCTCTGAACTTGGAAACTGTGCTCGTCGAACCATGGCCCCTAGTATACGCAAGGAAGTCAATGCTGTTCTGGTAGCAGTATTTCACCTATGAAGGCAAATTTAGCAAGTTTGATCCCGAGAGATTTGTAAATACATGCTTACCACTTTTGCTACATCAGATTCTTGAGCTACTTCAATAACAACTTGTATATCAGCAGGCATAGAACGCGTATTCCATCTCTCGGTAGCATTGGCAAAGGCGCGGCTTGAAGGGCCAAATATCAGAGTCCCTTGAGACAGTGCTTTGCCGAGATCACTTTCTACTTGCTTCGAAGTAATTGCTCTTGAGACATCGACTGCTTGAAAATAGTAAGGAATAATAGGGCTGCTTGAAGTAAGAGCTGGAAATAGCGCCAGCCCCAAGGCTAGCAGGTTGTATGCCCCTAAATTCATGATCTATAAATAAATGAAGTGAAAATTGCAGAAACAGAGCATGGAGGAAGGATTAAGTGAGATGGACGAGTAAAGTGATGATAGAATTATTATTATTATTATTGGGTAGTACAATAGAGGCTGTTCATTTCCTTTAAGGCAGCCATCCATACTATTGAGTCCGAAAGGCTATCGTATTGACATCTTACTGAACTCATTTTCGCCAATCCTCTCCAGAAAAGTCTATCAGACGTCTTTGGAAATTGAAATCCAAGGTTTCAGGCCCGTTGAGGCTGAGTGAATCAGATGAGATTACATGTAGCCACATGCAGCATGCGATATCGATCCCACGCATGGATGACACGCGCTGTACGACATCCGCGTACATATATATGCGTATTTGCGGAACACATCAATTGGGATCTGGAACTGATTAATTCAGCGAGAAGATCAGCTGCTAGACACGCAATGGCATAGCCGCCAATGGGGACAGTCTTCATCCGTACAGAGCTGAACCATTACACCTCACCCCAACTATAGTCTCCTAATCAAGTGAATATGTAATCCTTCGGAGATTTTCTCCAATGCTGGTGCTATGATGACTATTGACATACCTGGAGCTTAAATAACAATATTTGAGAGTCGTCGGGGATCAGCTGCCAGCTGTGGTGGGACTCGCGATATTGTCTGTCCTTGTACAGCCCCGCCATGCGTTTGTGTCCGTGTTGCGTCAAAGCTGTGACAATTTTTACTGCACAGTCTGGTCTGTTTGCCCGCCTCCGTCTATCAGTCAATAAAAATTTCTCATTGTTGGGTTATGAATCAGACCATCTTGTTGTTGCTTGTCCCACTTCGATATGCTTTGAAGGGTCCATCGGCTGTTTTGCACGCAATGCCCGACTCACTCATCTACTGTACTCTTCCCTCGCATATCAATTTAATTGGTCTTTTTGAAGATTAAATATGATCTCGTGTGAAGTTCTTCTAGATTTGTTTACATAAAGGAACAATAAAGGATGGTCTATGCTTGGCAATTGTGGCTGTCGCCACGTCCGCAGCGTTCGGTGATCGCTTCCAGCTCGCACATTTACTCCAATGACGACGCTGCTCTCTTTGAGTTTCTCAAAGAGGATGATGGCCGGTGGGTTGTGAGGGAAACGCACTACATCAATAATCCCTTGGTCAAGGATGGACTATCTGGCCCACCCCTGTAAGCCCTCTCTTCTTGACTCTCTATTTACAATTTAAGCTTACGAATGCGAAAAGCCACATCCACTGGAAGCAAGCTGAGTATTTCCAAGTCGAGCAAGGGGTAATTGGGATCCATAAGGATGGGAAACAAATCAGGGCTACGAAGGATGATGGCGTAATTGAAGTGCCAGCCGGTACACGGTGAGCTCCTCCTCCTCCTTCCTATCCCCCTCTCTATTTTCAGCCTCCTTCCAGCCTCATCATCATATCCCGGTCGAGATCCTTCTGAAAATAATCTAATTATGCACTGTAGGCACAAATTTTGGTCACATCCTTCCAGCCAAGAAGACCTGATCTTCAGGGTCTGGGCTGAGCCTCAAGGCCTCGACAACAGCTTTGACGAAAAGTTCATCCGTAACCTGATCGGATACCAGAGGGATTGCAAAATGGCTAACATGGCACCGTCTATGTTTCAACTTATGCTAATATGCTATGACTGCGCAACTCTGGCTACACCACCCTTCTGGACGCCCTTGTGGCTTCTTAGCTCGGTTCAGTATATCCTGGCTTATTGGATTGGGGGCCGCTTGTTAGGGTGCGTTTAACTTTCTCGCCTTATTGATCCTCTTTCATGCACTAATGTTGTTCCCATTATAGATATAAGCCATCTTATCCTGAGTACTATAGGGAGCCAAGAGACGAGAAGGCGATTTAAACATTACGTGCATCTAGCTGACAAAAACTTAATAAAATAACTGCAATCCGTATCCGTGCTACATCAAGCAAATACTGTGATCAAGGGGAATAATAAAAAACACGATAAGTAGAGTACTCCGTACGTAAGCCACCTCGCTGAATGGACTAATCGCTGTAATGTAGAGAGGACCTAATTTATCACCTCTTCAATAGTCTCTTGCACGCGGGCAAATGATAGTTCAGCCATTGTCTCGTCCCATAGCTGCTTGCCAATCTCCTCTGCTTCAGGCCTGTATATCATCGGAGCCATACTGGGAAGCTAGTTAGTATCGTCCTCAAGTCTGTATGACAATTGAATGGAAGGACACTCACGGCCGTATTTCTCCGTCCTCTGTGAACTGTCCATGAACTTCTTCACCAAAACTGACGGCTGCATGAACGAGTGAGAGAGCTCCGACAGCAGGCGGTTTCCCAACTATACGCCTGAAGCCATTCACGAGTAAACCCGCAAGAGTGCCATCTCCATCTCGCGTCAGGTCGGTTCCATAGCAGAAGCTTGGATTGACAGAATCTATGGTTACAACAGATGCTGGTACCTTCTTGGCCAATTCAGTCAGATAGAATTGACCAAGAAGTTTGCTTGTGCCATAGCGCTCTTGCATATCCCACTTGTCAGCCTTCTGCTTGAAGGTAGCCAAAATTGGTGGCGATTTGCTTTCCTTGAACCGGGCCCGAGCTGCCGTATCGGACGAGACAAGAACCAAGCGGCCAGGAGAGCCTCCAGGTTTTGCTTTGAGGGCGCTCAAAAGCAGTGTCATTAGAAGGACGGTGGAGAGATAGTTGATTTGGACACATTTTTCGTAGCCAGTAGATGAAAAGGCCTCTTTAGCCTGGAATAGACCTGCATTCAGGATTGCAATGTCTAAACGATCCAGCGCCTTTGCTCTATCCGCAAACTGGACGATAGAATCATATGAATCCAAGTCCAAACTCCAGACTTCAATCTCGCCCGATCCGGCGTCTTTATCGGCAAGTATCTCCTCACGAGCGGCCTGGCCCTTTGACTCGGAGCGCACAGCAAGAATGAGCTTGGACAGGCCCAGGCGGAACAGTTGGCGAGCTGTCTCAAGGCCAAGTCCAACGTTGGAGCCCGTGACAATGGCTGTCTTCCCAGCGAGAGTCACGTCTTTGGCTATGGGTGGCGTCTTAGCAAGCAGCTGACGATACAGCCACTGCGACGTGCTGGCCTCTTTCTCGGGCGTAATGGAAAATTGAGGATGAGCCATAATTGCAGCTGAATTAATTACTCTGGTTTGAGCCAAGCAGATTGGGGGAGATTAGAATTCGGTGCGATGAAGGTCTTGAGTTACCCAACTCACAGCTGAAGAAATACTCGTGCGGCCAACACACCCAACCAACAAGCCCGACCAACAGCCTGGCCATTCCTTCCGTAGGCGGGGGAATTACGTGTCCGAAAAAGTCCGGGTTGAACAAAGGAGTGACACAGGAAGCACAAAATGATGTAATGCACCTAGATATTTACATATTGCGCAAACAATGTTCCGATAAGGTGGCGTGAATTGGTGTTACCGGTGTCGGGTGCATGTCAATAACCTGTGAATGTCCCAGGTATGAAGTGTACAAACTCAGGACGCAGAAACCAAAAGCTAGCTATCTTTTAGAGTTAATTCCGATGCACCATCACATACATAGAGGTCATATTAAAGACAAATCTCGTAAACATCATACCGAATGGCCGTAATAGATGTGCGACGTCGCTGTTTCTAAAGAGAACCATAGATGACTCCTACTCAGCGGGAAATAGCAGGTTGTCTATGAATACACCGAGTGCAATATGCCGTGTGTAATATACCGAGCCAATCAAAGCTCGGGGCCCGGGCCTTAATAGACCTACACCGAATGATTTCCCTCCGTGAGACAACGCCCCCGCAGTTTATTAACACCCGAAGCTTGATAACACTGTAATGTGTTGTTGGTTGACAAATTGAATTCCCTGCTGATCAGGCACACTCCGGAGAGAGCTTGCTATGAATCGCTCCGATCCTCCGTGCCGGGCCGGGCCAGAGTAGTGCAGTATGCCTTCGTGAGGTGTATCTCAGTGCTGTATATGTGCCCAAGCGTAACACAGGGGATGGTTGCCAAGTGTGGTCTGCATAAGTTAGTGGACTTTACAGGTTTACAATGAGGATGCAGGATCTGGGCAGGGAGTCGGCACGCCGCATTCATTCGCTCAAACATTCCGCCTCATTCAAATGCATCAGCTGAAGTTGGGCGCATGGAAGAATTTACCCTTGTTGGATGATATTTTAGAATACGAGATAGTCCAGGATATTTCCAACAACTTCTATTCTGGTAGGAGGACTCTTTCAGCTCCATGGCCTATGGTTATTCTTGTCAACTATGAGATCTACAGCAGCTCAGCTAGACGTACAATGGAAATATATATTAAGTACAAGCAGCCTAAGCTGCGCGCATCTCATCAATAACAGCTCAAGTATACTGTATTTTTGTCTATCTCTTGTGTATGAGCCCTTCATGGCGAGGTTCCGGCTATCGTCTCTTTTGGCTTTCCTCTGTGTACTGGAAAATGCTGTCGCCCTCCCTCAGGGTTATAGTGGTGAACCCAATTTCAATCTCAAACCTCTCCTCACCGACCCAATTCGTAAATGGTCACTCAATACAACCGTATCATTCCCCAGTTCGTCTGCTTTCAATGCCTCTACAGAGCGCTGGACTATCGCCGATCCACCTACTTATGTCGCTGCCATCAGGCCTGGGACGGAAGAAGATATTGGCAAAGTAGTAAGTCCAGCATCTTTTGTCAAAATCCATCAGCATATGGTTACTCATTGTAAATCCAGATCAACCTCGCCAAGACTAAGAGATTTCCATTTTTGACTAGAGGGGGTGGGCATGGTTACGCTGCCAGCCTTGGTGAATTTCAGCTTGGACTCTCACTAGATTTGAGTCAGTGGGAGTATCTTGAGATTGACAAAAAGGCCCAGACTCTCACTGTAGGTCCTGGTATTACGTTTGCCGAAATCTTTGACCCTCTGTTCAACGATGGATTCTACATTCGTATGCGATGTCACCCACCCTACGGATGCTCTAGGAAATAGCCACTGACATCCAGATAGAAACTGGGAGTTGCTCATGTCCCTCCATGATTGGTGTTACCCTCGGAGGCGGAATCGGGAGATTAATGGTATGACTCTCTTCTGCTTTCGCTGTGTGACTAAAACTAGGCTATGGCTTCGTATTAATGCAGTTCCAATGATGACAGGGAAAATACGGCTTGCTGATGGATGCCCTTCAGTCCGTTCGTATGGTTGGGGCCGATGGAAAAGTGATGACAGTTTCAGCGACTTCTCACCCTGATCTATGGTGGGGAATCCGTGGTGCTGGCGCAAATTTTGGAGTCATCACGTCTGCTACGTACAAGATTCATCCATTGGTCAACAGCGGAAATGTTTTCGTCGCCGATTTCTATCTTCCGCCGGAGAGAAGCCGAGAGTATTTCAACATGGTTGAAGCCAACTACAGCAATATGCCTGCCAATTTAGCCCAGGTAATGGTGGGAATCTGGAATAGGACCACCAGCTCTGTCGGTCTTACTATGGACATTTTCCACAATTCTTAGAAACTAGACTGATTCTTTCATCAGGTTCAACTTGTTGGCAACTGGGTTTACTATGGGACTGAGAAAGAGGCTCGCAAAGTGCTGGCCCCGGTGTTCAATCTGAATGCTACTTCATCTACTCGAATTGTTCAATGGAACAAACTAGTCTCGTCTAGTGGTTTTGACGAGTTTATCTGTCAACCCAATCAGCCACGCTCTCTTTTCAGTTTAAACCAGAAGATTTACTCTGCTGATGGCTACCAGGCGGGCTTCAAGAAGATTGAAAAGTACTTATATGACCATCCTGGTGGGCGCGATACAACGCTTGTCATTGAGAATTTTCCCAACCAGGCCGTCGTTGCAGTACCTGATGATTCAACCGCATTCCCATGGAGAGATTTCAAGGGCTTCATGTAAGTCAATTCTCAATTTCCCTTTTCTTCTTCATTGCAGGTTTATCTATATCGATTTGGTCGAGACTGACAATAAAATAGCCAAGTTAACTTCGCTTGGATGGCTGGCGATGAGGCCACAGCACGAGCTTCCAACAAACTCGGGGAGGAGCTGCGCAACCAGTTCGCTGCCACATCTGGATACTCTGAGAAGACTGTTTTCGTCAATTATGCTCGTGGAGATGAATCCATTGAGAACATTTATGGCAAGAGGAAGTTGCCTCGCCTGGCCCAGTTGAAGAAGAAATATGACCCGTCCAATCTCTTTGCTTACAATCACCCACTCCCCATGCATTATCATTAAAATATCTCGCAATGGTATCAACCTAGATATGGGAGGATTCAATGAAAAGCAGCGATAGAAATGTCGGTTTTTAGAGTTTCTTGTATGATGGATTCGCGGCTTTTTTTTTTTTTTTTTTTTTTTTTTTTTTGAGGCATTGTATCGTCTTTGCCAGTTACAGTGAAGGCCAACTTTGAACTAATTATTCATTTTGTTCATTTTTCAATTGGTCAATACTGGACGATGTGAATAAAACCGGGAACTTTCTTTATCCAGTCAATAATTCATCCTCAAGGAAGTATGATGTTCATGGCTGCTCTAAAAACTCTTGAAAGCTGGCTCATAATATCCGATCTAGAAATCCAGCGATCTCATGTTATGTCCTTTGCTTAACAGAAATGCAGCATGGGGGTCTGTTTCTCGTATTTTTGCTCTAGCAGCAATTTGCTAACATACAACACAAGTAGCTTGTCACTTGAGAATCAAGAGAGCGACTCAAGTGAATCTTCATTTTCGCCGTCTAGAGGCTCGTAATCTTTCCACTTGAGGCCTTCTGGAACAGTCTTCCACTGCATCTCATCGTCAAGCAACTCAGCCACGTTGTTCCACTCTCGCTTGACTGCCGCAGCACGACTTTGACTTCTAGGAGCAATATCGGCTGAAAATGGCATTGGGGATATGAACAAACCATCCTTGATGTTATCAACATCGGGCATAATCTCATGTCCTGTTTCCTTATCCACCGGTCGCTTTAGATCAAATGCCCAGAGTGTACGCGACATGGCCAAAAAGAGCGATCGATCAGCAATATGCATTCCTTGGCACAATCTCCGACCGGCACCAAAGACAAAGTGATCTCGCTTGGTAGGATCTGGGTTGACTGCTGCTTGGGCTGAATTCTGGTTGTCACCCGCCCAACGAGCAGGGTTATATCTTCGTGGATCGGGGTGTCGCTTTGGATCATTGTGAATAGCCCTAAGATTCATCAGCACACACGACCGTCATGAGAGGAAGAGACCCTAGACTCACCAGACATTTAGGATCAATCCTGCATCCTTGGGGATATAATAGCCTAAGTACCAATCGTCCTGGGTCACAGCATGCGGTACGCCCAGGGCAGTAGCAGGCATCCAGCGCAAGCTCTCCTTCATACAAGCGCGGATATAAGGCAAATCTGGATAGTCATTTAGATCAGGCAGACGATCTCCACAGACACGATCGATTTCTGCCTGCGCCTCTTTAGCAACTTCGGGAAAGACTAGCATCGCCTGGAAGAAGCCAGTCAAAATGATGGCCGTCGTTTCAGAGCCGGCCTGCAAGAGAGAGCCGCTCAGGTAGCAGGCCGACTCATCGGAGAATCCATATTCTTTTTGTGTCCGAAGGAGATCAATGGCACAGCAAGGCTACCTCTCGCGTTGGTTTCGCCATCGTTGTCTGCGGATTGTGGTGTCTTACTTTTGAGGTTCCGCTCCTCAGCTGCTCACGAGCATTCAAGAAGTGCTTCATAAACAATCGTTTCTCTCTCTCATGGTACTTTCTTCCCAATCGTCTAACAGGGACGAGAAAATCGGGCAAAATTCTAGCAATAGGAAATAAGTCGAGGATAGCGGCGGACTACGAGAACAATTCAGTTAGCTAAGCAGAGAAAAGAGGAATACAGTTGCCTACTTGGCTTCCAGTCAGCCTGGAAAGCTCATCAAAGTTCTGTGAGTCCATATCAGCGTCTTATAATAGTTTGATCATGTTGCTCCATCATCATTTACATACTTCGAACATCTCTAGCAGATTTTTGTCGTCGCTTGCTGGAGTACGGTACCCAAAAGCCATTTGTGTGGTTAATGATGTGGTATAGCGTCGGATATGGTTTAGGAAATCTTTTGGACTTTCAAGGAGGCCCATCAACATGGCCCTGACCTCAAGATCTTGATATGGAACATAGGTTCGAGAGACCTTTATGTTGAGAAGACTGTGTGCAAGCTTTCTTACCATGCGCCAGACAGAATTGTTTCCCTACCTTTAATTTAGCTTGTCACTTCATCAAGAAAAAAAATGTTGAAGCAAGGCGTCTACTACGCCTAAGCAGGTCACCCGTAGATGAAGCTTACCATGAACAGTGGACGATACCCGCCGCTCATAATTTCTTGGCCCATATATAGCTCCGGTCTACCTGAGTAGATTGAACTCCGTTTGTCTAAGAGATCTTTCACAGCGACATCTGATGACAAGACAATGGCTACTTTGGTTCCCAGCATGAGCGAGTACACCGGTCCATACTCTTCTGCCCATTTTTGAAACTGCAAGTGAGCATTTTTCTTGGGCATTTGATGAAGATTACCGATCAATGGCAGTGTCGGCGGTCCAGGAGGATAGTTTTTTGGTCGTCGCCCAATTCTGCAGAGCCGCCAGAACAATAATGTCAAGGCTCCCAGCCCGAACACTACCCAAGGCTTTGGCATATTTTCTGCCATCAGGTCCATGACAAGAAGAGCTTAAAAGTCAAGTTGCAGGAATCTCTTTAAAGTGGATTTCTGTCTTCTACATGGATAAATGCGACGTAGAGGTCAGGGAGAGGAAAAGGTGGAATGGTGGATCAAAACACAGTCTTCGTTTCACAGCATAGAATCGAATAGCGCATCACGCGCTCAACAGCCATGTCAATCCAACACCCAGTGCTCTCAATGGGATTTTTACCTCATTCTAACTAGTCTAAGGCTTTTAATAATCTTTCGTGTATGTATACCTCGGTTGCTATTACACTACCCACGGAGGTATTAACGCAATCAGTGTCTAAATAGGAGAGCGTTGAAGCGCTGGTGAGTAACTTAGGTTCATCCATTTCGGGTTGGATCGCAAGACCGAGTCACAAAGCGTCTGTAAATGTAGTAGCCCGGGTTTAGGCAGTCCCAGGAGGTCAGGCTATTAGTCTTCTAGATAAATCCTCCACAATATGACATCAATGAAGGCGTTCGACTTACCATATACGCTTCGGCCCGGAGCCGTTGTAGATTAGCGGGCCTCCGCTCGGTGCTTATTTCGGACGTAGCACGGAGCGCAGCAACAAGATTAAGCCGTGATTAGATTTGTCCTTGTCAGAGCCACCCCAGTCGTACAGTTATTCGAACGGAGATTTACACGAGAAATGAGAAAAAGAAGTATCAAAAGATAAGTTGCAAGTTTTGCAGGGATGTGGCGTCGGAAACGTTTGCACCAGTGGAAAAATATTACAGACGTGTTCCAGCAACGGGTAGACGCGGTATTCACATTTGATCTTACAAAAGGTGCATGATCACATTTGTGTAAAGCGCAATTGCCTCTTCAAAGAAACAGAATTCTTTTTTCTTATGGTGTCATTCAAGTTCTAGCATCCATTCAGCACTGTTTCGAAGGTATGGCCCGGGAGAAGAAATTTGCTCTGGTTACAGGGTAAGCACTCCATGCTACATTTGCTTCCCTCGAATGATACAATTTACACTGAGATTTCTCAATAGGTGCGGGAAGGGCGGAATTGGTGAGGCTCTCATTCTAGAATACAATCGTCGTGGTATCTACGCTATCGCTACTGTACTTCCAAATGAGAATAGCAATCACCTCACGGCGGCTGGGATTACCTGGTTTCCACTGGATGTGACTGATGAACAATCTGTCATCAATCTGAAGAGAGAAATATCTTCCATTATCGGGGGCTATTTGGACATTCTGGTAAACAATGCGTAAGTTTAGCCCATCTATTATTGCCATTTTCTGGCTACGTTCTGATTTAACATTGGTTTAGTGGAATATGTATGAAGAGACTTGATGCTAAGAGCCGACAATTTTACTGACTGGTGAATGCACGTCAAATAGGCTACACTATGACTGCCATTGACACAGATGTTAATGCAGTCAAACGAATGTTTGAGGTCAATGTCTTTGGTACAATGCAGATGGTACATCACTTTCATGATATGTTGATCCAGGCCTCTGGAACCATTGTTAATATTGGATCCATCGGCGGCGTCGTTCCATATATGTACGGAGGTATGACTACATCTTAGAAAGAAGCCCATACAAGGCTTGTGCTAACGCTACCAAAGCATCATATAATGCATCCAAAGCTGCTCTTCATCATTATTCCAATACCTTACGTCTAGAGATGTCGCCCTTCAAGTGAGGCCACCTTCGCGAGAGAAGTGTAAAGTGAGATTGCTGATCATTTCCCTCCATATAGCGTCAAAGTACTTACTGTAAGTGAACCTCTGCTGACTACATTCAGTGTTTGCATATGCTGACAAAATGAGCACGCCAGGTCATCTCTGGCGAAGTTGGAACCAACATTCTCAAGAACGATGTCCACCGAAAACTGCCCGAAGGTATACTTCTATTACTGTAACCTTGAATTGTTGCAACACCAGAGGCTAAGTAACGGCAAGGGTCGTACTATTCCCCTCTTGCAGCTGAATTTGAAGATCACGTTCAAAGGACGCCCAGTAAGTGCCCTCAATCCAACTAATTCTGATTAAATGGAGGAGCTGAAACAAGCTTCCAGAAACAACAAGTCGGTTTGAATACGCATCAAACGTTGTATCTCAGAGCCTAAGGTCGTCCCCAGCTGCATGGTTCTGGACCGGAAGCGCTACTGGTATCATTCGATTTTTGGACATGTTCGCATGGCGGACTATATGGGTATGTCTGTCATTCCTAAGGGTTGGGACGACAAGAGGTCTGGACGGTAAGAAACTAATAGTCGGATTTTAGGATTTCTTCTTTTACCGGGAATTCAACCTGAACAAGGTGAAGGAAGCTCATCTTGCAAAGGCCAAGAAAAATACATAGATACGGCTGTGCCTTGCTGCAATGCATCTACTTAAATTGATTAGATGGAGAATATTAAACTACAAAGAAAATTGGTGATAATTTTCCGACGTTGGCTCCAACCTCTTCGGATTCATAGCTTTCATCAGTATTGAACAAGTTTACTTCTAAAATTTCTCAGAGTGACGGCTGACTCACTTAGTCTTCTCATAGAGATAGCTACTTGGGAACAACTCAGACGAAATTACACCTACGGTAGCCTACGCGCATATTGTTCTTATATATCAAAATGACAACTGAGATATCTCAACGGAGCGTCTTCTTCAGCTTTCCAACGGTCATCTTAGCTCACATCCAGTGATGACTGGCTCAATATGTGGTGTGCAAGAGTTTCATGTCTATCCAGGATCCATAACCATCAGGTATGGAATAAATAGGATTCCCGATGAGAAGTATCAATTATCACAGAAATGCACGTAAGTGACCTACAATACCCAGTATCTTTATCAACGTAATTCATTGAAATCGATATCTATGGAAACAACTTTATAGTGAACACGTGCCAATACTATACGCATCAAGCAACTACCGCTCAAGTGCGTTCATCGGCCCTCGTAGTATGGCTGGAGTTCATTCAGCTCCTCTTTCAGCTCCTGGCCATTGATCACAATAGGCTTGCAATCGAGCAATACCCACATCATGCGGCCCGGCAAAGTGCCATTCCCAGTGATGTTATGCCATTGATGGGCACTGGCACGCTGGACACTGACATCTCCCTGATGCATGATTCGCGATTCGCCCGAGTCGAGGATCAGCTTGAATTCACCCTCAATTACGATGCCATAGTCAAGTGAGACGGCACGGTGCATGGGAGAAATAACATCCGGAGCAAAGTCAATCATGCGGCATACAGAACCATTGTGAATATGCAAAGGAGGCTTCAAGGTGTCAGTATGTAGCCTATCCCCAATAATACGCAATCGCAATAATACTTACTTCGTTCTCTCTAGCATACTTGAGATCAACATCACCATTCATTTCGACAGGAGTCTCCTTGGTTGAGTAGATGATGTTGGCAAGAGCCTGCTCGTTGCCAATGATACGGTGGTGGTCACCACAATCAGTCTGGATGAAGACACCTTTGCCTTCGGCATTGTGGCCTGTGATGTGTCGGACAGTGCGACGAAGTCCGGGAGCTGGGAAAGTGCTAACATATCCAGCACTTGTGAGCAGAAGCTCAGACTCCTGCGGGCTCTGCTGTTGGTCGGTCATGGCTGCGGTCTGATTTGCCGTTTCACAGAGTTTAATCGGTAAGGAAGAAATAAGAACTAATGGCGAATAATTCTATTAATGAATCAGAGCAAAATGAAGTCGATTAAATAGCCACCTTGCTCGCAAATAGCTCCCACGCAGGGAGTCTTGACTCCCACCAATTGAGCAATGCAGCTATGTCTCTGTTTGGACATTGACACAAGGATGGTTCTCCACCCCCATAACGCATTGGTGACATTCAACGGCTCGGTGTGTGATAGAATCGGGATCGGGCCGTTATGTGCAAGCATAGAGTCCCTTGTTAGACAGGGCCCATTCAACTATATTATCTCGATCTACTTTCATCGACTTGCATGAGGCTAGAGGGTGAGGCTGAGGCTGAAGCCAGAATCCCAACCAACTAGATTGGCTGCAAAACAAGCCAAGAATCGAGAACTGCATGATTCTCCACCCCTCTTAGACATGACAAGTAAGCGTGGTTCCTCCATCGAGGATGAATCCGCATCCCGTTGCATAGCTCGATCTCGGACTGCAGAAGAAGATCACCGCGTCCGCCACCTCCTCCGCAGTAGCGATACGACCCAAGGGAACCATTCTCTTGACCCAACTGTCTATTTCCACACCTCCGTCTCGCGCGCTTTGGATCATGGGCGTCTCCACCCACGTGGGGCAGACACAATTGACTCTGATCCCATGGGCTGCATTATCGAGGGCTGAAGGATTTGCACAAAACCCCACGTCAATACCAAGGAGGTTTCCAAATGAGGCAATTCTTCCCAGGGGCCGAATGTTACATACCGGCATTCTTGGTCACACCAAGCACCGCATGCTTAGCGGCTGTATATTGCACCAAGTGAGGAGCTGCAGCAAACGAGTTGCCAGATCCCAGAGTCACAATTGAGCCCCGAGTCCCTCCTCGGCCCGGATTCGCAGGATCAATCGGCTTGAGGTCTTGAAGCTGCATTGCGGCCGATACGCTCCGAACCAACAAGAATGTGCCTTCCACATGAATCCGGAGAAAACGTCCAAACTCCTTAAAGTCTGCCTCCGATATGTCTCGTGCTAATTGGACTCCAATCTGTGAAAGATAAGCCCATCGGGTTAGAGCATCGGACCATTACCATTGAGGCTCTCTATCTGCGGAATAACAGACAAGACTAGTTGTACTTACCCCAGCGCAATTGATACAGTAGTCAATTCTCTCGAAGGTGTCGACCATGTACTTGGTGGCCCCCGCCACGGACTCTTCCTGAGAAACATCAACTTTGAGCGACTCGGCACGGAAATTGATAGCGGTGGCTATGTCTCTACATTCGGCGGCAACGCGGCTTGCTGCTTCAAGATTCATGTCCGCGATGACAATACCCTTAGCACCATCTTTGGCCAGACCGAGGGCACATGCCCTCCCTATGCCGCTTCCTTTGGTACTTTTAGCATTGTTGTTGGAGAGCCTTGTTGGGCTCCGATTTGAGGATTGCGCTTACCACCACCCATAATGAACGCGTTGCCATTAATATCCATACCTAGGTAGAGTTAAAAGACACCGTAGTAAAAATTGGGCTTGAAATAAAACGCAGCCGTAGATAACACAAAGAGTCAAGGTCCGTGTACACGAGGCCGGCCATACGAGAGCCTAATATACTCGTGACTCTTTATGCATGTATGCAGGATAATGTTCATTGATCTAATGCTATATCTACCTAATTGTGCCAATTAAATATACTCATAGCTGCACCCTAATTTAAGCCCGGTCTTCTAGAAGGATACTGAATATACAGATTCCCACAAATCTGTCCTGGCTAAGTAATGTTATCTTGCATATGTGACAATTTGAAGCCAATAGACCTATATTTTATCCGTATGCCTAGCAGAGTTGCATTACCTTGTGGGAATTCCTCTAACTCATCGTTCACGGAGTCTGTACCTTCGACATTATTGAGTTGCAGTGTATAACATGGCTGAATACCGCCGGCGGTCCGAGCCTAAAAAGGAAGATGGACGCTCCGAGTCAGAGAAACAAGAAGGATACCTCGGCGTATTCCGATTTGAGGACAAATTAGAGAAACTTCAAGCTCTCAAGACCGAAATTTAGCAAAGCGATATACTCCTTTTCCTAAAGTCGCTGCTACATAGCAGGGAAAGCCTGGCTTCCTGTCATCTCACGGCGGAGAATCCGTAACGGCTTCGTGGGTCACACAACGCGTGTATGACACGCATAAGCTGCATATCTAGATCTTTTTGGGTGAAGTTAATGTCAACCCCCACAATACAAATGTAATTCCTGAGACACATCGTTGGTCATGATTTCCGGATTAGGCACATGGCATTACCCCATTTGAGTAACCCAAAGCGAGCGCCGTTGAAAGGACTTGGGCGTCCACCACAAGCTAGTTCCTATGAACGCCTTATGACTGATAGCTTCTGTCATTCGCTCGAATTATTTAGCCAACATGGCGTACTTCAAACGGGTTGTCCGTCTAGTAGACCCATAGCGCTTACCAGCCTCGTTCGTTTGTTCGCGTCGGTGTATCTCGCCTCTGGAAAAGGCAAATGCATCTTAGTCCTCCGAATGAAGTAGTGGACTGAACACGGCAACGAGATTCTGGACTTTTGAACTATCCAATCCGTATAGCTCGGTGTATGGTCCTAGCATACCACATACAGACAACAGCGAACACAATGTTTAAGTCATCCTTTGAGATGAACCATGTTAATTTTTAGTACAGTTGTTGGTCTGTAGGATCCCGGAATCTCCCCCTTTGCATAATCTCCTTATGATGGACGGCTTTTCTTCAGCTTGTGAATCTTGGGGCGTTGTAGAAACGAAGGGGTGGGCGAAGTATGCCCTTCGCCTCAGCACATTTAGCATTTCAAGCGAAAGGGAGAGGTGTGTATCTATAGTATTAGTCCATATCTATACTTTTCTGTATAGCACAGAAAGAAATTATTTAATAAGATATTATCTCTCGTGGTAGACCGATCTCTAGGCCAAATTTCGATCGCGGTTGTTTGCCCCTTTCTTGTTGAGCCATAACATTAGACTTGAAACACTTTTATCATCACAATTTATTCATCATGTTCACTCTTGAGCCTACTTTAGACGCTCTCTCTGACTCGGAGTCGTTGCTTCGCAGTCATACAAAGGAGGCTATTGTCGTTACTGAGACATCCTACTTGAATGATGATATACAAGAAACTTCTGGGCCCTCCAGTGATGTCACTATCGAAGACAATACAGTATGTATTGTTGGCATGGGTAAGCCTTTTAAAAAACTCATATGCGTGTTTCGCGTGCTAACATGGCCTGTTTGTACATAGCTTGCCATCTCCCTGGTGGAATCACCTCACCATCGGGGCTTTGGGACTATGTTTATAACAAGAAATCTGCCCAATGCACTGTGCCTCTGGACAGGTACAACATTGAGGGCTTCTACCATAAAGATGGCAGCAGAGCTGGTGCCATGAGCGTTGACGGTGGGTATTTTATCCAGGAAGATGTCCGCAAGTTTGACCCTTCATTCTTCGGCATCAATAATCTTGAGGCTTCTTACATGGATCCCCAGCAGCGAAAGCTGCTTGAAGTCGTCTATGAATGCTTTGAGAACGCCGGTCTATCTATGGAAGATGTCTCTGGCTCCAACACGGCAGTGTTTGTCGGCAACTTTACGGTGGATTATTCGGTCATGCAATCTCGAGATACAGACTACGTTCATCGACTAGCGGCTACGGGCGGCGGCACATCTATCATGTCGAACCGTATTAGCCATGTGTTTAACCTCCATGGCCCAAGGTAAGCTCATACCCATACCTGATTGTGTGTCTAGTCTAATTAGCTAGTTTCACTCTTGATACCGCTTGTTCATCCACCATCTATGCTCTCCACCAGGCTGTGAATGCCATCAAGAATGGCGATTGCGACGCTGCCATTGTTGCAGGCGCCAATCTGATTACATCTCCCGAGCAGCATTTTGGAACAGCAAAGGGCGGCTTTCTTTCGCCAACTTCGGCCTGTCACACATTTGACACCTCGGCGGATGGTTATGCTCGAGCAGAGGCGCTCAATGCCATCTACATCACGAGGCTTTCGTCTGCGATGAAGAGTGACCGCAAGATACACGCAGTTATTCGGGGAACGGCAATTAACGCGTAAGTCACTCATATTGAGTTCTTAAGTGCCCTTTTACTAATAGCGCGAAGAAATGGCAAGACTCCCGGTATTACTCTCCCTGATGCCAAAATGCAGGCAGCGGTCATTAGAAAGGCATACGAAAATGCTGGTCTTTCGTTTTCTGATACGGATTACGTCGAGTGCCATGGCACCGGTACTCCAGTCGGTGATCCTATAGAAGTGGATGGTATCGCGGCCTGCTTCGCGGGCCGCGAAGGTGAACCATTGAGAATCGGATCAGTGTGTACTCCCTACTCGCTCTTTATTAACACATATGCTAATTGAACCCCATCCAAGGTCAAAACAAACATGGGCCATAGTGAAGCCGCCAGCGGGTTGACGTCTATTATCAAGGTTGCTCTTGCTTTTGAGCATGGCGTGATTCCACCTACATACGGTGTGAAGAACTTGAACCCCAAGTGTAAGTTGTCTTTATCTTTGTCATACATATAGATCAACCGAAACTTAGTTGCTAACAGAGAGTCAAAGTAAAACTAAAGGAGCGTAACATGAAGGTAATGACAGAGGTTGAGGCATGGCCCAGAGCACTTCGACGTGCCGGCGTCAACTCCTTCGGCTACGGCGGTGCGAACGGCCATGTTATCCTCGAGTCCATTGACAGCTATTTTGTTGGCTCACTGGTCTCTTCTCCCATCACTAGAACACTTTCAGATCCCTATGAAGCGGATAAGGACCAGGTTTTCGTCCTCCCTTTTTCCGCCTCATCAACCAAATCGTTAGAAGCCCGCCGCAAACAGGCTGTTGAGGCGATGGAAAAGTCTGAGGTAAACACTTTGAAGCCGCTCGCTGCTGCTATGAGTAAACAACATACCAAGATGCGCCTCAGAGACTATTTACTCGCTTCCGCCAACCCCAGCTCTCAGCCAACGCTGATCGAGGTGGCTGATGTCGCTGACAAGGCAAGCCCGGGCACACAGCCTCTGCCAATTGCCTTTGTCTTCACCGGCCAGGGTGCACAGTATGCCAACATGGCCAAAGAGCTCATTGAACAAGATTTTGGCTTCCTAGCCAGCATTAGGGATCTCGACGAGGTTTTGCAGGGGCTGCCATCTGAATACAAGCCATCTTGGACTTTAGAGCAAACAATTCTCGATAAGCCTGCTACAAGCAAGATCAACGATGTTACCCATAGCCAGCCAATTTGCACAGCTATCCAGATTACTCTTGTCAATATACTGCGAAGCTGGGGCGTTGGCCCATCGGCTGTTATTGGCCACTCCTCTGGAGAGATTGCTGCAGCTTACGCAGCCGGCCTACTTACTTCGTCCGAGGCCATCCTAGCAGCCTATTTCCGAGGCTTTGCTGTGGGCCAGCTACAATCTCGCGGCACCATGATGGCAGTGGGAATCGCCCCGGATAGTGCTAACGTCTTGATTGGGCAGCTTGGACTGAAAGAAGTGCGAGTTGCTTGTGTAAATGCTCCTGAGAGTGTTACTCTGAGTGGCACTGCCAAGGACATTGATACCCTTCAAGCTGAGTTACAAAAAGAGGGCAGATTTGTTCGCAAGCTTGAAACTGGTGGCCGTGCTTACCACTCCCACATGATGGCTGAGATTGGTGATTTATACGAGTCACTGGTTACTCCTTACTTCACCAGCAAGACGGTCGATGAAATGGAAGCCAAGATGTTCTCAACTGTTGGCCATTCAGTTGATGCCCTTGGCACTATTGACCTTTCTACAAACATGGCAGCGTATTTCCGGAAGAACCTTGAGCAGCCAGTTCAGTTCAGCGCGGGCTTAACCAACATGATCACCAGTAACAAATATCACTTGATCGAAGTTGGCCCCCATTCGGCTCTCAAAGGTCCTATTCAACAGATCCGAACCAGTGCCAAGCTCGACAAAGATACCATTCCCTACTCTCCCACACTTGTCAGAAAAGAGAATGCTTACGTCTGCTTAAAGAAGCTCGCGGGTACTCTCTTTTCCTATGGTCACAACTTGGATTGGTACGCTATCAACAATGTCCCGCGATATCGTGCGCTGCCTACTCCACCGCTCGCCTCTTATCCCTGGGATTATTCTAAGCCTCTGCCATGGCATGAGCCTCGTGCCAGCGTTGAGCATCGTCTTCGGAAGCATGTGCGTCACGAGCTCCTTGGGACTCGGGCCACTGCTGGCAACGGCATTGAGTGGTGCTGGCGCAACATCCCTCGTATGTCCGAGATGCCATGGCTACGTGATCACAAGCTCGGCGAGTCGCAGGTTGTCCTGCCAGGCGCAGCATACATGGCGATGGCTATAGAAGCCCTCTCGCAAGTTCGAGATATTAAAGCTCAGCTAGTCGCTGGAGACCCTTTTTCTTTTGAGTTTGAGAATGTAAATATTAGCGCAGCGTTTGTTGTGCCTGATGAGAGCGATACCGAGGCGGACAACACCGAGCTTCATACTATTCTGTCTCCTCGTAAAATCTCTACCGCAAACACATCCGGCAACTGGTATGAGTTTTCCATCTCCTCTTGGGTATCCGGCGTTGCCACACTGCACTGCATGGGTAGCATTCGAGTGGCTGAGTCGACTATGAAACCCAAGGATGGATCAGTCATGATTTCGGATAATGGCCACGAAGTGTGGGGTATGAGCCGCTGGTATAACAAGGCAAAGGAAGAGGGACTCAATTTTGGTCCAACTTTCCAGTCACTTACCAGTCTCCATACTGACGGCAACCGAATCTCAACGGATTCTATCGCAACTACGCTTCTGCAGCCTCCTTCTCCAGTCGCCACTGGCATGTTTTATGCTATACATCCCATCACCATTGATGCTTGCTTCCAGGCAGCCATCATGGGTGGCACTGCTGGAAACATCAACACACTGCGAGCTTACGTTCCGGTCTTCGTTTCAAAGTGCTCAATTCAAATTCCGCAAGGCGACTCTGCCAGCCTGGGTAATGAAGAGGTCAGAATTCACTCACGCATGGAAAAGACTGGCTTTTCGACTCGGGCGGTTGCTTTCACCCTCAGGCTGCCAGATGGTACGCCAGCCATTGATATGCCTCATCTGAGAATGAACGCGTATACTGGAAAAGCCCCAGTTGAGCCTGAGACTAGCATCTATCTTCAGCGCCAGCCATGTCTTCGCGTCCAATGGAAGCCTGATGTGTTGCGCCTCCAGCCAGGCTCCGAGAGCGCTATTCGAGAATACATCTCTTCGTTTGCGTCTCAACAGTCAGATGATTTAAACGATAACGGGGCTCTCGTTGTGTTTGCAGCTCTACTTGATCTCTTTGGTCACAAGGTTCCTCGCATGAGTGTATTGGAGCTAAGGAAAGAGCACCAATGGACACCCAAGGATTGCCAGTCAATACTGGGCAAGGATACTGCGTTCCCGCGATTTAGGTTATGGGAAGATGGAAGGCTTGGCGACGACAACAAGATTGTCGTTAACAACACCAAAAACTCTGCTCTTTACGATGTTGTTCTAATTCCTCATCTTTCTGTTTCAAAAGAAATGTGGGCAAAGGCTGTAGACGAGGTTACTTCACTGGTTTCTGGTGATGGCATCATCATCACTCGCAGGACCAAAGAGGCTGTTTCTGCCCTTAATGCTGCTAGCTTTGTGGCTCTGGAACTCCCGAACGAGACCCTCGTCGCCGTAAGTAGCCCTAAGAAAACAGGCTGGGAGACAAAAGAAGTGGTCATCGTCAAACCCAAGGAGGCCTCTCCCTTCATCGACTCTTTGGCAACCGCGGTGGCGACTCAGCTCAAGACGAATGCCAGTGCTGTGCAGTTAAGAGCAATAACCATTGACAACATCGAGACCGTTAATCTTAACGCTCAGGTTGTTTGCATATCGCTCCTAGAGATGGAGCACGAGTTTCTTGCCACCATCAGCAGCGACGATATGGACCGTTTCCGCAAGATCACAGACAACGTCGGCGACCTCTTGTGGCTAACGGGAGCAAACATGCTATCTTCTCCCAACCCAGACCTTACCTTGTCTAATGGCCTCTCTCGAGCCCTGATGTTAGAGCAGCCAGCGCTGCGATACGCTGTTTTGGATGTCGGGGCTGATATCTCCAAGCCAAATGCTTTGGATTCCATTTGCAACAGCATCTCAGCAGCCTTAACTTTCCGATATGCCACAGATGACAACGAGTTCATCCAGAAAGATGGCATTCTTTATGTCAGCCGCTTCGCCCCCGATATTGAACTTAATGCTCTATTCAGACAGCGTATGACTCCCGGGGCGATGAAGCTGGTCCCTCTTGGAGAAGTTGGCTCAGCCAAGCTGTCTATCGGCCAAGTTGGAATGACCGATACCATTCACTTCCAGCAAATCTCAGAGCGCAAGACATCACCTCCAGCCGGTTACGTGGATGTCGATCTCCGTGCTGTTGGCCTCAATGCAAAGGACGTTTACGCTCTCAATGGCCGTGCCGAAACACGATCGGCTACAACTGCCCTAGACTTTGGAGGTGTCATATCGGCTATTGGGCCTGATATCAAGCACCTCAAGGTGGGAGATCGTGTGGCTGGATTTGTTCCCAATCATTTCGGGACAACTGAGCGAGTTCCTGTGCAGGCAGTCCACAAGATGCTACCGGCGGAGGAGTTTACAGTCTTGCCTACTCTTCTCACTGTTTACTGCACTGCTCTCGTTGCTCTCCGCGACCGAGCTCATCTTCGCGCTGGCGAGTCCATCTTGATTCACTCTGGCGCCGGTGCCTTTGGTCTTGCAGCCATCACCCTGGCCAAGCATATGAGTGCTACAGTCTTTGCAACGGTCGGCTCACAGTCGAAACGCGAATATCTCGTCAAAGAGATGGGCGTGCCAACCGAAAACATCTTCAACTCCCGCAATGCCTCTTTCATGGAGGACATCGTAGCTGCTACTGGCGGTCGAGGTGTCAATGTCATTGTCAACTCCCTCGTCGGTGACTTGATGCATGCCTCTTGGTCCTGCATCGCTCCTTTTGGGCGCTTTGTTGAGATTGGTAAACGTGAACTCATCGACGCAGGAAAACTTGACATGCGCGTCTTCTTGAAGAATGCGACCTTTACTGCCTTTGATCTGTCTGAGTTTTTCTATGCAGAAGATAGCTATTACCAGGACGTCGTCTACGGCTACACTGCCGAAGTGATTGAGATGTACCGCGCAGGGATCATCAAGGCCTCTCCCATCACAACCTTTGACGTCGCTGAGATTGGTCACGCTTATCGATACTTTGGTAACAAGGATCGAGTGGGCAAAGTTGTCATTTCAATGGAGAATCCCAAAAGCCTTGTGCAAGTCGTGCCAGCGTCGTATCAGTTCGTGTTTGATCCTGAAAAGACTTACTTGCTCGTTGGATGTCTTGGTGGTCTTGGCCGCAGTCTCAGTCGCTGGATGATGGCTCGTGGTGCCCGCAAGTTCTGTTTCCTTGGGCGCTCGGGATGTGATAAGCCCAGTGCTTCTGAGCTAGTGAACCGTCTTCGATATGCCGGGGCCAGCGTCACAGTTGTCCGCGGAGATGTGTCCAATGAAGATCAAGTTCGTGAAGCTGTCGCAGCTTGTGCCAAAGAGGGTCCCATTGGTGGTGTTGTCCAAGCGGCCATGGGCCTTAGTGAAGCTTTGTTCTCTGTCATGACCAATAAATCATGGCACACTGGTATCCAACCCAAGTGGAGAGGGTCCTGGAACTTACACAATGCTCTAAAGGGCCATGATGCTGATCTGGACTTCTTCCTTTTGACTTCATCCATTTCTGGTAGCTGCGGTACCGCCACAGAGAGTAACTACTGTGCTGCCAATGGTTTCCTCGACTCTTTTGCCAGGTGGCGCCGTTCTCAAGGCAAACCTGCTGTATCAGTTGGGCTTGGTATGATATCAGAGGTTGGCTATCTTCATGAGAATCCCGAGATTGAAGCCATGCTGCTCCGCAAGGGTATCCAACCGCTCAATGAGGACGAGTTTCTTCAAATCTTGGACTACGGCATATCCGGTCCTGGCAGCGACGCCGAATTTATTCGTGGGGTGCCCATGGCCAGTGACTCTGCTCATATCCTGACCGGCTTAGAGTCCTATGGTGTGCGCAAGTTGATGGCTCAAGGATTCGAGGTGAACAACGGCGTCATGGACGAGTCTCGCACCTCCATCCTTGCTGCATCTTTACTCTCGGAGAAAGATGCTAAGGAAGAAGGAAAAGGCGCAGATGTTGGTCTGCTGCTTGCCGCTGCTGAATGGGTCAAAGACGTTCCAGCCAACGCTCTATCTATGTTGATGCCCGAAGCCAGTGCGCCTACGATGCTGGATGCAATCTTGCGCCTCACTAAGAAGCGTTTCAGCAACTTGATTCTAATGCAGCTAGATGCGGTGGATGATCGTGCTCCTCTCCCATCCTTTGGTGTTGATAGTATGCTTGCTGCAGAGTTTAGGACCTGGTTCTTTAACACTTTCAAGATTGATGTACCATTTCTTGATATTGTCAGTCCTCAGAAATCTCTGCAGACACTAGCGGAATTTGTCGAAGGAAAACTAATTGCCAGCTGGGCAAATTAAAAGGAGTGCGTGGAAAAGCGAAGGTATAGCCAAAAGCCTCGATATTGAACTTAGAGGTGGGTTCTGTATTTCTTGGTCTAAGGTTATACGCTTCAAAGGCTTCTCTGAACATGGCTCATAATACGACGGACAGATCTCTGTATTTTCCCCCAGCATAGTTATTATTTCCTATGAAAAGATTATGTATCTGCTCATTTGTCTCGAGGCCTTCATTCTCCAGGGTAGCGCCAGGTGTAACTGTGGCAATGCATCGCAGGCTTTGGGATAAACTTCTCCTTCTAGTTGCTACAAAATATCGGAGTATTCCGCATTCTTTTTGCTTGGTGATGGGGGGAGATTACATTGAAGCCCCTGAGAATCTTGGGTTGGTGCATTCATGTAACTGATGTTGAACTTCTGACACGTATTGTACTGGGACAAGTATCCACGACGGAAGTCAGTTTTCACATCATCACTAGAACAAGAAGAGGTAGGCATCAAAATGCTATTTCCTCAACCCGACGGATATACAAATCAGCTAAGCCTAAATGCATGAATACTACGTCCATTGCCTCCGTACCAAATTATAGGCATTGTGCAAGAAGTCTACCACCCAGCACCTTAATCTAACTTGGACGATTCCCCATGCGTGTGCCCTTGCATCGTTGCCCATTCTAGTCATATGATCACACACCCAGCTATCCGGTTAAAGTAGTCTGCGATTTAACATATTGCAAGTTGGTAAGCTGGCTTACTCGTTGTTAATGCGAGGGAGTGACAATCTCCACATGCTCGCGTCGCGAGAAGCCCGCGATCGCAGTCAGGGGTACAGAGTTGACGGATCCGCCCCACGAAATGGGCAATGGTGAACTGGTGAGGGCTACTAGTTCGTGAAGGAACCAGGGAGGCGCGTGTTACACAGGATTTCGACGCGGTAGACGACAACCGCCGCTCGCAAAGGCCGCTCGCTACGGAGCTGACTCCGTGGCCATACAGCCATGGGGTGCTGTAGGGCTACGATACAATCTACGGGGTAAGATACGACTACCTTGATGGACAGCCCTGAATATATGTATTACGAGGACTTGGATATGGGCTAACTATGGTCGCAGCTGATGCTGACTTTGCATTACTCTCCTCGTGCTGCAGACAGTGGCATACGAACAAGCGGTGGAAGCAAAAGAGTGCGGGCTCATAATATTCGATGAGACACCGAAACAATGCGTTGTCTACTCCGTAAGGCGTTTTCCTGCCTGCCGCCTCTTTAATTAGCATACATAGCTGATAATACAAGCAGTACTCGTACTCATCATACTCGGCTTGGAGATTACACCCGCGGAGTTCCGCAGCACAGAGTCTCTGAAACTGAGACGACCAAGCCCAATACTGCTAAACCGACGCTCGACGCTGCTAGACCAAGTCGCAAACCATTGGAAAAACGCCCCAGCGGCAACACCGTTTGACCGTTTGCTCTAGTACCCTTTGAATTCCATTACCCGCCCCTAGCGAGTCAGAGTGTTTCCACGCCGACCACTAACACCTGTCATATCGCCCGTGACAGTTTTGGGGCGTTTTTCTGTCCATCTTCTACTGTTAAAACATCTAGCGGGGTTTTCTGGAAGGTTGGTCAGTTCTGCGGACCCCAACGTGTTTCCATCATCTCTCATTATTCAACTCGTCATGAAAATGTGATGGGCAAGATTACGAGTATGAGCATGACAAAGATTGCATAGCCCATTGTCGTAACTCATCCCTATTTAGGGTCATACGTACCTGGGTGCCGGACCGTAACAAGGAAGGGGTTCTCCGTAGAAGGCCGACGTTCGAAAAGACTAGAGCCCGATGGCAGTCCTACTCTGCAAACAAAGACGGAAACCATGGGGACCAGACGGACCGGCCAACTACCGATAACGTACCGTATGAAGCAGCCATCTGCCTGCGTGTGTGCTGTTTTGAGTTGAACGGCCCGTCATTGGCTTCATCGTTTGTCGGCTACGATCCAGCGCCCGCTCAGCAAATAGCCCCAATGATCCCATGGCCAACGTAAACCCACACCTAGGCGTCATTTTAATTACCACTACGAAGTGCTAGAGTACCTCCAGCTCGCTTGTTGGTAGCAAAATCATGTGCAGTATGGTAGCAGTAGGATGTCTTGGTCAACGGCGTTTACATACTACCAACACCACTCAGACGACGTATTGCTCTTTCAGGAAAACGACGCGATATTCGCTTCGAATCCTTCCGACGCCGTTAGACGCCTGTCTGATTTTATCCTAATAAACCCTCAAAACCTACTTCTTCTAGTACATGCTAGTAAGACATCAGGGCTACACCCCAAAGGTCTCGCGTAGACAAGAAAAGAACGCACCCTTTTGCGAATGCTCCGTATCTGGCAAGAATCACCTGAGGGTTTGTCAACGTCGGCGAACAGGCCGGGGACCAGAGGGCATCAGATGAACCAAATTCTCGGGTCCAGCGTCGGCTTTAAAGCAAGATGCTGACAATTGCCCGACCAAGGGCTTACGTTCGCCAGTCTCTCTACCTGCAATTTGCACGCCGTCCGCAAATCACAAGGGGATACGACTCGCTGCCTCGTAAATGCGTAAAATGAAGCCCCGTCTTGCGCATATCCAGACTCGTATCCGTGCGCATGGTCCGTGTTTTGTCCTTGTCTTCGCCTCGCCGCCATACTTACATATCACGGATACCCGCACATTCGGGCTTCGGACCGCTGCCTTCTCTCCGCCCCCCGCCGCCCCGTTACTGAAGCTCTTTAGCCTGTTGGTCGCCCTCGAAACTTGCTGCCTGTTCCGCTGCAAGGTCAAACATGGTCGTTTCAACGTCTTTGCCCGATCGGGTCAGTGTTGAAGAAGAAGGGCTGCCGATATTGATGACTTCCCAATGAATCGGCCATTGTGAGTTGTGACGAAGATGGCGCCCTGCAGCAGAAACACGAGTCTGGGACAACCAACAGGAGAGAAGCTCCACGACGATTGCAGTTAGACTGCCGAAGGAAGCGTCGATGAATCTGTCCAGAACGTCGCCCTTCTGCGACTCCTTCGCGCAAGGGACCTTATAGTGTATACTGATGGCATCAAAATCAGGCCATTCGCACATCGTAGTGTTACCCGCGACCGGATTAAAGATCTCGTGGCGACCTTTGGCCTTTGGAGTTGGCCGATCAGAGAGCGGAATTTAGCTTCCTCCGCAGCACATCGCCGTTCTCTTCTTACCCCTGGCTTGGTGGATACGCGTGCATACAGTATGCATACAGCCTCCCTTCTGTTGGCCCAAATCTGGATCGAGATACTGGGCAGAAGATGAAGGTAACGTCGACGGTGATGGCCAAGGACCAGGGCGTGTAGTATAGCAGCACGTAAATCCTGGGACTACTACACACCCTTTGCTCTCATTGGCACATACTGTAAAACAGGTTAGAATTAGTGAAAATTAATCCCGTCATGCTCCGGAAAGTCGAATCAACAAGCACCACAGGGTCTAAAGAAGAAGGGAATCAATGACAAGTTGGACCCGTAGGGCGCATCAGGGGTTCATGAACGAATAAGCAGGGGAAAAGCAAGTTTTTTGAGAACGTGTGCGTACGAGTACACGTACAGCAATACATTCGGAACATTGAACCATGGCGACGAACACGGTGAGCATGAGCCAGGGGTCCTCGCAGATACTTGCATGAGCAGATGCTCACGGGATTTCCCAGGATCTGTCGAGTAAATCCTACAGCACGTCCCGGGCAAAAGCCGCTGACTGGCATCCAAGTGCGGTGCGATGCCGCCGCGTAATTTGCATCGCTTCCGCAGCACCGAAACTTGATCGTAAATAGCACGATGAAGAATCGAATCAAGCCGCCGTAATACGCCCCAGCCGGCGAAAGGCGCCAACCTGCTCTAGAACTCGCCCTGAGTTTTAAGAGCCCGTTGACATTTTGCGAGCACACCAATCGGAACGTCTGCAGCGAGGCGGACGAGGCGCGGACGAAGCGCGGATGGCGGCTGTGGAGATGGCTGTAACCCTTTTTTTTGGCTCCCGTCACTCCGGACTGTGAATAGTGACGAGTCGCATTCACGAAACGAGCGGCAAGCAGCTTTGTGGCGCCATGTTTAATGATGTTAGCGTATCAGAAGAGTCATTAGTTGCAGCACTCTCGAGGCTAGTGTAATCATGACCAACCTGGGAAGCTGTCAAGACTGTACAGACGCAAGATTGACGTTGATGGGCGGATCGACACAGCAGGGAAATGTGTCATTGGCAAATCTGAGGGTATCGCCACTCAGGAACACATCAGACATTGGTCACATGCTCGTAGCGATATGCGGGAGAGCGGATCCCACCGCATGAAAGATGGGATGATAATTTGTTGATCAGGGCATACGGAACGAGATCAGTGTTGATACGAGAACACATCTTCGTTTAGCAGACGGTATTTTCGCTTCAAAGAGGGCCTGGAGTGTCGAGGATCCGATCCCTACCTATGCACAAAACTGATAATGTATTAGTCCCACCCCTTAGCATGTGATGTGCATGTACTAGCGACGTAGTATGTATGCACTCCGTGCTCGATATCACAAGAGTTTGGTGGACGCAGGAGACACAGGGATGATACGCATGTGCGTGTCCTGTCAGTATCAGGGGGCCATCTTGCAATCGGAGCCGACGGTATGCAACTCCGCAAAGCCGGATAGTGGTCCTGGCAGCAAGAGATATGCTAACAGCATGGGCGTGCACATTTGATGCTTCATACATCTCCCCGGGATTCACGGCGCAAAGATGCCGGCTCACATCAGCAACCAGTGACGGGAATTGGGTCCCCTAGTTCGTGTATTTGTTTGAAGCCCTGTTGCAGAGCTAGCAGGAATGCAAGTGTGTGCATGAAGGTGCTAGGCGTAAGGCTTCTTGTAGACTCCCCACATCCGATAGGGCTGGGGGATTTTATCGCGATTGTGCAGATGATCGGATGCGGTCTTATGTAGGTACCGGAACAAGACCACATCAAGCTTCTGACAGCTCATCAACCGGCTGTTGGGTAAGGTATTCTGTCCATGACGCACATGACGCATTCTTTCTCACGTTCTTGTGTTGGTAAGAGTAAATCTCAATGATCAATCAATCAGTTACACATGAAGGGGTGAGAAAAGAAAAGAAAAAAATTCTCATCAATTCGAAACTAGTGCCAGCAACGGCAAAACACTCACCCGCAACTCGAAGATAGCCAACAGCAGCCTTACCGGCAGTTCGGAAGCGAGGCGCCTCAAAAGGCTGTGTGTTGTCCGCATTCTTCCTCCTCATTGCTCTATAATTTTGATTCACCTGAACAGGGACCGTTTAACGCCTAGAGCTGACGTGGCCCTTGCGCTTCCAAGGATAGGTATGGAGGCAAATACGCGTTTTCCCTCTGCTTTGCTTGGAAGTTGGTTGCGAGTGTGTTGGGTTGTTGGTTCAGTTAGCCCAGTTGATGACTGCATTGCCCATGGGGAACTCGCGTATTGCTTCGGTGATGAGCGACAATTTTAATGATACGGCTATTTGGAGTATGGGTTAGTGTAAATCATGTCCTTGCGTAGAGCTCGAGCCCATGAGCACGGAGAAGAACGGAGCTCGGAGTATCTGTACACTCCTGCAGCCTACGAGTATGTGGCAAAGCTAATAGTTAATTTCGCATAACAAACTTTGATGCTTTTCCCCTTTCCAAAGCAAGTTCATAAGCAGTTAGGTCTTGCAAGGCTGCCAACGCCATTCTTTGTATACCTGGTATATCATAGGGTAGGCCGTTGACGCGGAGTGCATGAAGCCAACTTCAATAGGGAGGTTTCTGCAATAGGGAGGTTTCTGCAATAGGGAGGTACGGAGCTGGCTCCGACATACTACTATAACTATTACACCATTGTCATATCAAGTTAAAGGCATTAACTGTTTTCGTGGAATAGTACCCCGGGCTAGGTTGGGATTTCGTCTTGGCAGGAGCTGAATGGCACGGGGTGCTCGTTTGGAGTTGGATCTGCTCTGGGGAGTATGCTCTTGGCAAAGGGAATAATGCGGTGTTGAACAGTTGGAAGCACAGGCAGCACTCGTAAGAGCTCAAAATACTCCCCCCTGCCCGAGCCACGTAGACTAAGTGGAATACGGTGAAAGTGAAAGCGAATGCCGTGCGCTGATTCACTGCCACCCTAGAATACTATAGGGCCCCTACTAGAATAGGGTCCTTACTAGACGAGGCGTGAAATATGCATACCTTTTGCGTTAGCATTCGCTCAAGCAGCGGCGGCCTGGCGATTGCAGGCTTCGTATTGTAAAGTCCGGGCCCGCGGAAGTCCGATAGGCCAAGTAACACAGGTAGTGACCATCTTGCAACACCACCGCCGCTGGTACTACACCTCTTCCTCTTTGTTAGTCTTGTATTACCCTGCTCTTGATCAATTATTCCGATGCGGAATGTGTCCGATGCGATCCTTCTGCCCATCAGCTAACATGTAATCGTACTTGGTGGCTCTCCACCTCCATATCGTAGGACTTTTTAGGAAGCGGACGCTTATGCGGCCACCAGTCTGTAGTACCCGTACTAGCATAGCAGCCATTGGGCGCAGAAAAGGCTCATTTTCCCTTTTCCATCATATTTGTTTCCGACTCGTTTCCAGGCAGGCAGCGAAACTAATTCACACTGGGGGCCGACGCAATTCAGAGGCCGAGGCGTAGTTTTGTCTCTTCACAGCTAAGCGCGTGTTAGCTAGCCGCACAGGGGCAAGCAGAAATGCGTCATGAGCGCGCTTTTGCCCAGCGAAGGCAATAAATGCTCGGCTACAGAGGACGGAGTTACCAAGGTCGCTGGGCGGGACACGGTATTTCGGGGATACAGTACCTGGCAGAGTGTGAGCCAGTGTGCCGTTGAGGCTTTACAGTTGACGCTGGAGATAGATGGTGGTATCATGCACTCGCTAAAGATGCAGGGAGAAATTGAAGGAAGCAAGAGAGCACGGGCATGTCCTTCGCCAATGAACTTGGCCGTCAGTCGCATGAGGTTTCACTGACGGTGACGATGAAGACATGGCTTGTTCAATTGGAGGCTTACACCAAGCGAGGATCCGACTTGTCTCTGCCGCTTCCTCTGTCTCTCCTCTCATTTGCTCCGACTACGATTTAGACCGACATGTGAGCTGTTTGCGTGACTTCGGAAGGGACAAAAAGAAAAGAAGAAGACGCAAGATAATTGGCGGTCATGCGCTTTCGAGCGCTGATTGGATGGAAAGCCTGGCTGAAAGAGGGGGTGTGCCACCGCATAACATGAGGGGAACAGAAAGATGAAAGCGCGGAGACGACGTGCGAGATGTTATGACAGGTCAACTTCTGTGCAATGTGACAACGGACAGGAAAGTCGTATCAGGGGCACCCAATATCTGGGGTTAGTCTTTGATGGCTGCAATGCAACACAACTTGAAGCATTCCATTGCCGCTATGGGGCAGCTGTCCAATTACCGCCAGGGCAACTCGAGAAAGGGCAATTAAGTCTCCGATCTTCGCGAACCAACCGATGATGCCAGCGCAGAGACTCTACTGTGTTACCTGTGCAACATCAACACCAACACCAACATCAACAATAAACAACATCTTGGTTAGATTCAACACGACGGAGAAGACGCCACAGCATCATTCACCCCAAATCAGATCCGAGTACCACCTCACCAACACACTCAAGTTCCACAAAGAGGCAGAAAATGACGCCTCGTTATGCACATCCCCGTCGTCTCCCCGCGGCGCACTGCAAAAGGCAAGATTAAGTCAGCCCAACAACAACACGCCCCTCTCGTTCTCTCTTACAGTGGCTGAGCTCAGCTGAGCTTCAACTCGGCATTCAATAAGAAACGAACAATGAATCCGTGTTTTATGCGACGGTAGGCATGTTTAGTAATAAGCAAACACACATGGCGTTGCCGTCGTACAACTAGAGTATTCTGGCCATCAAAGGTGGCTATAGCCGAGCCTAGCAACCTGGCATATGGGGCCGGTGAAGAGCTGAATGAGATGAGGTGGGCCAAGTGCAGATGCGCCATCGTATCGTAAAAGCCTTTTGTGAGACCAGGCTCCGATGCAAGAGGATTGTGGTACTTGTAAATTGGCCGGCGGCTGCGTTGCGCCATGTGTCTCGTACACACCGTTTGAGAGGCTCACGAGCACCCGGATGGCGCATGTCTCAGCCTTGATGGACCGACTAACACGAGATGAGACGAGACAGCATGAATTCGGAGGCACCCTTGAGTTTATCTCATAGTAGTTATACTTTATTGTACCTGTTGAAACTGGCCTGTGACTTCAAGCTCAAAGAACCACAACGGCCAGACGCTACCCAAGAAGTAGAAAAAAAAAATGAGGCAAAAAACAAATCATGCCCTGCTCTCTGGCGGACTGATCAATATTCCCATCCAACAAAAGTACATATAGGTACCTCAAAAGTCATAGTACTCCTAAAATATGCCAAAGCGCAGCCACGGTCCCGACTTTTCGGGAAGCTGTCCAGATAGATTTCCAAACAAGAAAAAAAAAAGACGCCCATAACATGTTTGCCCAAACAAAGATATCCTTCTATCATACATTTTTCAAATGTTCCCTTTTTCTAAATCCTTTCCCAAAACAAAAAGAGGCCTGTCCCCCTTTCGGACAGGCCCCGTGATGGTCTGGCTTATGTTCGAAGCATAGCCGAGAACCACCCGTTTGATGCCATATTCGGTTTGATGCCTCATGCGGTGATCCGACACAAAGTCCAGTCTGTCCGTTTTTTTGGTCTCGCAGAACCGGTTTTTTGTTGTCATGCCGTGATACCGTGGCGTTTATTGCCAAGATGACATTTCCGTGCCTTTGCACTGCCAATTGCAGTGTTTTGTTCCCATTATCCCTTGCCCAAAATAAAATAGAAAACTCCTCCTCTTTGCATGTAAAGAGGCTGATGCAGCTCAGCCAAATTGCAGCTGATGCGTCCAAATAGCTTTGCGCCCGTAGTTCCGTCCTGAGAGTACAAGCGAAATAAAAGGACAAAAAACAAAAAGGAAATAAAAAAGAAAAAAATCCCAGCGGAGAATGCGTGCTTAGTGAAACTCCGAAACAGATGAGCTAAATGAACCAGGTTCGCACCTGGGGGAGAGTATAAGCCATTCCCGTCCCAATGCCGTCTTGTGTCGATTATGGCTTTTTTTTGGTGGTTTGCGGTTTTGTGTGTGTGTGTGTGTATGTGTGTGTGAGTGTTGTGCGAGTGTGTGTTTGTGCCCAAATTTCGATTCCCATTTTCCGTCCAATCAATAAAAGAAGAGCGTGTCACCTCTTTCGGCCGTATGCATCAAGTCTGATTTCTGTTCGGGCACCGCTCTGTGCACACCGAAGTGGTGGCGGCCCAATCCATGCAAATTTTTTTCCATGTCCCAATCTTTGATATGCATGCTTTGCGCAGAGAGAGCTTGGGGAAGCTCAAAATGCTAAGCATAATGTTATATGTCTGCCAGCTCTCTTGAGCTTGAGCTTGTAGATGATTCATTTATCGAGCAGGAACCGTTGCGTGCGGAGCGGCTCGAGATTCCGGCCTGCGGATGAGCTTCGCCCAAGGGTGGTTGCTGGGTTGCTGGCGTTCACGGCAGGCAGCTGTTGATAGTCATGTTAGTCAATGTCCAATCGATGCAAGTCGGTCACCATGTTGGTGATAAAGCAAGAGCATACCGCAGATATCGTCACCCCTACCAGTCAATATGTTAGCATTGTGATGCGGTCAGGATGTTCAGCTTCCGAAGTACTTACCAGTACTGTTTGCTGACAATGGTAGGAGTGCATCGTCGCTCAGTCGCAATATACTTGGGGCACCAGGATTCTACCAGGTGGTAGTGGTGCTGGCATTTCAGCTCCTTCTGTAAGTGGCGGAGAATTTTATGTTAGCATTGTCTTGATTCCTGATCCCAGCATCGAGGGGATGAATTAAGAAAGATGGTGGTGGGTAGGCCGTACGTAGATGTAGTTGCACATGGTTGCTATAAAGGTTGTTCGAGGTGTGATGGGGTTTGCGTCGTATCGATGGAGAGAGAGGCCGGTGTCTTTGTCACGGTGGTGGAAGAGGTCAAGAGATTGGATAGGCAAGATAGATGGAGGTTGATGGAGAACGTATTAGTCGCAGTCGTGAATGAAGCCCAATGCAGCAGCTTGCAGACGGCGGGGGGAGGCCAACGTTTATATGGCTAGCCGTCAAAACAGGGACGCATTTACCTGCCCAGGTCTCCGGGATTCCCATGACGGGCATCGATGCCGAGCTGTCTTATTAACTACAAGTGGTGGCCCGCCCTCCAGAGTTGTTAGAATCAGAGAGGCGTGAAGGTACCGGAGCAGCAAAGCAAATGCCAGGCGCCCACCCCTCTAAACTAGTTGTGCTACGACACTAGTTCAACTGTTTGCCCAGCAAAAAAAGTGTTGCCATCCATGGGTCCTTGCCCTGACGTCTGGGGGGAGGGGTGTGAAGCCGCAAAGGTGTGTCCAAGTCCAAGCAGGGTGTCAACGAGAGCTTCAGCGAGTGGGGGTGTGTGGATGTTTGGCAGGGGTTTTCCAAATGGGCTGTGACTGACTCTCAAGACTGGAGTCATGGCCACGACCTCGATAGTCGTATACGAGCAACTTGGGTCCGGTACGTCGAGCGGGAAATAAAGCGCCCCGTGTCGTGTCGAGGCCAGTCCCAGTCTTCAGCGGCTTACTTTGGGCCTCGCCGTGGCTCAGTCCCCTTGAATTCGAGCCGGACTGTGGCGTCGGGGCCCTAAAATAGGAAGCACTTGAAATTATTCCATCTTGCTGTCAAGTGTCGGAGCCCATCCCGCTTGGAGGAGTTGCACACTTGGTGCTAGTAGGGTCAACTTGGCACCTCACTTGCTCAGTCGAAAAGCGAGGGGGACGGTCCGCCGCTATCTTTGCCCTCCACGACTTAGCAACGCGGAATGCTGCAGCACTACGAGCGAGTCCGGCCGTTTAGCTGCTTGCCATAGATTACTCACACCCATCCCATTATCTTCTTCATCTTCACCGCTGTTGTGAGCCACTTCAGCTGCGGAGAGAGAGAGAAAGATGGAGAGAGAGGCGTATCGTGCCTGTGCCTTGCTAGGCTCTCGCCGTATTGTTCCGTAGCACCAGCAACTTGAGAGCAACGACATGGGGATCCGGGCCATTCAGCGTCTTGATTCACCATACTTTTTGCCTCCCCCCTCCCTCTTTGGCTGGCAGGGGAAAAGAATGTCCGACGAGGGGAGGCCAACCCACTAAGTCGGTACACGACATCGGGGTACAGTAGACTACCTAGTACATGATAACGCTGCGAGGATCTAAATTGAAAGGCCCAGACGACGGGCTCTTCTGTGGCAGGCGGCGGTCACGGAAATGGTATGATTGCTGCTGTTTGGTCATGAGACAGACAGTCGATGAATTGTATAGGCTTGTTCGGAGCAGGTTTATGGCAAATGACAGGCTCCATCTGCCTGTTAATTCTGGCGACGATCCACTTGTGCGAGTGTGTGCCGCCGCCTTGTAGGGAAATACCCTGTATCTGGATGGCAAATATGCCATCTGGAGAAGCTCACCAACCAACCGAGCTTCAGGTTTGGTTGGCCGAACTACTGCTGTTGCTCCTCCTCATACGCCGATTCATGTACATAGCATCCACACGCCCTGCCATGTTTTGCTTTGAGCTTCAACCTGCAGCAGCGGATAAAGCATCGCATCACGGAGACATCACCACTTACATGTAAGCTTTCCGCCGTGCAGCCTCCAGTATCAAGTACGACACAGAGCTGCCGCCATTGGCAGACCGACTGGCAGCATGCAGAGCTAACCAGCAGCATACATGCATAAAATTTGAAACCGGTGAAGAGCAGAGAAAAAAAAGAGGCTTGCTGCTGACACTGACCCAAAGAACCCACGTGGTTGGAGCTTCAGTAGCTCAACCCACAAAATTGCACATTGAACCTTGTCCAGGATGGCCGACTCTGCCCTCCATTTCGCGCTCGTCGCTTCATTCCGGTCCGTTGGACGGGCTTTGTTGAAGGTGACGGTCCCACGTCACTCCCAAAAGGATTTTTTTTCTCTTCCATTCTTCTTCTTATTTGGCCCCTTCCAAACACCAAAACACCAAGCCACCAAGCTATCCCCATCAGCACAAAACAGCGGCACGGCGATGGCGAGGGCCGAATGGCGGCAAATGGCCCAACCAGGGGACCAAGAATGAAGAAAAATCTTCGCCAAGGACTTTTCTTATTTGCGCAAAAAGTCATGGGTCCTTGCCAAAGGGTGGGAACTTGGACTGCAAAGGGCGGGTACGCAAACTGGTGTCATGACTTGCTCTGTTCGCCATTACTGGCTGCAGCCTGTGATGAGCGGCGGCTCGAGTGGTTCAGAGGTCTTGAATGGTGTGCCATTGATGCGGCATGTCGAGCTGGGGATGGGAACCATGCTTGAGGAGCCCAAGCTTCTGAGCCAGGCCCTACTTGGACGCATCAGAGATTTGGTTTGATTGCATGGGACAAGCACATTATACTTGCGAGAGCCGACAAGATTTAATCATGCCCGGTCTGGTCTGGTCTGGTTACAAGGCATGGCAAGTTTGTTTCTGTAGGAAGCAGGGCCGACAGACTGGAGTTCTTCCATCCATAGCCACAGCAAGACAGAGCAAGGCAAGATGATTGGATTCTTTGCCTCTGCTGCCTCCGTCATCGCCACAACGGGATACGAAGGCTCCCCCCAAAACGGCAGCCTATTTCGAAACAATGGGCAAAAAAAAGCAAAAGCCAAGGGGACCCGCCATCGACAAGAGCAGGTGGTTCCGCAGAAGGCTTCTGGAAAATTCGTCAAACCGTCCTAGCCCACTTGGTGGGAGGCATCGTGGGTTATTACGGAGTGTACAAGCAACGGAACGGAAACCAACCACCCCCCTGGCAAGCTGGGCGCCGGCGACCAAATCGGTGGGAGCGCCTAGGAGTGGCTGAAAATGGCCTCGAAATCTGACCAGCAATCAACGCTGCCGAATTACCCTTCCTGGCATGCCTTGGGGCTGCGAGAATCCCTGCCCGCGCCGCGTTACGGCGCCCACTGGTCCGACAGCTAATAGAACTGCTAGCAGCACAGGCTGAACGAAGAGACATAATAACTCTTTCTAGCTATTCTTCGCGATGGAGTGAGCAAGGTCCCGGGCAAGGGTAGATGTAAACTCGTACACGAATGGAGCAAGTCCTCGTACAGTAACTTGTATGCCGCCACTACTAGGTACGCGCACACGCGCGCGCATACGCATACGCCGACGTACACGCACTCGTAGGTATACTTTGTACGGAGAAGAGAACTCTCGCTCGCATGCTCCCGAGTTGACGCGTGACAATATCTCAACGTCTCTTGTGTCCATCCGTTACCTCTCTCCATCACGTCTTGACTCAGGGTTCAGCTGGGGTGTACAGGGCGTGTATCGGAGACGCCAGAATCCGCATTGCTCGCCTTCAATGACTCCAACGTCGCAGTTTACCGGTCCGGAGAACTTCGAGAAAGGCCATGACACAATACAGAAGTCCGTGCTGCCCTATTGTTGGCTTTAGCACGCCTTTAAGCTGCAAGGAACCAGTCAAGTCGCCGCCGGCAAGGCCGCAGTAGCTTCATTACCGTCCCGCTAGAGAATGGAGATGGCAAGTATTTACCACGTTTTCTTCTTTGTTTCTTAAAATTCCCGACGAAATATGCCTTGAAGTAGTTCGCTTAGTTGCAGCACGTTGCCAGTGCTTCGGGTTCCACGTTGCATCATTAGTTACTACAACAATCTGACTCACAAGACAAGAGACCGGACTGTATCAAGCTGTTGTGAATCAAACTCCACGACTGAACCCCTGCTCATTCACGATGTACTTGATCAAACAGAGAAAGGAAGGGAAAAAATTTTGACACATCCCCACATGGTCTTGCCCTTCAACCGTTCATCTCGAAAAGTTAGCCTCATTGCCCCTTGATGCCCAATCCAATCGTGCTTCGGACCGCTCTCTTCTTTCACCCTTCAACGCCTGCTAGTTAAATCACGTTGGCATTTTGGCATGCCATTGCCTCTTACGGCGGGCCCGATCTGCTGGGACTCAGCATCGCGTCGTAAACTAAAACCATCTCCACGCCTCCATGTCTCACAATCATTGACCAAACAGATTCAGTACACGATCTATGATGCGGCACTCCATCCTTCAACCACATCGTTGTCGAGCTGAGTACGAGTCAACAAGTATACTTCCCTTGCTTGCTCCAGCTAGAATCGCCTTTTCCGCTCTGCTATTGCCGCAACCGGGCATGAATTTTGCTGCACCGGAAACATGTGGCCCCCTTCCCTTGGCCCGGCCCCGTATAGAACAGGGAATGGAACACGTATGGAACAGATGGACGCCCATCGCGTTCTGTTATTTGTTACAGACAGAGCATTGTAACCTGTATGCGGTGAATTTGCCCCCCTCAGTGACAGAAAGATATGATATAAAAAAAAGTCGACAGCGAATGTCAAGGGGTTTGTCGGCCCAGCTAGGGGTATGATGCAAAGCCACACACAAAATGCGGTCTAGCCAATCACTGGCGTCCCCAGTGACCTGTCTCTGGGAATTCCCAGGATACGGAGCTGGAGCAAATGCGACCAGGGTTGAGCCTTTGTCGAGACAAGGGACCTGTTTCTCGCGCTCAAAGCAAGGCCTCCCTCTGTTGCAGCCGCGTTTCTTCTGCCCGACGCTTGCCACACGCCAGGCTCTCTTTACTTACTCGTGTTTTCCTCAACGCCTTGGTTGCATGAACACGGAGATGTGCGCCCATGACGTGCATGAACAAATGTCAGATGAACGAAGCCCTTCTGTTCATCGTCATGTTCCAAACTAAGTAATCCACTCGTAGAATGGACCGCTTTACCCTCGAAGGGGCGTCGCACCGCTATTTCGACAAACAAGAGCACCTCCAAGCTTAGGCCTGTCAAATCATCTACATGCACTAGCCCCTGGTAGCGGCCGAGTCTTATGTCCGAGGAGAAGCCTCCACCCGCTTGTTGGATTGACAGCGACTGATACCCATACGTCGGTGTGCGCTCACGTGTAAGAGGAGAGACAAGAAAAAAGAAAAGTGGAAGGCAAAAAACATCTCGGCTACTGTCAAACCTGTCAAAAATCCTTCCTTCTCTCCTACTTCCCCATCGAGTACCGCCTCGAAACCAGGTAATGGTAATAGACGCACTCCAGTGTCGGCCGTGCGGCCAAGAAAAGTTCTCCCGGGGGTGTTTGTAATCTCTCAGGATGACTAGCACCAGACGTTAGTATCCAGACTTTTATCGGTGAGCCGTGGCTTGATACCTTGATGGCCAGTTTCTGCGGATCGCCTCTCCTCGTGACGGCCATTCTGTAAAGGCTGATCCCGGTTCATTGGTCGCGCTCGGGTCCCAGCACCACGACGACGGGACGGCGCGGGTGGCGGAGATCCCAGCTCTCAACCAGTAGCAAGGAGAGGGCTTCATCAAGTGCTAATACTGTGTTATTGCTACCTGTACGGTGGTAGCACTTGTCGAGGTGGTGTCGACAATTTCAGTCGCCCTTGGACCGAGACCGGGGAGAGAGTGCGCTTGTCAGTCACCAACGGAAGAAGACTCGATTCTGTCCTGGTTTTTACTCCTAGTATTGACGAGCTTAAGCTTGCGCTAGATGGACTGGCGGCACTCGGAGTCCCAGTGCAGCGGTTTTGTGGCTTCACGCGGACCCTCGCCGTGACTTTCTCTGTTGCTAGGAACTGGCGGAAGCAGCTCGTCCGTCAATCGCGTGCTTTGATGATAGTATTGCGAGTATGTTGTGCCTCCGATTGTTTTCAATATGGCCAAGTATCGCCAACTACGAGACATACGAATAGTATCTGTATATCGCCACCACGAATCTGCAGCCGTCACATCTCAGGTACCAAGATCGAGGGCAGCCAGACTCCCGGAACAGCTACACACTGCAAGTGACGAATCCTGCCGAGACATGGTCTGATTTGTGGCAATTTTGACGGCCAATTTAGCTTGTCGGAATCATTTCCTGTAGCAGGTAGGCAATCTTCTCGACTGTCAAAGTGTTTGATCTGAGGCTCAGCCGTTCTCCGTGCCTTGGCCTTCGGATTATTAGTAAACAAATGAAAAGCCAAGAGAAAAAAAAAAAAGAAAGCTAAAACAAAATTGGCCGACGGTTGTTCGCCGACGGCTTTTTATCTTTCCACAGCTGGACGTTTCGAGTAATTCGTGTACGGCACTCGGCCGGCGGATGAAATCAATTGAGTCCTGCAAGCTGGGCTCTTTGATGAATTTACATGGCCACGGCCTTGGTCAACTCAAGATGAAGCCGACGCACCCCAATTAGAAAAAGTAACAGCGGTGCCTCCATGATTTGTGGCAACGAAACCCTGTCCAGCATCAACAAGAGATAAAAATACATAAAACGAAAGGGGAGGCTTGGACGTCAAACGTCGCATGTGTTTAGCACCGAGTTAGAACCAACGAACCGACTGCCCAAAACAATCGCTGGTGGCTCCCTCCGAACCACATCTTTTCCACTTTGACATGGCGGTAAGGAGGGACAGTCCTGCAGAGATCCCTGTAGATGCAGATTGACGTGTGCATGCACAGCTAATGTACTCCATATTACTGTACGAGGGCGCTGTGTATTGGCGGTTCTAAGTTCGGAGCATGCGCATGTAGATGCGTTCTGCAGCCTTGGCCTTTGGCGATAGCATCGGGCAGAGTGAGCTTACGAAACGACTAATAATTGCAATTCTACTATTCCCACTAGTATTTCCATCCAAGAAGGAGGGTGTGGAGGAAATGGCGGAGACTTGAGGATCTGTTTGTCTCTTCCTTGTGCTGCCCTACAGAGGCCGGGCGGACGATTATTATTTCCATCGCGGAGGGTTTGCGTAGACTTTTTTAAGCATATAGATATTGGGCCACGGTGATTTGAAGTTACTAATCTAGCCGGCAGTTGCATCTCAGCCTACGAGGTGAAACGCAGGTAAAGGCGAAGAGGATGCGATGGTGATAATGACTGCATAATCCTCGGACGTCTGACATCTTGGCAATTGAAAGATTCCATAATCCGCGAGTTCCGTATGAACCAGACAGGGAGACAGGTATCTGGCATACGAGTTCCTTGGCGATCCTATGCTTCTTGGCACAGATACGATACACGATACTCTTTACGACGTCAATTTTGCACTATTTGGAATTCTTCAGGATGTGATAGATCTTTGCTGTCTCAGATATCTTACCCAGCTTTGTGAAAACCTCGGCGTCTCTTATCCTGAAGCGAAACTTACCTATCGTCGCAAAATGCAAGAGAGTTTAAAGGTCTCGGTAAAGTTGCACTGCCTGGCGACATTCCAACTATCGCATGGTGGCGAGTACAGTCTATGGATGCCCGGCCAAGGGATAGATAGATAGAGCATGATTCGTTACCTCGCTCACAATGGCGGCGGCTGGCGGACGCTTGTCAGATATGCGAAACTCGTAGACGCCACACCGATAAGGGCACTGCTGCATTTACGGCTGTAGTGACGATGCTGACGAGACTATTATGTTCATATTTCTTCTGTATTTAGTCGATTCATCTACTGCACTCACGGAATCAGCTGCTGGTTTAATCTGAGCAGTGGACAAGCAGAGCATCTTTGTTGCTTATCCTACTGAGCTATGCCTCCTCGATGAAGTTATCTACGGTCTGCTGAGCTGACATAGATAGCCTTTTCATAGTCTTCAGACTCAGAGCATTGATCTTTCTCACTTTCTGATGATAAGGGTTCCGTACTCGTCCAGATGAACAACACGCAGCGGGTGAACAATCACATTTTACAACCTACGATCAATGTCAATCCAATCCAAAGCGATTTCATATTTCGCTTGATACTGCTCATTAAGGCTTTAAATTGTCCTTTGTAGCCATGTTACGATTGTATCCATTGAATGGAGGATCATGTCAGGTCTTCACTTGAGAGGGTTAGGTTGTTCACCATACAGCCAGAGTATCTATTCTCTCCCTTGCTCATAACACTCTACAAGTACAATGACTTATCTGATGTATATAACTTGTTATGTGTTGAGTTTGTCAGAAGCCGGCTACGCATCAGGAGATGTGCCCAAGGCGAGCCTGTAGCTCGTCATACAAAACATCTAACTATGAGGGCTCCAGCACTTGAGTGAGGTTAAGATTGCTGTGAAGAAGACGGTAAGCAACGGCGGGACTTACTCCAGACGCCTTTTTATGATTGGGAGATGTAAAATTAGTTCTCCAGCACTCGGGTGAGGTTAAAAATGCTGTGAAAAAAAAGTGTGGCATTGATGGATGTCGGCAATCCGCCCATAGCGCCGTCATAAGCTTTGCTTCAGAGTTATTCAACTTATCCTTAGTATTGTTATTAAATACTAGGAACATATTGTTTTCGGTCAGCCGAGCGTTGACTTATCTAAAGTTGTATGGGTTGTCAATGATCCAAACCTCAAAAAATTTGAGGCATCATCGGAGGCACCAGAATGGCAATCAAGAAGAGCCTCCCGATGACAGAGTTTCCGAGCCTTCAAGAAGTCTACATAACGATTACATTACTAGCATCCAGAAAAATTCCTGCAATGTCTCGAGTCCCGGGACGCTCCCGCTGTAAGCCAACTTCATCGACACCATACTTTATGCAAAGCCGGTGTGCGGATATGCATTTGTGACCACTTTGAGGAATATTAGAACTGTGTCTCAAGTTGTAGAGAAGTTTTAACATGCTTTCACTCTTAACTTGTGCAAAAGTGTCACCGTTAATGCGACATCCTTGATGGCCAAAACGGCCGCCTCATACGGTTCCGGAACCGAGTGTATGTTCAAATGAGCAATGTTAAGAAATGTGCGGCATGCGAAAAAGTTTATCGTGACTCCATAATGCTAGGTTTTGGAGATGTAAGCTCTTGAATCCGCTAGATATTTGTCGGAAATGGCCACCGAAAGTTTGGAAGCTTTTACTTAGTCACAGGCTGCTAAAGAGTTTTGGACACCAACTATGCTGCATTCGCGCGGATGAGCTTGAAAGAAGAAATGGCTGCTTTTAGTGTCCCATTCTATAAATTGTTTAGAGAACTACTCTACCAGTAGTTGTGCTGCTTTCTATGAAGATCCTTTTGGCAAAGGACGACAGTGAGCATAATGGGGAGAGTGCCATGGGAACTCGAGCAATTGGCAATCTTCTCACGGCTCATTGTAAAGCTTTACTGCTAATTTCTATTATTTCTATCATTTTTGACTTCATAGATTATGAAATGAAGTAGTTTACACGGCTCATTACAAGAAATACTCTTAAGCTAAGACCTTAGGGTTGGGCATAAACATCTGAGATAGCTAGCTACCTTATGTTTGCTTTTTTACACAAGTTCTTATTGCATATAACTTTAACTCGGCTGCCATAGTCTGCTAAGACGTGTCTTGTATTGCTTAACTCAGGATCAATGTACTGTCACCCGGTCATTATCTGGTTGTTTCCGTGGCTTTCCTGTACAAAATGCCTTGAAATGAGATGGTGGTATTCGTGTTTGCACTGGAAAATTACGGCAACACTGTAATACACACAATACAAGCGAATCCAGCAATTCATAACATGTGGCCGTGCGCAAGCAGCGGTGAAAGAACCCTGGAGTCCTACCCGCGCGGGAGCAAGCACTGAGCAAGGATCCAACATTCACTTCCTATCATCAGCTGAAAAGTGGCGATACCTCTTCTCTAACCGTGATGAGTTATTGCGCGTAACTCCGATGATGTTCTCATATCGCCGTGATTACCCGTCAAGCAATCCTAGGATTCGTCAAGGACCACGATGCATTGTTGGGGCAAACTAGAGACGACGAATGCAAGGACAAAGGCAAAGTCCATCAACATGGCCAGCAGGTTAATAGAACAGCCGCATCCTCCAAAATCTGAAGGGAGATTTAGCTGCATATCATTGAATGCAGAACACATCTCCTCATTTGTAACAGCCCACTGATATTCCGAAAGTCACAGGGGATGCCACACCGGAGGAATATTGGTGCGAAAGTATGGATAAAGTTGATTAACAAATAGGGTAATATCCTAACTCGCAGTGTCTACTGCAGCCTTGGTTGGTTAGTGAGCACGTGTACTCCGTCTATCCTTGTGTTTTTTTTTGTGTTGATGTGCGCTTGATTCCGGATCTTGCTCGGAACCGCGGAGGCCTTTGCCTCTCGAGAACTATCAAGTCTAGAACGGTCGAGGAGGATGATAATGGCGTTTGAGGCGCTCTCCGACGATTCCATCATCCCTGTCTTACTAGGCAAGGTCGAAGCAAGGCCAAGGACTAGGTTTGCTTGCCCTGCACGAACAGCGCATTTGCATTAATAGCCTGGCACTTGCAGCATTTTCATCCACTCAGACGTCTGGTAGTTGAAGTGGCAAAGGTAAAACAATAAAAGTGCAATGGCCCTTGACCTTGCCAAACATGTAAGCGCTCTCGACAGCACGCGTGCTTGAGTTGGGCATGCCGGGAGTTTTCCCTAACCGAGAACAGCTGACGAGATCAAAACCCAGCCATTTATATGCATTGCGCATCATACAATTGTTGACGACCGGAGAAGTTTCGGTGATTTGCTGATGATATATTCGAGGTGTCGGCGATACCGCTGACGATACTCTGGCTGTTCGGCACCGGTCTGTTTCTATTCCCTTGTTCTCTTACAGCACCTGCGCCTCATGCATGAAAACCCTTTGTCTGAGCATTACATGTAGCACTGAAGCGTTGATTCCGTTGATACTTGCTTAAAGGACGTGTATCTCGCGTGCATTGACTAAAACGCCAAAACTACTAGGCGGTGGGTTGCCGATACGATGAGACAACACTCTGTAAGCGCTACCTCATAACATTTGAGGGTTTGCCGCTGCGCCTCGCTTAGGATCTCCGACAACTGTGCATCCAATAGCTCTTTTCAACTCCGTCACACGCTGTAGGGCCATGTTAGCGATAACAAAGATGCCGTCATGTGGGATAACATACATTGCGGGAAGCATGGTGGTTAACTCTATCTCCCCTTGGTCTAACGTATCAGGGCCCTCTGTCACAAGATGGCATTTCCGTCGTTTCATAATAAGACACCTAGTAGAGAGTCAGCTATAGATGACCTGAGCTACTTTCCCGTTCCAGTACCGCACAGACAGATTCGGACCACTGATCGTTGTCGGAGGCGCCTTCGTGTGCTAATAAGAAGAAATGTCCACAAGGCTCTGGTGGCAACCGAGGTGATGAAGCCTGTCAGTCCATCTATTGGAACAAGCCATCGGGTGCGGAGAAAAGCGCCAGGATTTTCCAATAGCTTGACATGCCCTACGGGAATAATGGATGCGCTGCTGCTGCATGCAGACGTCCTGGTCATTTGCGAATAGCCCCGGACTGCGCTTTTGAGTTTCTCTCATCCTCATTGACAAATACCAACAGCCGCCCTTCTCCGCAACATTGCTCGTTGTGCTGCAGACCCCGCAGCTAATTGTCGATCAAAAGCAAGACTAGGTCCTAATAATAGACAATTCTGGCCGGCAGAAGAGCGACCTTAGCTGAAATGAACATGGTGGTTTGCAGCTTGACATGGAATCCATGTGCTCATGAAAAGCCACTTCATAGCAGATACGTCACGGCCACTGGACGTTATCTCTCTCTGCTGGGATTTATTGGTGCTCACTCTCATCCGCACAAAGAGACCAATGCCACCGTCATAGTTTAAAGTATTCCAAGCCAACCCCAGCAGCCAAGCATCGAGAAGACCACAAGGCGATCTTTCCTTGTCCACCCCCCTTCTCTTTTTGCCCTCTTCCCTCTGTTATCGGCGCTACGCCATCCTACCGATGTATGTACATCCGTAGTCATGACGGAAGTACTCCGTGAGATATCGACGTATTACCTTGCAGCACCCTTTCCCCTTATCTACACCCCCAACGGTGCTTCACAAAGGGAGGACTTCAGGGATCCTCGATGGAGTCGTTACGGACTTGGACAATACTTTTCAGGTCACAATTTCGGTCTGTGAATGACCGGCTCTCGGTATCCCCCGACCCAACCATGTGATGATATACACTAGACCAGTCTGGGGTACGGAGTGCATGCTCCGTTGTTTGCTCGGCGTTGAATGGAGCGCCCCCACAAATTGATCGTGGGAGGGTGTGAGTATGCGTATAATTGCTGCATGGTTGTGAGTTGATCCAAGTGTCGAAACCCAGAAATGTCATCTTCGGCGGCTGCCTCAGTCGTTGGACAATCCACGCCCTTCCGGGGTCCATTTACCAGGCCTTCCTACCGGTGATATCTTCACTGAGCAGTCGGCACGACTGGCAACGTGTTCGGCGGGACATTCCTGGGACCTATCCCTGCTTTCGGAACGACACTTGATTAGAGGGATCTGCGATGATCGCAGTGAGACTGACGGCATACAGGCTCTACGAACGTAGAATGCCTTCCTAGTCTCCGAGAGGCATGTCGAGGCTCTTCGGAGGACACGAACTGTATTGAGCTTTTGTCTCCGCACGTGCAGGCTGATACCTAGTTTTGGAACCTCTGGAATAAAAGTCGCCCATTGAATGTATCTTCACGTTCGGTGATATTCGATGAGCTCACCTATACGTATGAAGCTGAAGATGGTTGGTAAAAATTGCACCGAGCCAAAACAACACATATATAGCGTAGTCATTGTAGTTTACCAAGCACAGCGGATGAAGAGAAGTAGATGGCCATGGCTGCGCTTCGTTCTCTAATCCAGTGGACCTAGTATTGCCTCTTTTTAGCTGCTTACTTATTACTGAGCTTTCTGGGACTATTTCTGATACGAGGGAAATACGCTCCCGACGGGAACGGCTATTTGTGGGCGGATCAACATTCTTGTTACTTATTATATGGAGCATCCCCCTGCTCGGTGTCCAGTTCCGCCGCTCTCTGTTTATTTGCTTTGCCTCGTTTTCATAGCAACGATTTAATTTCCTATACGGGAATCTCAAAACTTCTCGAATGTGAACCTAGTTCGCTGCTAAGCGATTGTACGGGTCCATGTAGGATTTTTTTTTTCCTTCCTGAGGGAGGCAAAAACGGGACCGCCAGCGTCGTCATAGTCGCCGATATTACAGCCTCGGCTCCTCCAACTAGGCTCCGAGCCTGGCACTTATACGAGTACTCTTCATAATCTTTCATTCCAAATATGCAGGCTGACGCTCTAGTATGCACCCAGTTTTACTCCTCCATATTGCACACGCGTGAAAAGCGTGAGACGCCAAGCATACAAGTCGACGCCGGGGATGGCCGCCTGTGTGTTTGCCTTACTTTTTCTGGCATATAGCAGCGCAATGCACAGCTATACGTTGTATCGTGAGTCCCGTGATGCTACATATTTTCCTATTGAAGCAACTCTTTGCGGCTCTCCCAAGCGACCATGTATGATGGTAGGGATGGGACGGGCGTCTCGATCAGCCCTATGCAATGCTGCGTCTCCACGCTCCTGTTGGCAGCCGTGTATGTAATATCGCTACGGCGAGTATGTACTCGTAGTATGAGTATCTTATTGCAAGTAGTATCCCGCTCAATTTTCCGACTTTGAGTTAGCGAGCGGCCCGTGGTGGGCTTCCCTTTTGACATGCTACCTTTTACAAGTAGGCCCGATAGATGGAGAAAATTTAAGTACACTAGTAGTGATGTTATCCTCAGCACGGAGCGGTGGCTGTGTCTCAGAACGATCCCGATTACTCCGTGTATTTGAAACTGATAGGCTGGTTCGAGAGGCGGACCTGTTTGGGAACTTACACATTCTCCCTTTTTGTCATCAGCCTTTGGGATCCGGCGGAATTGCGAGATTAGGAATATCATATACAAATATTTGCATGTCTGGTAGTGGGTTTATTTCGCGCATCCTGTTACTCAGTGGAGTCTTGATGCTTACTCGTACAGAGGCGTGGGGGGAACTGAGTCAATCCCGTGCATGAACAGGGACACAGCCCGCCGAAATGCCGGACGGTTGTACATATTTTGATACAAATCCCGTGTTGCACCGGCCAGGACACGGCTACGGAGCATCTTTTATCGTATTTTGCGTTTTGCATCGCGTATATCGTATATGTATGTGGGTGGCAGGAATTGTGCAAGTAAGCCCTGCCAAGAGGGATTTTCCACCAGCCGTACTCCGTATAGGAGCATGACTTGGGATGCTCCAGCCTTGTCGATCCATTCTGTTAAGCGAGTAGATTGCTTGCTGAATTGAGCGCTTACCTACAGCTGACAGGAAATCCTCAAAGCAGGTTTTGAATCATATCAGTTGCAAGTTAAGTGTGTTTGAACGAGGCTGAGGTAGGGTGTATGGAGCATGATACTCTGCTCCATACCCTAGAACAAGCTGAAACTTGGCCAAGAATCCGACATCAAACAGTTTCTCCGAACTCGTTCTCACATGCATGGAAGAATGTTTGACCAGTATTAATAGTAATATGAATCGACAGAGTTAAATTATTTAACGACACATTAGTAAGGGACGTAGAGCGCGAATCAGGCATTGCAAAGAATGGAACCGGCCTAGGACCAACTAGGAAGTCCATTCCTTTGATCGATTCGAGCTGTGTTGACATTGACTTGCTCAGAAGATGAGCTTGAGATCTCTATAGATGTTTCCAAGACGAATCAACTTGTTGGGGGATCAATTAGGCAGTGTGGCAATACAGAAGGGTTCTTTAACAACAACCCACCATCCATTCAGCCCATATTGAATGGAAACAACGTAACTCCACTCGGACAAATACGTTGAAATTAGATTTTATGCTAACCTAAAACAATAGTCATGTCAAGCCTTATCTCTGGATTCTAGGCTAGCTGAACCTGATGATCTGCGGTTCTGTAATAGGATATTCGTCTCGTGCCAAGCATTCGACTAATTCTATGTGGAATAAATTGAGAGAAACTCCCGATGAATCTTCGTTGACTAGTGCAACATTGTTAACTTCTTTGAACAATTGAATGATATAACAAAAACACAACAAGGGCGGTATCATAAAGTTTATATTTCGTGTGTAGTTAATTGCTGCGCTTCTTTGCCGATACGCGGCTTATGTGAGACTCAGCATTTGTAGTATCCTGTTGAGTTGATTCGGTGGAAATAAACTGTATAATGATTCTAATGACCCAAGGATGCTGTGTCAAACTCTCGGCATCAGAATGATGAAATCCCACTTGAAGCGCTCATGAGGGAGCTCGTTTGTTTCGCGACATAAGCAATGACAGAGCATATATGAGATGAAGATGGTTGTTTTTGAGAATTCTCCTCACATTAACTTGGATGTCATTGTTATGACTCTTTAAAGAGCGTGGGAAGATAGACTTCAGACTCTCGTTCCAACTCGGCCGAAAGTGGATAAGATGCAAGTTCTCTCACTCAACCTTTACGACAGCTAGTGAGCGTTAGCGAAGCCGTAAGCTCGCCGTAACCAATGCAATCTTAAGATTCTATGACTTATTTATTAATAATCGCGAATAGTTGCAACAGATGCCGCCCGAGCTAATAAAAAGTAACACAATAACATTCATGTAATATGTTAGCGCTGAGTACCATGTAGCTGCTTCGAATCTTCCCCCCAATTATAGACAAAGTAGACCCCAACTCTCTTAACATGGCGCCTATAAGTAACTTGAGTCGCGGTCAACAAATACTATTGGGAGAAAAATCCGGATAGCTGCTACATCATATGATCGTTAATTGACAGTCATCTCATAAACCATTAGCTCTCTTTTCGCCATAGATCTCATGTCTCTTCTTCAAGATTGGCCTTTTGTTGCCTTGATTGCGGCAACTCCTTTGCTCATTGAGCTCTGCAAGCCTTCAAATTATCCTTTGAGTGTCGATACGAAACGTCAATCCCGATGGAGTTCATTGCTCAAGGATCAAACTTGGTGGATGCGCGCTGCATTACCTATGTATCTATTGCATGAGTTTGAAGAGCATGGCTATGACTTCTTGGGTAGGCGATATGCGTTTCAGCCGTATTTCTGCAAAAATCTGGTAAGATTACTAAAGCTTACTTTGTATATGACTGTAAACCTCTCACTAAATCGTTTTTCTGAATTAGGGATTTGAGAATGTTGAAGCGTGTCCACTTAGCCCGCTTGTCGTTCTGTTTGTCAACGGTACAACTGTATGGGTGACTGGCATTGCTGCTCGGAATAATATCCGGATAGCAAGAAGTTTCTATGGGTTTGCATTTATAAACGGCTTGACACATGTTATTCCGGCGTTGGTTGTTGGTCCAGCATATAATCCTGGTCTTGTCACTACATGGCTATTGTTCTTTCCCGGGGCATTCTTTGCCCTTCAGTGCCTAGGTGGTGCTAAAAGAGCGATTGCAGCTGGAGTTTTATGCCACGTCGTCTTGATGGGTTCAATGAAACTTGCTGCAAAAGGGTTGGTTGCTGAGTGGGTTCTCTGTGGGGTGCAAGTGTTGAACACCATTTTGTTGATCGTGCTCTAAGTCAAACCAGAAGTTTTCGACTAGACTGTGGCTTCTATTTCTAACCAAGATAAGAGAAAAAGCCGTATTCTACTAATTAACACCATAGGCTCAATAATGAGCAAACGCTTGCTACGATAACGTACTAGAAATCGATAGCTATCTCAATCAAGAGAGGGTTTCCGGTGAACTTGGAAGCATTGCAATCAATAGCGAGCCAAACTCATCGACCGTGGAGCAGCATGTGAATACAGCTAACTGATTGGCCTATATTTAAACGATAAACTCGTGATGCCGAAGGATGGCCTGTCCCTGTGCCAGGTCGGTGGCCATCGAAATCTCACACTAGAATCTGGAAACCAATGAGATCTAGTCCTAGCTTGCTAGTACCTAGTCAAGCGGCTCAATATCTAATACATCGCTGACAACCACATTGAGATTCAAGCTGTTTGCAGTAGAGCCATGGTACGATACCCAATTGGACTTCTCTAATTGCTATCTGATAGGAGACTATTATTCCTAGAAGTAGCGTATTGGCTAGGGTCTCATTGAACATCCGTAACTGAATATGTGATATACTTATGATGGTAAGTCTCTAGAGCTTTTATTCAGTGGAGGTGTAACCTTTATATATTGAGCTGATTTATATGTACCTATTCAATGCCACCCTTACTGCTATTGACCGAGTGACTAATGCTCAAAGTACTCGATTTGACGTCCATTCAACTGTCGCTGCATGCTGAAATATAATCACCTCGGCATGCACTAGGAGGATGTCAAGGGATTCGGCATTGGTTGGAAAATCCGCGATCCTTCATTTCTGCCGAGGCACGAATATAATGCCTTCCTGTGGTGTGGTGTCGCCAACAGCAGCAATTCGGATATCCGAAAACCGTTTGTCATCACAGCTAGTAGCCTTGTCCGCCGGTAAAGGACCAATGCAACAGCCCGGCAAGATTTGCTCGCGATAGTCAGACTCAAGGTGCGGACTTTTCCTAGCCCTAGTCTTCTAGTCCCGCAGATCTCCGCTGCGGCAAAGCTTGGCGTTGTCTATCGCGATTCAGGAACGGAGACTCTAATTACACGCTAAGACGGCCTGTGATATAAAGACTTTGTCTTTCTAATCAATTAAAGATGGAATTTTGGATGAAGTTACTGTCTGGTGGTGTTTTTCGACCTCAATCATGGCGGAAGAAATGTTTGCCGTCACAGCGCCTGCTTATACTGATCCATCACGTTATGAACTCTCCAAAGTGCCTCAGCCGACGGTTACAGAGGACACGGATGTAGTTATAAAGATTCATGCTGCGAGTATTAATCCGGTGGATGTGAAGAAGGCAGCAGGAGTCTTTAAGATGGCCATCAGAGACTCGTAAGTGTAATTTATCCCAGAGGCGATGTCTGAAGCTCACATCTCAAAGTTTCCCATACAAGGTCGGATATGACGCAGCCGGTGTAGTTAGCCAAGTTGGAAAGAATGTAAAGACTTTAAAAGTTGGTGACGAGGTCTATACGCGATTACCAGAAGTTGGTAGAGGTGGGTGATGATTGACTTCCATCTAATGCGGTACTGAGGCAGAACTAATATGACGATGTAGGAGCTTGGAGCGAGTATGCCAAGTGCGCGGAGGAATATGTTGCTCTGAAGCCCAAAAACATCACATTGAGTGAGGCTGCTTCATTACCGTTGGCAGGTGTCACCGCGATACAGGTTTTACGGCAATACAAGGGTTCGCTAGAAGGCAAGACAGTCTTTATACCGGCTGGCTGTAAGTAGTCCAATTTCTGATCGAAGAATTAGATAGAGAAGCTAACCGCAGTAAAAAGTGAGTGGCACAGGAGCATATGCGTGCCAATTGGCGAAGAATGTCTTTCATGCTGGCAAAGTGATCACGACGGTTTCGACAGCCAAGATTCCCCAAGTACCCGAGCTGCTCGGCGAAGGAGTTGTTGATCAAAGTACGTTCTGTTCGATAATACGCTACAATGCAATAGCATCGGTCCGCTGTACTAGATTGCTAACTCAATCATCAGTTATCGACTATACAAAGACCGACCCATTGTCAGCGATCCCCTTGCGCTCCGTCGACTTTTTGTTCGACACTACTGGCCAGGCCATGCAATTTCTGCCTCTTTTAGTCCGGTCGACAGGAATGGTCGTATCTATATCAACAAAGCCCTCAGCTGCAACACTTCAAGCATCGAGTGTGATGAAACGGCCTGACAATCCACGTATTCCTTTTTACGGTCGGCTCTTTCTTGATCTGGGGGATTCGATTAATAAGCTACGGGCCTACTATTACGGCGTTGAGTATAAATATTGGTTCTTGGCTCCCAAAGCAAAGGATCTTGATACTTTGAGGAGCTATGTAGAGGAAGGGAAGCTATTGCCCGTCGTCGGCGCAAGAGTTAACCTGATGGATATCGATCAAGTACGGGAGGCGTGTCAAACAATCTATAATGGGAAAGGTGGTCTAGGTAAGACCGTTATTGAGGTGAACAAAGTGTAAAAACTACACTCTACACAATACCCGCTGTTTCAGAAGATTATGTAGACATTTCTTTCGTATACTAGATACACATATATACTTAATTCTTAGGTTGTTGAATTAAACGTAATTCCGACAACAGTTGTAGCCGTTAATCATACCAATATCATGCCTTCCTCTACCACAGTCTTGGTCACGTCGTCTGTCCCAATCAGGCCTCAGGTCATGCCCTCAGTAACTTCTCCCTCTACAAGTCTAGTATGAGGGTTTCCACTCCATCAATAGCTGTGTTGAAGACTCCTAACTCGTTCTTTTCGCAATGGAAACGAGTCAGTAGGCGGCGGAGTTTGGTCATAGAGCAATAAGCAACACTTCCAAGAGCAAAAGCGAATTGATTTACAATCCCAAGGCCCGCCCGCCTCGGTACATCAACATTTGCGGCCGCGGATTGAAGCGACCCACAAGTGGCCAAAAAGAGAGAGAGACTCATTCGCACCGAACGGAGCCGGAGCAACGGCTTGCGAAACACGGTCCGCTTTTGCTCCAGCGCCGTGTCTTTGCCACAATGCCTTCGTTCTATATATATTTCGCTGCTGGAATGGATGTTCAACGTGTTTAATGCCTTATAATTCTATTTATCTGTTATTATGCTAAAGATTACTCGAACTCATCATAAGGCTATGGGTTGAACATGAGAAAATATGACGAGCATGATTGACTACTTCTGAAGCCGCCGCCTTAGACGGAAGTCTAGTATTTTTTAGCGGGTAGAGATGGCTTACTTGTGGCATGGAGAATCTTCATACAGATCCGGTGCTTAAAGTCGCCAAGATCCGGATGTGTAATGGGCTGACTTAAAGCAGACGATCTGAGCATTGAAACCTGGTTAATCCATTCGACCATTGTCCAAGATTAGTCATTGCTCGCGGGTGATTCTAGAAATTGTAATCGCCATCTTTGGCTGATCGAGATCTAAGGGCCGTTAAATGATCTGGCGGCATCTTATTGATCCTACGTGTCAGCTGTCGATCCCTAGTCCGATATATACACTTTTAAGTTTGCTTAGTATTACAGAGCGACTGTGCGCTTATGACCATTCAAATCCCATTTTCGCTGCATCTTTCTGCTCACCACGTTCTCGAACCGTACGATGAAATCGCCAACCCCGTTTCTGACCACAGCTCTTCAAGACCCTAAACCACACCATCTCGACCCCCCTTTCGCATTTCTTGGCTCATCTTGAACTTTCCCCCCAGACGCTTAATCACTATCTCAATACCAATAATATTTTTCTTCAACAACTCAAGCCATCGTTCTGGGGTCTCGGATACCTCACACGGCTCAGGTCGGCCTTTTTTGCCTGTGTATCCCATGATGGACTCTTCGCCGTGATTTGACAAATTCTCGAGCTGCCGAGAGAGAAACTCGACTGTGTCTTTTGATTTTGAATCGCAGCATATCTTGGCCCTGCCGTAGACCTGTGAGGTAACGTAATTCCAGGTAGGAACTACTTTTGCAGTCGTGGGCTTGGTCTCGACCTAAAATGCCGGTAGCACAAAATGATGATGTCGAGAAGTAAACAGAACCAACACTTCTTGCTCCAGGAAATTGTTATTGGCCGGCGCTCCTAGAGCAACGGCATGTGTTATGGCTCTGCTATGAGCATTCTGGCGAGCCATAACCAATGTATAGCCTACTGGCGATGCCCGTTGTCTATTTTCGTAGCTCATGTATAGCAGATAATATCAATTTCTTCACATAACAAAAGACCATACGTCACTGATGAGATGTGCAGATTAGCTTCCCATCTTCTATCTTGTCCACATAACGGAGATTCTCTTGGTTCTACCATCACTTGAATCTGGTGATCTAAATCCTGTGGTTCGACCTTTCAAACGGCATCCATCTTGAAATCAATGCCGCAAGCCCCACAAAATTGTTAAAGAGATAGCCTGCATCAGTAGTAATAGCAGTGAAAGGCTATCAGATGGAATATCCAAAGGCTGTATATAAAAGACAGTTCTTATCAATCATACAAAAATAAGAAATCACCTTCCCATCTGGAGAGATGTCAAGGATGTTGATACAACTAATCCTCCGAGTTTGTCAAGCTCCTCTCCTTCCACATCCCAAGGATCGGATTTGGACCGGAAATAAAAAGAAATTCAATTTCCACTTTACCAACTCATCTGTACCCATACAGAGAACAGTACCGATGACCTATCTCATACATTTGCTACATGTCTACGCAATGTCTCCAGAGAACTCCGTCGGCAACAATCCACAGCATGACACACTCCCAAATCGCAGACACGATATATACCCACTTACGGCTAGCTAGCGTGGGGAATGATCCAAGAGGCTTGGCAGGGGCATCGGTAATACGAATTGCTCCGAAGGGTGTTGGATGTCATTTTCAGCCACTCGTGTCCCAACTCCAACGCCCGTCGGAGGCATTTCGACGAATGAAACCACATGCATTTCATGTACGAGGCAGCAATTTTTTAGGCAGTGCATCATGTTCACCCGAGAAACCTCCATGAGATATGTAGGATGCAATTGGCCTATCTACATGTACTTTGGTCGTTGCGAGTTCTGAGGGAACTTTGAGAAAAAAAAAAAAAAACCTTGCCCATCTCAACAACGCCACTTATATCACACCACCCAGATATGTTTTTCCACATTTTTCAAAACCACGTTTCAAATACGCCCATCCTACCCAACTTTATGACGAGATAAGACCCTCCCTCCAAACTAGAACAATACATACAATGTATGCAGCAAGTATAGGAAACTAGTCACTCTTCTTCGCTTCTAGGCCGAAACACAAACGCCTTTTTGCCGAGTCGACGGACGACAGGCGCATTGCGGAGAAAGATGTAACCAACCGCCGAGGAGGGGTGTATGTCACTTGAAAGCATGTTGCAGAAAGAGAAAGAGGGCATACGTAACGCATCTATCTGCCGTTGGTTTTTGTCTTGGCTAGCAAAAGCCTGCATGTCAGCTGCCGACGCCTGATGCGTGAAATGTGAAGCCGTAGTAGTTGAATTTCCTAGGGTCATTTCGATGTTGCCCTGCCTGTCTGCATCATTCTGCTCCTCGGTTTCGACACTCATGTTGATACCTACGTATCTAGCTTTGAAAATCTTATCTAGCTTTGAAAAATATTCGGTGTGATTCCATCGGTGCTGTCTAGGGCTCTTCATTGTAACATGTGAATAGGCACGAATCTGCATATCCGAACAATGACATGATATCGGTTATTGCTCCCAATTAAAATCACATTATAAAGTGGTAGATGATGTATAATTTTTTATCGTTATTCAATTATTTTGGTATATTATTAGGGGTGCACAAATTGCTCCCAGTCTAGTTTGGTGAGCATTCGGCGTTGTCATATCATTATTCCCTTGCACCGTCCCTGATTATTTCAACAAAAATACTCCATGCAGTAAATCAGAATTCCCTTTTGACCAAGATGCAGCCATTATCACAATATATATACGTAGAAAAAGTGCCCATACCTCTGCCGTCCTCTATGCCAGCTTGCTCTCCTTGATGGCGTATGTGATGGTTGATGGAACCTTGCGGAGGCAAGTTTCGCATATTAATAGTAGCAGGTAGTTGATGAGGTATAAGCCGGCGAGCAGTCCTACTGCACCTGCGAGGAACCAGGTCCAGGGTCGTGTTCCCAGCCACATGAGGGCATGAGCATCTGCTTTGTGCCAAGTGGCACTCTCGAGGTCGGTGATGTATGAGTGCAGGTCAGGAGGATCAATGACTTGCACAGTTGGTGAGGGCAGTGAAGGCTGGCCCAACAGATAATCCTTGACGACGAGACTGAGGAATAGCGGTCCAGAGGACATCATGATATTGGCGTAAGGCTGGATCTCGGCCCAAAATCTGGTGATGTCGTAGAACAGGGGAAGTTTGGAGACGGCCGCGGCGTAGGCTGGGTGTCTGGCGGTTGCAATCATAAAGTCATTGGTGACGCCGGTGGGCAGCGTGGACTTGAACAGAGCATAGTGCTGTCCTGGGCCCTTTTCCAGCTCCTCAAAGGGAATGGTCTCGTTGCAGAAGGTGTCCATGTCGAGGTAAATGCCGCCATAGTGGTGGAGGACGAAGTAACGGATGGCATCAGCGCGTTGGATGGGGAAAGCATAGCCATCCCAGTTCTCCACAAACCAGGGGTATTCGGCAGCAATGAAGTCGCGAGCCAGCTCGTCAGTCCACAGCTAAGAGCGAGAAGATGCTTGTTAGAAAAAATAAAAAAAATAGAGAAAAATGGCATGTATATCTAGGTTGCTTGGTCCGGACTCACCTTGTACTCAAAATCAGCATACGTCTCCTTGCAACTGCGCTGCGAGGCAACCCATTTCTCGGGGATGGTGCTGTTTTTAGTCGTCTGGTGCAGGATGCGAGGGATCTTGGGGTGGCCCAGCTCGTGGTCGTCGTCGTCGAACATTGGCGAGCTCCATGAGTCGTTGCGAGGGATCGTGATGCGAGGGCTGAAGAGTTCGTCGTTTCTGCGCAGGAGCGTGATGAGAGGCTCGAGCGAGTAGAGGAGCAGGCCGACGATGGTCACGTCGACGAGCAGAAGCAGGAACAGGGCGGCCTTGTTGAGTCTGGGGAAGCGAAGGAACTTGAGGGCCCTGCGCTGGGTCGACGAGGGAGAGCGAGACTCGCGCGCCGGGCGCTCGCCGCGCTCCTCGTCAAACTGCTGCTCGTTGTTGTTGAACATGTTGGTGAAGGACTGGAAGGGAGAGACGAGAGATCAAAGATCAAACACCACGAACAGACAAGACGAAACACCAGAGCACCGACCAAGAGAGCGTTAGGTGACCTCTTAAGTCCCGCAGCGCACGAGATTTTTATTCAGTGAGCGAGGCCGCTAGCAACACGGCCAACAGCGAGTGAATGGAACAAGGGACGCTGCCTCCGGGGGCGCTGATTGGCCGGGCCCAACAGGGGATTCGATGCGAGCCTGGCAAGCCTGGGGGGCCTAGGCCTGGCACGTTCTAGGGGCCTTTGTTTTAGAAGCGCCGCTAGGCTGCAAACCGCCACGGGGGGGCCTGCGCTTGTGTGTAGCTTGTGTAGATACATGGGCCGTCGGCACGAATGTGCTGTTACTAGCAGAACTACTCAGGGATCTAGTCTTAGGTAAGTAAAGATGATTGGGAGTTGTGGTGTCTTGAGAATCTAAAGAGAGAGGCGGCGAGGTATCGAGCAGGTACCTGTCGGCCGCTGCTGTGGTGGCGTCTTGCTCCAAGTCGTGTCCCGTGGAACCATGCCAGGTACGCGCAAATACTTGTCTCGGCGCCTTGCCAATCTCAGATTAATCACAAGACCCCGGCTCAGCCCCCCACAGCGCTGGGCAGCCCTACTCCGAAAGGGTCGATGTGAGGCGTCGCTTATACCTGTATCTAGTACGGGTATAATTAAGCTAATGTACTGTAGGTGGTTTGGTGGTGTAGTTCCTGGGTCCTGTTGGCTGGTTGGCGGAATGGCCAGTAGAGGAAAAGAGAGCACTGGAGAGAGAGAGAGCGCTGTCTCTGCCAAGACTCAAGGCGACATCATGCGAATCTGGTCCGTCTCGTCTGGTGGATTCATTTCAGGTTTATTTTGTCGACGGCACCGACCTCCGACATGGCGGCCGGTCTGACGCGCGTTCGCCAGCTTCCAGCAGGATCTTGTACCCGCGCGTGCCACGCACTACATCGAGGCGGTGCCAAACACTGACGACGGGAGCCTCTTTGTCGCAGCCAACGATGGCCACTGTCCAGTGCAGCCATTCGTTGGACTCGGAGATTGCTCGCTTCTTCGGTTTTGCACCATTTACCACCACAGGGACAGTCCCTCGTACTGTGCTGGTGCCGGTGCAGTTCTTGCAGTGTAGAGTACACGCTGACGCATTTTCAGCTGCTACTGGACCCTTTTTTTCTTCCCTTTTCCCTTTTCCCTTTTTCTCTCTTTCCCCCCCTCCCCCTCCAAGTCGCCACCTCGTGCGCGCAAGATTACTTTTAGCCGGCGCTGATTTGCACTTCCAAGACCGACTAAAGACCCCCCTTGATGGATGTCGTGTCGACCGTTGCAAGATTCGCGAGGTTCGGGCCGCAACATGTGCTTTGATTGCTTGGACTTGGACTTGGCCTCGGCGTTGTCCTACACGCCATCACGTTGGAATGCTGCCATCATCAGCCTATCATGTCCTGTCTTGTCTTGAACTGAAGCTGATATTGAATGGCCCTCGTGTGCAAGTCATGCGTGCCCTCTTGCTCTGGCCTGGCCGAGGCTACTAATGCACTCATCTCATTCCACAGGAATTCTCTCGACAATCCCTAATCCCTATTGCGGGGTTGAACGGGGGGGACTAGCGTACGAAGCCGTCTTGGGAAAAGTGGAAGATCTAGGATTGGTGTTGCAGTAGCCGATTGGACTGGAGCCTCCAACGTTGTTGATCCCGTTGGAGGCCTGTTTGCAAGTCAAACAGCCAAGCATCTCGCAGCCGCGCCCTTTGCTTGATGACGTCGGCAGGTACCGTAGTTGCGTAGATACTTTGGAACTTTGGGACTTGGCAAAACGGTTTGCTGGATGAGGAAATGCGAGCGACCAGCATGACGCAGACGAACCCGCTCGGGATTGGGATTGAAACCCTTGAGGCAAATTGGACTGGAACCTGGAAGCCAAAAAGTGGGAGCCCACATGTTGAGCAGGGGTTCCAAATTGGCGCTCACTTTCAGCTCTGAGATAATCCAGGCACATGGCCGCGCGATAAGCTATCAAAGGGCCCGGGGAAATAGAAGCGCCGAGCAGTCACCTGACTGCGTCATGTCTTAACAGGTATCAATCTCGCGCTAAGAGCAACGGGGACCAGAATTTATTTCCAGAAGCCACGCATAATAGGGGGTTGCAGTACAGTACCCAAATACATACAACACCACCACACCGCACAAGTCAATCAAGTCCTCTAATATTGATCCAGTATGATGAAATGGCTGATGTAATGGGTCCTGACTAAAAACAGTACATGCAGTACACTGGAAAGTCATTGGCTGTGGTGGCTTAATAAGTGGCGATACTGCTCAAGATTTTGAGGGCCACATTTATCGATCAACACTGCTTGTACTGTACCTGCTCAAAGGATGTGCAAAAGAAAAGGAGCAAATCGAGAAATGACGAAGATACAGATTCGAACAATCTGCATACAAGCCACACTAAACTCATCTAAAATGGCAAGCTTGCGAGCGTATTCTCCTCATGTCTGCGTATATTGCGCGTTTCTCGTGCGTGGCAGCAGTCAGGCGGGATTCAATCCCCACGGAATTGAGTGATGTCAAAAAATAACCACATGTCATTTATTGATTCTGGATATTTTTGTCTATCCCGGCCAATAAGCCTCTTCCTGACTCGCTCTCGTTCCGCGTCCCTTTTTCCCCCTGTTACAGACTGTTGATCCTCAAATACTCCTGAGCCCCGCCGTTACTGCATGTGCCTTAGTCAGCCGTGAAACATGCATGAAACGTTCAATTTTGTCTGCTTGGCGCTGAGGGGCTGCCACATATCGGGAGCCCAGGCCAGGCTTTGAGGCCTTGAGGATTTGTTCCAGCATCCGTACATGGTACCAATGACCCAATCAAGACGCTATCCCGCCTTGCAGTAGACGCAATCCCACGCCAAGGGTCTTATCGTGATAGCCGCCCGCCTAAATTTAACTCTGTTGGCCTGGTTGTACTGCACGGGCTACTATCAGGGTCTCAGAACGAGGCTTTGACGAGGGGAGCATCAAGAGGCTTGGAACGGCTAGAACCAGGTGCTCCGTATCTGTACAACCACATGACATTACCGGGACACTGACCATGAGTCAAGATCATGGGCAATGCCAGGTATGTGCTCGTACGGGGAATAAACACGCTACCCCACTGCTCTGAGTGCCGAACAAACCATGGACGCTGACTTCCGTTCAACGTCTAGGCTCTGCACCTGTCCGATGGAAGCAAGTGCACCAAAGAGGCTACCCATGCCGACGGTGTCTTTTGCTGGTTTCATTCTAAGCAGGTCTATGGGCTCTACAAGGGGTACAAACGACGCAATGCCAGACTGGATGAACTGGAGAGCGAAGCCCCTCCTTACCTAAAGACAAGCAAGGTTCCTCTTGCGAATCAGACATTCGAGGATGTTAAAGACCAAGAGACTCTCAGGACGGTACATTCCCATCTCTTTGACCGATATGTCCTCACCGGACAGGTCATCGACGCCCGCAGGCTTCACCACACCCACTTTTACTCGCTCCAAATCGACTATGGGCACCAAGCGTATCTCGACAAGCTAAGCAGCAACCGCCACATCATTCTTCGGTCTCTGGAAAGATTGGAAAAGCGAACTGCAGATGTGCTGTATCAGCAGGAGAAATGGTTCGCTTGGGTACGCCAGGCCCAGGAAGAGGAAGAGGCAACTCGTGACAAGGAGCAGAAAAAGATGAAGCAGGAAGCTGCCTTGTTCAAGCGTCACCGAGACAAGCTGCAGGCTAGACTGGAACAGGCTAGACGAGAGGAGGAGCAGAAGAGCCAGGATGCCTATCTTGAGGCTGCCTTCCGGGAGCGTATGGAGATGTCAGAAGATGAATGGGAAAGCGATGAGGCCTGGGATCCTATTAAAGACACTGACCACGACAAGCGCAACCAGTACATTGATCTGATCAGGCACTTCCTCTGGATGGATGCTGCAGACATTGAGACCAGCCAAGATCCCCCAGCCGAGCCTAAGCCACAGGTAGAAGAGGCCGCCGAGCAACCGCAGGAAGAAGATGGCCAAAAACCCTCCAAGAAAGGTAAGAAAAAGGCAAAGGCCAAGCCGAGTGCCGCCAAACCTGGCAATCAAGGCAGCGCCAGCGACTCCTCGCCAGCCGACAGGGGACAAGACAAGCTCATGGCCATGCAGCAGCAAAAGAAAGCAAAAAAAGCAGCCGATCAACCGATGCCTGATAAGAACAACATTGAACCCGAGCAAGAGATGAGAAAACGCCTGAGCCAGGGAGTCGACAAGAAACTGGAAAACGTTTGGGGTTTCCAGCTCGTTGGGTCGTTGGAGAATCCCCACGAGACGTTTACAAGAACGGCACCGATGACCGACAACGAGATCGAGACTGCCATCAAGGACGTCAGAGAAATCAAGTTGCTACTTTTTTGTCGCCTGTTGCTTGCTCAAGCATCTTTGTTGCCGGCTGCGATTCTCAATCATAGCCAAAGATTGCGATCTCAAACATGCTATCCAGCTCTGCCGAAATTGGGCAGAATTCGCCGACCTCAATCTCCTCACCCTGTGGCAGTTTTTCCCTGCTTCAAACTGGACGTCTTGGGCAAATAACAGGCTTATCCAGCAACTGCATGAGTTGCAGTTCTTCCCTTACTTCATTGATCTTGGAGCTCAGTCACGTAGTCGCTATTTTCAGACCGACGGGCGAGGCAAAGGACGCCGCCAGCATGACATGATAGAGACGAGGAATATCATTGTCGGTCACATGAAGCGCCGCGATCCAGTGACCCGCCGCTTTCTGCAGTATCTGACAATGAGAACGGGTGAACTGTTGGTCCTGGTGAGGGACGGCAGAACTGGTCGCGTCATAACGGCACCTCCTCAGAAGCATCTTTGGACGTATCGCAGGAAGCAGGGCGTCGGAAGGGCCTCGAAGAATGAATGGCAAAACGTTCTTGAGGTAGGCCCTGATTAGTTTGACATGACGGATGTACTTAGGGAATGGCGCTTTGGATTCGATGACTATTACGACGTCTTCATCTGGAATCTGGTACCCAACGAATCACCACTGCTGCTGTATAATGTCATCATCACGGTATGTTTCTTATGCCATGAGTTGAAGCTAAGCACAATACTGATAGAACTATAAAAAAGGAACTTCGCACAGCATGGCGTATGACCCAGCCTGCTGACATGTATTCCCACATGGAGCCGCAGCTGCGGAGCCTCACTCGGGAGGAAGATACAATGCGAACGCGCAAGATACTTCCGGGCGAACAAGTCAAGAGTCTCTGGCACGTTGTGACGGGCGAAGACGTAGAGTTCCGCCTGTTCAGTACCTCAGGATCATTTACATCCTTCACGCCCCAGGGTGCCGCCACTGGTGAAATGGCCGACTCCCCATACCTGTTCTATACCAAAGCCAATGCTGTCGAGGATGAGGTTCTATTCCCAGACGAACTGACTTCTAACAAAAAGAATGTGCATTTTCGAGAAATCAGAAACCCCGTCAGTCGCCTTGAGCACTCGGGACTCCCTGGTCACAACAAGTACTGGGAAAAAGGACTGACGGCGATTCTTGCCGGGGAAGATTTCAAAGAACCGCTTAGCAAGGAGATGGATACCGATGAAGACAGTATGTGGGCGCTTCCTGCGATTTGGAAAAGCGGCTTGGAGAAGCTTCTACAAGGAACTCTCTCAGCAGAGCAGCGTGAAGTCCTTGAGGAAACTGGCCTTGACGCCATCAAGGAAGGTCAATTAATCGCCGATCGTCTTGACAGTGCGGATCCCATGGAGGTAATGGAACGCGAAAGATCTACCGGTGAGTATACTTATGCGATTTCTATGTTAGTCTTTTAGGACCGAATCGCTAACTTTCTGGTGTCAGAGTTCAAAATGGCGTTTCACGATGGAGACCTTGAGCCGGGATGTACCGAAAGGTATCGGCAAGTCCAAGAAGTCATCACTACTATGCTCAAAACTGCTCATGCGGAATCGCCTGATTGGGTTTATTACATCGCCGAGTTAATTAATGCACTGGCTCGACGTTGAAGCATTCGACGATGACACTATGGAGATTATGGTTCAGACCCGTGGTCCCACGCATTTATCGTTCAAGACATGGTTCAGGCTTTTTCGACCATGGCCATGTTCTTCCCAGAGGTGGACACAACGGCCCACGTTACGGCGTTTCTCAAATCAGACCAGCATGAGGCGTTCAGGAACTCTGCCCTATTTGATCCCCGAGAACGAAGCAAGTCTCGGCCCGATCGAAGAAGCAGAACAAGCTACAAGTACCGTGACCTGAAGTTCTGGACAGAGTGGAAGGCTGTTTTGGAGAAGGACCGCCACTTTTCGGATATTTACCCGTTCGACTGGAGCCTTGCCATCCGCCCCATCATTGCCAAATGTCAGTACCTCTATGAGCTCTAAGAGAAGTACCCAGTATTTGCTAACAAATCGCAGTATATCGAGCAGGAGTCATGGCCCCCGCACATCTGGAAAATGACGGCCGAATAGTCCCAGGCGTAGCCACGGCAAACACTGAGCCTCATCGCCCAGACAAGCTGGACCTCTTCATCAACTATGACGACCCTCGAAGAACTATTTCCGATAACGTATCCACCCCACTTCACCGGACCAGACAAATGGCCAAAGTTACTGCCCATTGCCGAAGATTTCGCAGAGAAGCACCAGAATGCTCGATTCGCACTTCTTCGGATCTGGACAGCGCCGCACTTTTACCCACTCATGCTAGGGATGGGGAATAGGCAGGCAACCAGCTTCCAGGATAGCGTCTCCCGACCCTGGGAGTGGAAGTTTTTGCCCAAGGACATGCCGGGCAGCGAGCTGAGCATGCATAACACCACTGCAAAGGCTCTGGAAAATGTCAAGGAGAGGCTTGAAGATCGGATAGCGTATAGGGGCGATTTGATCCTTGTTATGGCGGAGGGTGTGGCTGAGCTGTTGAAGAATTGCACGGCTGCGACGTTTGCGGTGCAGACGAGGCCGTGGTTGAGGGAGATTGATCTGTGGAAGAGTTTTATTAATGTTGATTTGGATTTGTTGAGGGAGTTGGATCCTGTGTGGTTGGATTGATGTTCTGGATCTGTCTAGATTTGCTAAATAGACTTGTATCTTTGGATCACCTACAATAGCTACGCAAGCTAGGACAACAGCGATGACTACGATTTCATCATAATGATGGAAAGTATAACAATCTCTACTCTTGTGTCTGTCTTCTAGGCCAAACTTCCAATCTACCAGAGCGTTTCCGGCGCCATAGCCAACCATTCCAACTGTAGAGTCCAGCCCTGTAAAGACTACCGTCCCACGCCCTCATGCTGCCAGATCTGTAACCTCAAACCCTTGGGATTTTGAACCTACTTGCCGCTCATTTGTTGTTGCCAGCTTTCTCATCTGCAACACCGTACTTATTGTACCAAAGCTTCCGCATAACCTGGTAGATGAATCGATACTGCTCTTCAGTTTGGACCATGCCCCAACGCTGCTGGCGAAGGATATCGACTGCTTTATAGATTAAATCAGGGCCCACCCACATCGAATCATGTTTTTTGAGAATTCCAAAGTCGAGCTCTCATATGAGGTGATCAAGAGCAATGAAACAACCCGTTCTGCCAACGCCAGCGCTGCAGTGAACAATGCACTTACTGTTCGGCGAGCTATACTGCTTTGACAACTTTATCAATTTGAGAAGGCTGTTTATGTCGTCTGCAGTCGGAACACCATAGTCGGGCCAGCGTTTGTAAAGAAAGTGCCAGATAATGCGTGCTTCTTCTTTTTCTCCTTCTTTGTCTATATGCAGCACTAGCATGCGCTTTTCAATCGCACCGCCTGCAATGATCTCTAGTGAGTGAAAGGTAAGATATGCCTTCCAGTTGTCGCCCCATATATTGTCGTCGTTAATTCTCCAAGCAGTGCCTTCTTCGGCCATAGGCAAATACTGGTCGCATTTTCGTCCATGTTTATCAGCCATCTCTGTGAGTTGAACGATAACTGCAGGTGATGATGAGGTTTGCTCAGCAACCATGCGCCAGACGTGATCGAATGACGGTTTGGTCGGTCCTTGCATAGCAATATAGCGCAGCGGCGGATAGCGTAAGTCAGACGACCTCAGAGTAATGGGAGACGGCATTGACGTAGTCGTATTTGTTTTCGCGAACTTGCAGCCTGATGCGATAGTCCGCCCAGGGCCTGTAGTCCTCATAGCGATCCATCCTTCCATTCGATTGCTTGTACTTGGGCACATTCGCCTCTCGCACTTCCTCTGCTAAGGCTAGTTCCAAGAACTTTTTACCGATGTCTGTGCGATGGCGTGCAGTGTTAGCAAAAAAGAGAAGTTTTTGTTAATGTATAATTAATATAGGGTATCAGCGACCATGTGAGGAGATGTTACGCACCTTGCTGCTGGATCGACAGAAACACCGGCAAGGCGGGCAGCGGCTCAATGTCATCTTGAGCCACCACAGCTGTCGACAACGCCGTTGATGTGACGCATGGCAGAATGTTTGACTCCGTCTTGGGGTCTTTATCGAGCAACAACTTGACGGCTGCTTTATACCCCTTTGATTCAGTCCATGATAGCAGCGTCTGACCGTTGGCGTCTTCGTAAAAAGTTTCATAATCAAGATCAACAAGGAATTGGAGGATTGCCTCATTTATAGTGATTGGATGCCGTGGAAGTCTTTTCATGAGATTTCGGTATCGCGAGAGAGATGGATGGACCTTATTCATTTCTTCTATGATAGCATCTTGCGTGATACCTTTTCGTTCAAGTTCCACCCCTTGATTCACGAGGAGGCCAGCCAAGGTGAAAACTCCCTTGGCATTTTCAATAATGTGTGATTCAGTTTTCTTCAGTCTATATTCTCTCCCATATAGTCGCTGGATTGTGTTCTTGGATGCTTTTTCTCAACCAGGCATTACGTTTTTCAGATGCTGATGATGCACACTCCGCTTCGGACTCCGATTCGGAATCTGAATCGGACTCATCGGAGGAAAAGAAAGGCGAAGAAGAATCTGACGGAGCATCATCTACATTATCATCAAAGTTGACCACATGCTCGGGTGCTCTGAAAGGTTGTTGTAGTTCTGATTATTATTATTTCAGTTAGCATCCATTCATGACCGCCCCGTCAATTAAATGTTATGAGGAGAGGCAACAACCTCTCAGATTATCCTCCAGATATTTAAGGAGGTACACGTGACCTTTGTAAATCAACGGATGACCTTTTAGTCTCACATCCTCGTCGTCCACTCCATTTCAGTCGCACCATGTGTCGAACTCGTTGTATTGGCGAGAGGCCCAATTTCCTGGGCCAACTGAATCTTCTTGTGATTCTTCATTCTTCAAGAGTTCTTGTAGATGATCCCTGCAAGCCATGGCGATATTCCTGCGCCTGGCAGCGTCTTTAGGGTCTACTTCGTATTCTGGGTTCATCATGGCTTTGCGTGTAGCGGCGCTCCGCCAAATACTGACTTGCCGATAACCGTCTGTTTGAAGCTGTGTAGTGCCGCCCAAGCCTCTTGATACCAGCACTGGTTTGAGTTCTCATCTGATGGCAGAGCCTCAAGTTTAAATACATGTACATACGACGTGGTGACGAGCACAACGGCGGCGCAGCAGCTTGCACTACATGAACTACAAACAAAGGAAGCCGCCTGCAATTCATTTGTTTTATCATGCCTTGGCAACGGCCTTTGTCTATTCTATGTTCTTTGTCGAAAAATCATCACGTGTAAATGTCATGTGGCAACTGAGGCTTCTTTGTTGAGCAATTCCCCCACCTTTGGAGCCCTCAGCAAAGAGTTTATGGAGAGCAAACCAGACCTGGGTCTACTCCGCAGTGTCCGAACAAAGAATATGTATGTTTCAAATACGCCACTTAACGACGAACAGACCCTGGGCGGAGGTAGTTCATTCCTGTCAGATAAGCAAACAATAAGGAGCATGTTGAGTCAAAGAATTTTCCCAGCCTATGCAAGTTTGCCAAGTTTTTCCAGTCCTATGGTTTGGGAGGTTATGATGAATGCCTTGAATTGCAGGGCCAGTCGACCGAGCTTTGTGATAGATACTTGAGTATCATCGGCCACAGTATTTCTCTATTTCACAAAGAGGAAAACAAATTTAAGGCAGAACGTAGCATATTTCTCAAAAGGATTAGAGAAGGCATTGGGTGCCCCTGGAATGTATGTTTCTAACCCCCCCCCTGGGAGTGGACGCTGAGTAGTTTGATACCTCCAGATATCCTAGCAATGGCATGAAAGCCCAGGCTAAGCTAATAAAAGTTACGGCCTACTAGAGCGGTACTGGAAACGCCGTTGCATTCAACAGGCCTTGAGGTCGGCTGGGCTGAGAGAGAGGCGAGACTTAGTCTAATAATACGCCATCGATTAGCATCAAACGTTGCATCACAAGTGTAGTGTTTGGCATTCTTTTGGCAGACTCTGCAATAACAAAGCAAAATAGTCCACGTCGATTCATCAGGATTAAGGCAAGATACATTCCATATGCGTATATGAAAGCACAGATACATGGTACATCAAATCCTAATGAACAGAGTTGGCCGACAAGCTTGCTGTATACAACGCCCGTCTTGATCGAATCAAATATTCCAACTTTAATATTTGTACTTCTAGGTCCTTAATTGGTCCAATTTACGCTCTCTCTAGTAGCCTTAGCCAAATTTGCTCGCGATATGGACGATTCCCAGGCCAAAGCATCGGTTAGGCTGAAGTCGCTCCCAGTCTAAGTTGAGAGCTCCAAATGACAATGCGATACCCTCTAAGCATCACTTGTAAGGCTTTGTAGGTTAACAAGCTCAGCATACCGCCCATTTTTCTTCATTAAATCGACATGCGTCCCTTCTTCGATAACACTTCCCATTTCGAATACGTAGATACGGTCTGCTCTCTGGATAGTACTCAACCGATGAGCCACTGCGATAGTTGTTCGACCCTTGGCCGCATTATCTAGTGCTGCTTGCACTAATTGCTCAGATTCAGAGTCTAAAGCCGATGTTGCTTCATCTAGTAACAGAATCTTGGGGTCGCGAATTAAGGCGCGGGCAATAGCAATACGCTGTTTTTGGCCTCCGGAGAGTAAGACACCTTTACTTCCAACAACCGTGTTAAAGCCATCTGGAAGAGATAGGATGAAATCGTAGATATTAGCTTCGCGACAGGCAAACTCAACGGCCTCATCAGACACATCACCACAAGGGCTGCCTAGAGTAATGTTGTCTTTAATCGTGCCTTGGTATAGCGTCGGTTCCTGACTCACGAGGGAAATGAAAGACCGGTAGTCTGCGATATTTAGTTTACTAATATCTTTACCATCGATATAAATCTCTCCGGCGGTAGGGTCATAGAAACGTTCTAAAAGACTGACTGCAGTGCTCTTGCCACAGCCTGAGCTCCCTACAAGGGCGACATATTGGCCAGGTTGGATATAGAGGTTGAGACCGCGAAGTACTAGCTGCTCCGGTCGTTCTGGATAGCGGAAATATACTTGACGAAACTCAATTTTTCCCTCGACCTTTTCAAGTCGTTCTCCCTCGGTTGACCAGGTATCAATTGTAGGTTGCCGATCGAACAATGTCTTGAGTTCCGTTGCGGCTCGGTGTGCGTTACTCATGTTGGGCGCGAAAGAGAAGATAGTTCCAGCTGATTGTGATCCAAAGATGACTGTCGTAAGACACAAAAAGAATTGGAACTCGTTGTAATCCCCCTTGCCAATCAGTGTACCGCCGTACCAGAAGCCCAAGGCAAGGCAAAGGAAAATTAGACTCTGTGATGCGGCATAGAGGACACTGGATTTAATAACCGATACAAGGCTCCTACGCCTCTGTGTCCTAAGTGCCTCTCTATATTCGTTTAGCAAACCAGCCTCACGTGTAAGAGAGGCGACAGTGCGCATCGAAGACACCGCTTCGGATGCAAAAGATGCTGATGCTGCATATTCAGCTTTTGACCGCTGCTGAAACTGCGCCAGTATCCAAAAGCGATAAAATCCACAAGCAAGAAGAACTGGTGTAGCAGATAGGCAAACAAGAGACAGTTTCCAACCGACAGCTAGTGACATAACTACGCCAATCACTAGGGTTGCCATCATCATGGTCAGTGTTCCCAGTGTAACGCCACTGAGGCCGGCTACGTGTGTCGTCTCTGTAGATAAGAACGCTGTGAGAGATCCAGACGTATTTTCGTCCTTGTCAAAAAAGGTAACATCTTGTCGTAATATAGTACGGAATGCGCGTTCCCTTACGCGACGGATCAGTTTCTCAGAACAGAAGCCAAATGCGGCACCTTGTAGTGCATAAGCGATGAACTGGACAACTGCAATCATCAAGAGCATGGCACTCCAGAAGTCAGAACTTCTTTTAAGTGCGGCCCTGTTTTGGTCATTTATAGGATGTGATAGTGTCGAAATCTCTTTAGCAAAGAAGACTAGAGGAACGATAGTCAGACATGGACATTCTTCATTGTTGAGATTGTGGAGGATGGGGGTGGCTTTTTACCTGACATGACAGGATAAGTGGCGCCACATATGATTGAGAATAACAGCCCTGAAAGCATGACCTTCCATTCTGGATCATTAAATGACTTGATGAGGGCTATCAAGGTCCACAGGCTGTAGAGATTCCTTCTTTCATGATTCGAAGTCACCTTTTGTGAGGCCTCCGTCGTGGGTGACTCCACATGATGCATCTTGATGTCGCTTCCAAAATCGGTTGGAATCTCGTGAATAAGGTGCTGTTCTTTTTCATCCAGCTGCTCTTGAGTATTAATCGTCAAGGCGTCAGTCCCAGATATGTCTTGTGCTGACACGAGATCAAAATAATGGCCTTTGTTGTTGATTAATTTAACATGAGTGCCCTGCTCGATGATACGGCCATGAGACATGACGACAATGTTATGGGCATCCTTGATAGTCGATAGCCGGTGCGCAATGATGATGGTGGTGCGGCCGGCCGCAGCCACTTCGAGGGCAGCCTGTACAGCACTCTCAGATTTTGTGTCGAGCGCAGAAGTGGCCTCGTCAAGTAACAAGACTAATATTACCAATTAGTATAGACCTCATGTTTGATCTGTTGGGGTGAGCTTGGTATGAACAAACTTTTAGGGTCTGATACGATTGCTCTAGCAATGGCAATGCGTTGCTTTTGGCCACCAGAAAGGAGGAAGCCCTTCTCCCCCACATTAGTCTCGTAGCCCTCGGGTAATCTCATCACAAACTCATGTACATTTGCCTTTTTTGATGCGTCGATAATAAGCTGCCGTTGCTTTTGCTCTGTTTCGTATTCGAACTTGGTGCCAATAAGACCATAGCGGATATTCTGGTAGATAGAAGTGCTGAAAAGAGTCGGCTCCTGACTGACCAATGCCACTTGTTGACGGAGCCATCTCAAGTTCAGCTGGCTGATATCGTGACCATCAAGGTATATCGTACCGCCGACGGGCTCGTAAAATCTCTCGATTAAACCGATGAAAGTGCTCTTTCCGGAGCCCGACGCACCGACTAAAGCGGTGACCTTACCGGCTGGGATCTTAAGGCTTACATTCTCCATTACTATCATTTCGGGGCGCGATGGGTAGATGTGCTGGACATTCTTGAAATAGAGATTACCTTTCACATGGTCTAGTGTCTCGCCGTCATCCTTCATTGGATCGATAGGTGACGGGCGGTTGATGGTGTTTGCGATATTTCCCACAGCCGCAATCGCCGTTGTAAAGGCTTGGATATGCGGCATGACATTTACTAGAGAGAAAGAGCCGACAATGATGGAAAATACGACGATTAGAAGCTTAGATAAAGGAATGACTTCGTCCAAAACGTAGCTGCTTCCCTGCCAGAATGCTAGACTGTAGGTGAGATAGAGGATAAGCCACATTGTCGCTGACATGCCGGCCATCGACTTCTGCATCTTATAGCCATATTTGGCTCCCTTGTCCAGATAGTCGCCATATTTCTTCGCCAATCGGTCTTGAGTACCAAAGGCGATAGCATTGCGGATAGAGCTGATCACCTCTTCCGCTAGACTGCCACCTTGAGCGTAAGCATCAAGGGAGACCTTGTTATTCTTGAGCATAAAGCTGGAGCCGATACTAGTGGTCAAGAATAGAGCAAAGAGGCAACAAGATAGTATCAGAGTGAGTTTCCAATACATGATGAACCCTACAACATAGGCTGTGATAAAGGTAGCGATGGCGGCAATCGTTAGCGAAACCTTTTCAGATATACCATCTTGTATGAGGCTAGTTTCGGCAGTAATTCTGGTAGTCACCTCGCCCGCCCCCAGGTTGTCAAAGAAGCCGATGTTTTGTCGTAAGCAACTTGCGAGATAATGCTCTCGGATCTTGGCTGTAATGTGCTCGCCAGTGTATATGAAACCCACGGTGCAGACAAATGATGCAACGAATTGACCGATGGCGAGATAAATAAAGTAGAGGACAAATTTGGTTATCTGGTTAGTGAAGTCGCTATATGTAAGAGATTGACTGCCATCTCTGCCGTTTGAATAGTCCTGAAAAGAGTTTTGAAGTTGGCCAAAAACGATATTCATGAGTGGCATGGTGGCACCAGATGCTACCGCGAAAATGAAAGAGATTGCAATGATTATGGCATCATTACGCGTGATATAGCAGTAAATAACTTTGATGCCTCGTTGAAGCTCCGGAGTGACGACTTGGCGCTTGAGGATCTTCGCTTGGTGAGGTGGGAGATGTCCATAGGGGTCTTGTTCGTCTTCGGACTCGGTATGTCGAGAATTTTCGGGATTGTATGGTACACGAATGCCAGATTCTTCTGTCTTGTGTGATATTAGAACTTTTTTGCGTGAGAAGTCTAATTTTTGAACTTGTTGTGCATCGTTTCCAATTGTTTCATTGCTGATAGATGTCCCTGATCGTTGAGAATCATCACTGACATAACCAGTACCGATATTCTTATTCTTCTTCCCAGAAGCTTCGGTCGCCATAGTTGAAAATTGGTAGCATGTGTTGGAGTGTGACCCAAATACTAGAATTGACTGCCAGTATTACCTCCTGCTTCACTCCTAGCTGCCATGAATATGACCATAAATATTAGGGTGCCACGCGATGATAAGAGCACTTACCAGCTGGTTTTAAATCAGACATAGATATTTAAAAGCGTCTGTCAAGAGGGAATAAAAGAGTTACGTGCGTTTTGGATCTAGCACTGAGAGAAGGGATGTAAACATGCCTAAGGTCACAGTGGCAATACGAGGTTAGATCGAGCAACCGCGATGCGGCACACCTACGAATCTTCTTGCAAATAACCACAAAAGGCGTTGCGAAGATATCTACCGATTGTATTGACATGGGGATCTATTTGAACTGTGGTTTGGTAATGATGTAGCCTATATACACGTAGGCAGCATCAGCATCATCATCTATCGCGACAGATCGACATCTCAGATACAAGTTAATGTGAATACAACTTGGTAAGTACAGCAGCTGAATGAGTAAGTTCCATGTCATCAGCCAGTACCGAGAATGTGTACTAGGCAATATGCATGCTGCCATCTGAGACATTATCTTCATTTCATTTCAACTTGAGGATCTATGTAGAGTAGATTAAAATCTGGCAATCTTGCTCTTAGGGAATTTTAATCCAGTTCGAAAAAGTGAAGACAACCAACTTGATACTCAAAAAAATCAGGCGTACATGTGGTCAGATCCTTCTGGAGCCGAATGCATGCATCTGGTCTATTCTATACCCTGCACTTCATGCTGTGAAGATGTATTGCGTCATGTCTCACCAAACGACGCTCACAGTATCCCTTCAAATGGCATGAGATTAAGCCAGACTGGAGGATATACTTAAATACTCTCTAGATCTGAGTCAAGTGTCAGTGCATTCTGGAAGTCCGAGCTGCCCCGGCCTTCCTGATGCCGTGCCAACATTCCAGCCATCGCCCCCGTGATATGAATGATCTGCGTGTCTGTCTTTCGTCTTTATAATCCAAGTTTCTCCCCTAGTCGGTTCGATGCCCCAAAAGCTTCAGGTATCGTGTCAATAGCGATTCGTTACGTAGATTTCTGCCTCTCAGTAGGTATGATCAATTGAAAGGCTTGGCACAATAGCGCGAGATCACAGAGTTAAACAAGTGTACCGATCTTTCGCACATACCATGTCGCGTGCAACGAAAAGTATATGAAGCTGTCAAATCAGGCCATGTTTATGCGTTCCAAGTATGCAAATATAATGTGGTTTTTGGTACTCAGTACATAGGTACTCAATCCTTCCTTGCTGCTGATGTGAACCGAAGCGGCTCTACCTCTCTTGTGCCCTTATCCCACTAAGTCTTGACTGTCATCCTAGATGATACGAATGTTCTTCATCTTACAGTCCAAGGATAGCATCGGCAGATTATCTACAAACTCTTGTTGATGGCGATTACAAGACATTCCTGCTCCAATTCTCTCGTACGTGTGATTCCATTTGCAGATCCTTCGTAGGACGATGAAGTACTCTTGTGTTTCTACACGGTCTTCCGGCCATGTTAATTGTTTTGTGCAGAGCAACAGGGCAAATAAAGTACCCGAAAAAACACCAGGCGTCTCAGCATCATCATATCGAATAGTATTCCCCCAATTATACCGCTGTTCGTTTAACAACTTCGGGACCACAGTCATTTTTTGCCACCAATGCGATTTCTTCAACTTACTTATTTTCCCAGCTGATATGACTACTGCGTCGCCATCGAAACTCATCTTCCCGCAGTCTTCCAATTGTATAACGCTGGATAAAGGCTCAGGTGTCCCATGCGGCTCGAAAAATCGTATTTTCACCAAACTTGATGCCCATGACCATGATGGCACGACGAGGGGATTCTTGCGCCGCTCAGCCTGGCCATAGTCAACCCTCCACATCAGCTGCAGCTGTAGCTCCTTTTCAAATACGCCGTGTCTGTATAGTGTCCCAGCATCTCGTTTCTGAATCTCAGTCCTAATGCCCTCCAGAGACAGAAGTCGGTCCTCGGGTTGCCTTAACATGGTCGCTACATGTTGCTGAATGATCTCGGACCACTTTCTGTTGTGCAGAGTCCTGGTAGATATGTCTTGGACACCATTTGGCCCTACGCGAATAGACCGACATGACCACACGAACCCAAAGAATGTAAAGAAAGCGATACGACGTGACATCCAAAACTCTTGAGTGATCCAGGGACGCCCTTGGAAGCTGCTGTGTGTCTCGTTCGGATCGTTGCGATACCCGTAGGGATTGTAGCCGTAATCGTAATCCACGTACAATACAGTGCCGTCTGCAACCCCGGACTCGTCATGGTATGGGATCCGGACGAGGGTGGAAGATGCGAAAGATGAATGACTTCCAAGAGAATTGAACAGTCCTTCATCGAACGACCATGCGCCCGAGTCGGCAATGACCAGTGTTGCGCTCTCGAATACTCTCGCCGCCTTTTTCGACCCACTGAGCCACTCATCACGATCGTCCTGCACAATGCAGAGTGGATCGATCCAAATGTAGCGCATCCCCAGGTCCCTGGTCATTTGCATTGCATTTTGGAACAATTTGGGACAATCAGCCCACGGGATGCATTTGAGATGGTCTACAATGTTCTCGCGGGTTGTGCAAAATGGTTGCTTGTTAAAGGGCGAACGGTAGCTGAGGGCGACATAATTGCCACGAGATTCATCTGTACAGGTCAAGCGAGGTTCAGGCTCTCCGTTAGGACCTAGACGCCCGACATCGATGACATATGTTGGAAGTATTGGCTCTTCCTGTTTGCTGAAAGGAGACCCCGCGACTGTTTGCAAACACGCTGGGTGGTTTTCTCGACATGTAGTGAAATAATAGCAGAGGCGTGATAGTGTTTGAGCATTTCCCGTTCCACCAACTGGAACTCTACCGACTATGCGTTGGAAAGTATGAGGGCTCTCTATGTATACCGATGCGTTAAATGGAAGTTAATACAACGAACCAGAGCAGTAAAACGTACCGTCGTCGGTGTAAAATAGCAATATACAGGGGACATATCCATCCCTCTCAATAACTGGCTGATCTCCTTCAGCCGGCGGATGACCGTCGATCGGCATCCAAACGAGAACCCCCATGAGTGGTGTTTTATCCTCTGCAGGATTGTGAGACTTTGGTGTAGCAGTTCCAGGCGTATAAAGAGGACTGAGAAAAATGGGCTTTTCTGCTAAGGGGCGAATCGTTTCTCCCGAGGGGTGAGCCCATACACGACGCTCTGTAAAGGCCACGAACATGAGCCGGCACATGGCGCATGTTTTACAAGTTTTATAAAAGTCTCTGGCATTGTCCAAGTGTCGCATACCATATTTGGAAGACATGCCAGGTACGGCATTTTCCAGCTCCAGCTCTCTCCAGAAGCTCGGGGGAGAAGCAAGCTCAGCTGTCAGCGAAGGTATTGAAATGCGGCTACAGTCTGCACAGAGGTTGTCTTTGGATGGGTATAGTATATTCTTGAATTTTGGCCTTGACTCTTCATCTTCAGGTGACTCGTCCATGATTGCGGATGTGGTCATGAGACTTGAAGGACTCACGATGCCGAATGTTGATCGATTGCAGGCAGATTGGATGGCGCGTATTTGCAAGGAGGGGAGAGAGAGACACGATGAAGGACCAAAATACTCTCATTGTCCCCGTTTGACTACGGGCTTGGCATTGGCATCAGCTGATCCTTGCTAGCTGTGGTGGAATCAAAAATTGAATAGCGAGCACGAATTGTCAGGTGTAGTTGTTTATAGCCTGAGAAATACTGTAGTTTTCCGATTGCTATATCTATACTCAGTAATACAGAGAGGTGAATTAGCCGGTTATCTGAACGGATATCGCGCTCATTGGCAACCGTGATTGGGCTATCATTGCTTCAAGGATGTGTGTCCACTAGAGAGAAAGGCGCGTATTTGGAAAGTTAAAGGGCAATTCGAAGCTATAGACACAGCACTGAAGGCCATTAAGAGTCCGAGGCGGCTGAGTGTAGATTTGAGACCCGTTGGCTCAGGGATGAAGCGTACATGTAATCAATAAGTCCTTTTTGTTGCTTGCCGGGTAGACAGCACGGAGTGTTGATTATCTCCGATTTTTGCTCTCCGCGGTCATCGACTATGGCAAGACGCCTGTGTAGCTCATATTTTAAGGGGTTTTAAAATGCAATAGTATGATTGCGACCAATGGGAATAAATCGACCCGTACCATCTATGGCCTCTTCCCTGAAACCTGCGATGTGAATCGTGAGAATGAGATCAACTTGTAGTAAAGGGCATGGAACACAACCTGGAAGCCAGCTGAGGTGGCGTGAATCAGGCTCCAGGGATGATTTAGACCCCATGCAGGGCATTTGGAGCACACAGGCCGCTATTAATGCGCATCCACCAACAAACAGCCTGCTCTCCATCCTAGGTATCCGTGGATATGAAATTAGGTGAACGCACCGTAGACCACAATGAATTTGAGAATCAAGCCACCCGAAAGCATCAACCTTCTTCTGACTCTTCGATGAAACTTAGTCCCCAGTCAGGTTCTTTTGTAACAGTGTCTCTATTTTCTCGCCATAATAGTATTGAATAACAATTTCGATAATTCATCTCGCTGTAAAATAACAAAAGCTCATCAATTGCTACCTAAAATTCCCTAAAACATATGAACCTTCTTTGCAGAGTGAAACATGGCCGGCAAGAAATCCCTATTGTCATTCAAATTCTCAATCGCCTGCCGAAGCACCGCAGGCGTGTCCTTCAACACCGTGGCACTCAGATGCTTGTCGAAATGCTTGGCCTTGGTCTCGGCAACTTTTTCAATGAATGGCAAATAATCCCAGAAATGCGATTTTTCATCATCGTCCTCGCCGTCCTTTGAGGCTGCTGTAGAGCCACGCAGCGTCGGCGGCTGTTGGCTCGGCCTCGAATCTTGATCTCCGATGTTTGATACCGAGTCTTCGGGACGAAGCTCCTGGTTGGGCAAATTGCTCGGCGTCTCAAAACTCGAAGCTGTGAATTGAGATTGCGGATCCACGGGAGCTGACCACATGTCATCTTGTGGCATGCTCATCGCGGAATCGTAAGAGTGAAGCTCCGAACTTGGCCGCAGCCCCCTCGCGGCTTCGCTTCTATCCTGTGTGTACTCATCCAGGTAGTCGTACTCATTCTGAGTATTGCCAATTTCGCCGTCATTGGTATCAATTCTGTCAACCACGCTTTGTTGAATGTCTTCAGGCTCATGTTCCGCTTTCTCATCCACCGGTGCCAGATCACGCAGTATGCGGCCGACCAACTTTCTCCTCTTGAGCTTCCGCTCCTTTGACTTGAGCAGCATTGTCAAGATTTTGCACATTTCTTCCTTCTTTCGGTTCATGTATGTGTTCCAAGCCAATACTAGCCCATCTTCTGGGATACAATTCTCAAAGTCAATCTCACTCGTTGGGATGCGATAGCCGTAAAATGGATGTGTCGAGCCCAGCTCGAGATGACAGAGAAACCAGTTGGCGTCGGTCACGCCAGAGCATCGCGCAAGCACCCACTCACCTGCCACAAGTCGCAAGTCTTCTTCCTGGATAAACTTGATCATCCGGCTGATAGTCTTCTCTTCGTCCGTGTCGCGAATCTGTTTACCTTCCGATGCCTCATTCTCAATCTCATTCTTGTTGCCAGAATCATCTAGATTCTCTGACCCAAGCAAGTCGCTTTCTGTGCCATCATTTGCGTCATCTTTCCCCTTTTTCTTCTTCTTCTTTTTGTCCCCATCCTTGTCATCCTTGTCCTTCTTATCTCTCTTCAATTTATTCCAAAGCACCTTAGCAGTGGTTTTGTGCTCTCGCTTTTTATCTTCCTTTTTACTTGGACTTTTCTCTTTAATCACGTCAAAGTCAATTCCATCATTGACTTCCAGTTGCTTTCTCAAGAGGCCGCTCTTGCACGAGAATCGTACAATCACTTGGGCAAAGCCTGTACTGATTGAGCAATAGCCGGATATTATTTGCTCTGTACTTGTCGTATGCTCGACTTGTTGTCGAAGGCCGTCAATATCGGCCATTGTGATAATGACGCGCTGAATGTCGAATATGCCCTCAATGCCTGCATTGGTGACTATGATAGGGTGTGGCGAGATCATGTTCGAGGAGCCAAAATATGACACCTTGTCGGTGGAGATTTCTTGATGCTGCTGCTCCTCAATCTTGTATTGTACCCCATGTATTTTTGCCGGTAGTAGATCTTTTAGAGTATTTTGATCTGCTTTGAAACCTTGGGAAACTCTCAAAGCCCAATTCTGGAGATATCGAGTGACGTCTTCGTCGGGATTCGCAATCTCGCCTCCATCCTGCGCCTTGTTCTGTGACTCTACCATAGACGCCACTGGAGTTTTACCTGCTTCAGAGAGTTGCTCTACAAATCTGCTCTTTCTACCCAAAGGCGTAGACTCATCATCAACGCCTCCCTCAGGGGATGGAATCTCTGTTGGAGCCACAGCAGACACATCATCTGCGGGGGTAAAGTCTTGGTTCGTAATTGGAGAGACAGGTCGCTCAACTGGTTCAGTATCGTCGGTTGATACCCGAGCAGGTATGTCGTAAACTTGATCCATTTCGGTGTTGATAGAAACTTGGGACGTAAGATTTCTCCTCATGATAGTTTGCGGTTCAATATTCGGGCCAGGTTTTGGCCTAGTGGAAGGATTGATGATGTACCCGATGAATTTGCTGATAATCTCAATCTCATATGGCAACGCTTCGGCTCGACTGTGGACGCTGGCATGGCTTCCAAGCTTTTCTGCTTTTGAAGGGTCAACTGGGGGCGTTTTCAATTCGTCCAATTTGAAGCTCTTGACAATCGTTGCAATGTCCTGGATCCATTCAACTTCCTGTTTGGGCGGAGTGTTCTTCTTGAGAAAATCGATCGCATCGCGCAAAAGTGCGACAACGGCATGATACGAGCTTGTTGTCCTCAGCATCTTGTCCTTTTCAATATCTGAAAATGAATTGCGGCTGTGCAGCCTACCGCCTTTGGCTTTGTATGCCTCCTGTGTTGATGGATACATCGAGCGGCCACGCATCGAACTTCCTTTGTTGTATCCAACCCAGTTAAACACTGACACATCGTTATGGATGGTGATTGTTTCATCGAGGAGTCGGCAGAGTGCTTTCTCATATCCCTCTGCTGAAAAAGTTGGGAATCGAACACCCAAGATACCCATCAATGAATATGCACGATCAAACGACTTTGTAGTCTTTCGTTCGCATGCCAAAGTCATAACCTCTTGGGTGGTGAAACCGAATCTTTGGGTACCTTCTATCCATGAATCGAGGAGTGTGATGTTGCCAAAGTCAGCAATGTACTGACGATCTTCCTGGATCAAAGGTTTCACTAGGTCAACGACAACATGCAAGATGTACGCAAGAGTCTTGGATAATGCCTCTTCCTTGTCTTCCGTATTCTTCATTTCGTCAATGGAGCACTGTTCCTTTGCTTCGGGAAAGGAGTTGAGCAGCTCTTGGAAGAGCTTTTTCCGCATCTCAAGTTTCACTCTCTTCTCCGCTTCCCTTTTCAGCCTCAGCAGTTCCTTTTCCTGGGCTTCACTCGGTTTACCGTCACCAACCTCACTCTGCAGCATCCGCTGAACAATAATAGGGTACCGAGTTTCGTCGTAGCATTCAATGAGCCCCACGGCGGCAAAGAAGACGGCTTGTGCCATTTCAGATTTGGCAGTCTCACGGGAAATGTCCCTGGGGAAACAGAATCCTATCAACTCCAGAGCTTTGATGATAGAAAGCGCATGCAATACCCTTTCCTCCGCGTCCGGGCTAGTTTGAGGGAATGCATTTTCGGGAACCATGAAAAGCTTTTGCTTTGCTTTGTCCTTCTCGTTCGCCTCAATCTGAGGGAATCGAGTCGCCAATGCTGGGTCCCAAAGCACCGATATTTCTCGTAGTAAGGCGTCTCGCGAGGATTTGTCATTCAGTATCTCGCTTTTAGTTGGTTCGGGTTTGACGACATGGAAAACGGTGTCCATCAAATTCCATGGCATCGCGATTGAAGTCAATAGCCGGTTGCTCAAAGACTGGCTATCATCGACTTCTACCTCTTCTGACTCCTTTTGAATCCTAGGATAAACCACTTTCATCGCGTCACTTTGACGAACCGCTCCAGAGTTCAACAACGCAGTCATTAAGACTTCAGGCTTCCATGAGTTTGGGGTAGGCTTAACGTCGAGAGCCTCGGTATATAGATCGATATAAGGTACGAGATGATATGCGCGCCCTAGATTTTCCACAGGTCGATGTAAGAACTCCCAGTCAGCATTGACAAAGTATGTCATCCTACTCATGACCAACTCCTGCAGCGTCCATCCTCTCGTAGACCACTCAACTTCCGGCTCATTGTCAATATCTCTGTAGCTCTGAACATGATCCAATTCTCGATAGGGGATTGAAGCCAGCTTCTCATAATCGCCATCTGTGTCCAAGAACTCCTTCCAATATATCTCCGCATCAGATCCTTTGGGCGACTTATCGAATCCAGTGTCCAAGTGCACCAGAGTAAACGCGGATTGGGCATACCAATCCCCCATAAGGGACATTGATTCAGAGTACTCGTTATGGTTGCCCTTGTCTATGCAGCAGGTATCAAGCCACACATAAGACTTTTGTTGCTTTTGGCCAGGTAGCAAGCCGCGGTCAAAAATCTCTCCAGCTTTGAGAATGGACTGCTCAATTTTGATGGCGGATCTCCATAGACGTAAGCAGCGAATCATACCGTCCACTGCCTCACGGAGATCCCGACTGAGGGCATCGAATTTTATGTTGTCCGACTGTTTGTCTCTTTCCCACTCTGTGTCAAACACTCTGTCGTACGCAGCCTTAATAACGTCATGATTCTCATCAACATTATTGGTTGTAGGTTCGTATTGGTCGGCCTCCACCGTCAATGTTCCATTTGCATTTCCACCACCAGGATATTTCGCCTTATTATTGAGGTCCTTGTATACCCTGTTTTCCATCTCTATAACCTTTTGGTCTCGTACGATCCTCTCCAAGTTTGCGTGCGCTTCACGTACTTCTGTGTGAATCTTTCTGCTCTGGTGGTGCATCCCAAGAAGAGATAGGACATAGCAGCCTTGCTGTGATAGCCTCTCATCAAGTCTACTCTTCACGGCATAACCGTTAACATTTTTTCTTTGCTGCTTCACCTTCTCCTTACAGTATTTTAAAATGATCTCAACATCATTCCGATCCGAGTTGTACCAAACTGGATACGACTGAGAGACGTCTTCTCTGGCTTTTCGAAGGAGATCGAGGTTGATTTCAGGGTCCTTCCAGCGGTGGGATACCATGCAGTATGGTGCTGATGGATCAATGTTGTCAACAAGCATACGATCTGCAATGTCGAACATTCGGTAAGGTCTTAGCCCCTCGGTGGAGTTGTTTGCTATCCCCAGGAACCCAACGTTTTGGATTCTGGTAAGACTTTGACCCAGTTCGGAGGTAATCTCTGGTCTAAACCGGGGAACGAGCCATGATGTGACGATACTTCTCAACATTTCTTCGTGAAACCCCATAGTCTTGAGCATTTTTCTCGCAACGAGAACTCTCTTTGAAGAGTCCTCTTCGTCAAGTTGATCTGCCATGGTAAGGTAGGGGATGGAGGATATGTCCTCCTGTGTCGTAGATGAAGCTATTGGAGTCTGCAAAGAAGGCTATACGGTAAAAATCCGTTAAAGGTAACAAAGTAAGGAATAAATATGTAGTTTCATCAACTGCCCATTGCATAATAGGGCGTCTGAGAGATCTTTAGAGCAGCAAGTCTCTAAATCCAACGATGCTTATATATAGCCAATTGCCAAAGTCATAGGCGCACAATGCGCAATTTGAGCCGCAACGATATAGTTTCGGTGTTCTTTTTACTATGAAGAAGACATGAATCGTACTGCGAGCCTCTCTTTCCCCCGCGCATGTCTCTTCAGTCTCTGTCATTTGTTAGGCTGTGGCAAGCGACGACTCACCGAATTTGAGATTTGATTGGCCAGCTAGGGAAGACATGCTATTCTACAGCTCTTATTAGACGATAATCTCCATAATTCATGCAGCCAGCGTCTTGCGCCCCATAAGTATCTGCATCAATGCCCAAAGTTGCGTGACGTGGTCTCAGTGGTGAAACGAATAGGAGGATTTAGAGGCTGACCTAATGTGACATGTAGGCACACTCACACGCTATGCAGACAATCGAAGGCCATTTGATCGTTTGAGTGAATTAAAAGTTGCTACATTGTATTTGGGCCTAGAATATTCGACGTTTGCTGTACGACAGGCTTCATCAACTTTGAGCCGCAATTTATCTGCATTCGTCCTCATTAACGTCCAGCATTACTTGAACTACAATCGACCTGCCGTGTTCTTTCGTCTACTAAGCTAATTCATAGTCATTTCAATTAGAGTTCTCCGAAAATGGCATCATATCATCGCGTTCTCCGTACTTTTGGTCGAACGATTGATGATAACACCCTGGAATGTGACTAGTATGTAATCGCAGACCATCGTGGCCATATTGCCCTTAACAGTTTATACCCAGCGATATCCATCCGTGGGACATTCTCATTGATAATCAACGATGGCCCGGCAAGATACGTCTCGTTGGCTACATTGACGTCTTCTTCTTGATGTGCTACTCAGGCGAGTCTCGTTTTGAGCATGGGATTATAATATACAGTGAGTGCATCTGGCTGCTTTTAAAAAGTGCACCGCTGATTCAGATATATGTGATACAAACAGAGGACGATGAAATTATTCGACAGTTGTTGAAGAAAGCCGGATTGAGACCAGAAGATAAGCCTATTCAACTTGAATGCATCAATGACAAAGAAGAGAAAGAAGGTAGGCAAAATCTCACGCTCTTGCTGGAAGGCTCTATTAATTTGCCACCGCAACCACGGTCCCAGCTCTACGAAAATATTATTCATTAAGTACCGAAAAGGATGGCAGTAAGCATACAATTGTCAGCTTAGGCCACCCCATCAACCTATCCACAAAATATCCAAAATCGAAGTTGAAAAAGTACACCATCGTTCTGCACAAAGGACACACGCCAGCCATGCAAAGTAAGTCAAACATCATTCGAATAGATAGCGACACGACGCAAAGATTTTGGTCGAAGTCGTTATAGAGCTAACATGAATTTATTGAAAATAGAGGAAATACTGCGTGGCGTGATGCAACACGGCGTCGCGAGATTACTTACAGACGCTCTCAAGCTTGGTGTTGTCTCAACAGCTGAACTAATTAGCAAGGTTAAAGAAACCATCCTCAGCGGATCTAGCTTGGACGCTGTGACAACCAGGTCTATGAACGCTCTGACATCTACGAACCCGCATAATATTTCCTTATCGGGCGACAAACTCTAGAATTTGATGAGAAAGAAGCCGCTTCAATGTGGCAAAGCGATGACCAAGAGATCATTGCTCCCTCAAAGGCTGTTGGGTATGTTTAATGAAATCTACTTATATGTACATGAGTATTATAAGTCTTGTCACTCTGTGTAGTCTCGAGTCCGATATAGGATTCCGAGGAATGAAAAGCTTTTCTTCTGTTACAACCAACTTGTCGCTTGTGGTCTCAAACCAGTTCAATGTCTTCTAAGTCCTCCAGCTGCCCATTCCAACCAGGCCACTCCTCACCCATGAGGGCGCCACTCAGCCAACACGGTGCTACCAACGAGTATTTGTCTGGACGGTCGAGTTTTTTGCGGATAACATATGGCAGCTTTTCGCCTGTAAGCAGCGCAATCTCGTCTCCCGGACGTATGACCAAAGTTGACATCCCGACCCTTCCTGTTTCCGTCATGAAAAGTGACCTGCCACTGACCATTTGCAGGAAATTCACGGTGAATTTCCGACAATCGCAGACTTCTCCTCCATGCAGCCCGTATTCCCACAGCTTCTCCATGCCAAAATTGTCTTCGGACCATGTTAATTGAAACCAAGCCAGAACATCATTGACATCCAGATTGATCATTTGAGATATCATCCATGCCAGTTGATGCATGCAGGGATCCTGGTTGTCTGCTGCACCAGTTGAATGTACCCATTCCCTAAACACCACAAAGGCCTCGCGCGCAACATTGAGATCCAACGAGCGTGACCAGGGGACCTGCAGGGGTGCTACACTTGGGAACCGCTCACTGACAGCAGACGCAACTTTATCAACCCGCCGTCCCTTCAACTTGAGCACTTTCATATCATCATCCTCTATTATAACAGCCTCTTGGGAAATTGTCGCCGGCGTAAATTTACAGATCCAGTCTGGAATGTCGATAAGCGCCGACCATGAAGGTACCCAACTGGGAAACCTGTCCTCTCGACCAGGTTGGCAAGCATATCTAAAGAACTCGACGTTCTGGGTCTCCTCGAGAACGATACGGGCGGCCTCAGTATAAATATCGCTGTCAGATACTGAATAGTCGATAGTCAATTCACCCAGACTATCAGGAAACATGGCCCTTATGGCAAACAGCTTATCTTTGGCTATCGTTGCCTTTGTCTTACAAAGAACGTCAAAGATCTGGGTGCCAACCTCCGCCTGTACATGGGTGTGAAATATGTCTAGTATGTGCAGGCTATAGCGCTGGTTGAGTTTGCTGTTGTTAAGGAGGCTGAAGATATATATCGGCGGGATCATATAATGGCTCATGTAAAATAGATCAAGCCGAAGCGGCACAGACGACCCGCATAGAATGAAGCACATTTCGTTGGCGTTTGCTTCTTGAACTGTCCAAGCCCTCTCCCAGTATTCCATGGACGCCAAGTCAGCCAAGCCATCTCGGAATTGCTTTTTATAGCCTAGAACAGTATATGTTAGTTGGAGAAGCTGAAATGGGGAGTAACAAGACCGCCCACTTTTGAAGATGGGTAACAACCCAAAAGGAAACAAGACTACGGCCCCAACAAGCAGCATGATACATGCGCAGACACATGACATGCATATTACGGCTATGCCCAAAAGCAGCCTTATAAAGATTGAACCTGCAGATGTAATAGCCCCCGCACATTTCCCCTGGGCTTTCCAGACTGGCGAAAACGTCCAGCTGTACCACCTCAGCCATTTGAGGGCGAGAGCAGTTGATTCGGATCCTTGGCCAAGCCAAATATTGACACGCTCTGCATTTGCATAAATCTCATACATTAGCTGTACCTCCACTGCCTTTTCTCTGTCATCTTTCTGGTTAATGCAGATGGCATCAATCCACAGATTGCGGGAATGCTCAGGCTTGTTTGAGCGTAGTCTCCTCATGACGTCCTCCGCATTTCGAGTGACGAGATACTCTCTGCCATTAGCGTAGACGGGTCGGTCGAGGGGTTGCCCAGACCATGTGTATGAGATCGCCTCATACGGCAGCGGTGCATCGAGAGACACGGTGATGAGGTCGAATCGAATATCGTCACTGGGGTTAGTGGCGCCATGAAGCTTGATGACCCGAATGCTGCGCAAATCGGGAAGCTCGGGGTAAGTCTCCAGCCCAGCCATGTTATTCTTATCCATCACGGAGGGAATCGACAGGTTATGGGTTTCCAAGGTTGAGTGGATACGGTAGTTGTAGTTGGCTGGCTCTCAAGGCGCGTATAACAAGAACATCTGAGAATAGAACGCAGACAATAAGCATCAGTCATCCTAACCGATGATCCTTGCGGAAGCACATACGACCAATGGCCGTGATGATTGGCAACTCTACGGAGTTCTCTTGCGACATGTGCAATACTTGAGAGAACCTCAACAGCGTAGAATTCAACACTGGCGGTTAACATCATGCATGAAAAATGAGGCGGGGCACAATGAGGGGTATTAGGCATCGACACAGCCGCCCCCTGAGGCTCCAAATATCATGTGCTTTCTCTCATAGATATAAGATCCTTTGCACCAGCATCTCGGAGGAATTCTAATCTTTAATCAAATTAAGCAGCCTTTATTTCTTTCCTCTCTTTATAAAAGACGCAATAGTCACAATGTCGTTTTCAGCTTCAGCACAAAACTATTGGCTAGAGGACGGCCACATCCTCGTTGCCACCGTTGAAGATGAAGAGGGTAACTGGAACGATTCCCGCATTGACCTCAATGACTTCATTGGTAACGAAGATGGTTGGTTCATGTGGGATGGCGTTAGTGAGTACATTATCTATTTCTTGGTCTCCGAGTCTTCATTATCCACTACAAATTTATTCACCCGTTACCTGATGTATTTTGGACTTAATATGTCCATATAACATCCATCCATCCATTCATTTCAGTGCAGAATAAAAAAACAGCCATATGAGAAAACGCGTGCTAATCAACAAATGTGTCACTGCTCAAGACTTTTCCGAGTCTGGCAATGATATCCGGCTAGAGGGCACCCTCTTGACCGCCGAGCTGCCCATGCGAGACGGAGGATACCGCGAACGCCAGGGTATCCAGCTGGATGATCGAATTGCCAACATCAACGGCCGATTGGTGGTGAGTTAAGCAATTTCCACTGTTTGCTACGAGTTCTTTCGAGACAAAGATTACCTAACTAATGTGATGCAGTTTAACTGATCATTGAGCACTGAAATGGCGGGGTAAACATGGAACTATCAGTAAAACTCCATTTCCCTACGGACAGTAGTTCATAAATTAAGTAGCTCAGATGTCCAATTGATCATTACAATGTGCTGGCATGAAATCAGTGAAGTACACGTGAGCATCTTCGCACTCGTAAAAAAGACTTGAGATTTCCTTTCTCCGTAGAAATTAAATGTGCAGATAAGGTTGTCCGATGAGCCGACCAGCCACCCGCGGGACCCAACGGACCCAAGTAAGACTGGTGTGGCGGCCATTCGAGGGAACGAAGGCCGTATGACATCCACTAAAACACGGGTACTCCCGTGTCTCGGTTTAATAGCCTAGATCTACCGAGTCTTTGAGAGGACACGAGATTAAATGTCTTGTGTTTTCCAAGAGCTGTTGCCCAGATAGATCAAATCTGGCTACGCATACCTGGCCGCTTAAGACCTGATACGTCACGTTGTTTTAAAGGCGTGGTTTCTTATAGACCGTTCATATTTCGTAGGTGTCGAATGTAGCATACGGTGGCTAAATAGTCGTGTGATTGATATTTCAAGACATTCAGCCACTCAGAGCTATAAAGTACCGTAGTGTTGCATGCTTTCATATTAATAGAGCACTATTGAAACAAATTGTGACATAAGTTGACACTTTGTCTCGGCTGACCTTAAACAGTCTCATTTTCTACTAGCACGGAAGGAAAATATCGGAAGATGGAGGAGAAAGCAGCGCATCTACTGTTACCTTGATCAATGTGGGAAGTTGCACATAAATAGAGCCGGCGTAGTACCAAGAAACAGATTTCTCGATCCATCACTGTTCAACCTCTACGAATTGGCAGCCAGCAAGTTACTGTTCGTGAATCCAAAGTCCTATATTTGCCATGCCATCAATCACCCATGTGGCGCTGCTCGCGCTTGGCCTGCTTCAAGCCTCTGTGGTATCTGCCAGCCCAGCATCTGCCAGCTCGGACCTCGGCCTTTTCCCACTCTGTACTTGTCCTGGGCCACTCCTTTCTGGTCAACTCATTTGCTCTGGAAACACCTCTCAATGTACTCTAGACTAACTGGGAGCATCTGTTTGTTGTGCTCCTGGCCAGAAAGCCGTGAGTGGGAAATGCGTGGACCTGCCAATTCCAGGGCTCCTATGCACCGACGGAAAGACTATTTGCTCAGGAAAAACACAATGTACTCAAGACAACAAAGGGGCTATAATGTGCTGCGGTCTCAATCAAAACGCAATAAACGGAAAGTGCGTGGATCCGTCGTATATCTTGTGCTCCGATGGGAAGACCATCTGCTCAGGAAATACACCACAATGTTGCACTAATGTCAGCATCTTTGTCGATAGCACCGGCGGTGCGTCCAGCAATACAATATGCTGCGGTGTCGGCCAGAAAGCATTGAACGGTAAATGTTACCCTGGAAATGCAAAGCTTCTGCCATGCTACCGAGATGGACCGTGTGACTTTGGCAATGGGTATTACTGTGCATGGAATGCAGGAAACGGAGATTCCAAGTGCTGCAAGATGGATGAGTACTACAAGGGCACCCAATGTATCAAGAAGCCATAATATTGGTAATTGGGATGGTTTAGGTCTGCTGGGATCGCCCTAGGACTCTAGACAGAGGCAATCGGTTTTGGGCTGGAACACGATAGTTGGTGAGTGCAGTGCGAGTTTTGATTATTTAAACTTGACTTGTGGCTTCAAGAAGCAGTTTACACAAACAAGGCCTCTTGGCAAGGGGGAATTAAATGTGTATTTCTGAGCAATGTCTCTTCTTCAACCTATATCTAACCATCAGTGGAGTCCCCAACTAGGTGACTGCTCATGTAGATCGTTGAACATTAATATCAGAGCATCTCGGCGCTTTCTCTTCACATCTTTATACACGTATGGAGATTCGACATTGTCAGTAAGTGTTCAAAACAGCAAATCATTACGCTACCAATCTACGCATCTAGGCATCAGTAATTTGAGAGATTAAAATAACGTTTGTATCCTAGTAGTTATAAGATAATATGTGGCTGTGCTTTGATGACGCATGCACGTAACTACCTTCATCAATGAGGAGTTGGTAAGAACATTAAACGAAATGGACTTAGAATGAAGTCATGTTTCCTACTGTCCTCGAAACGCAGCCACAGTGGCACTAGTATCTGATGGGTGTTTGTCATACAATGTGTGTCAAAAGCTCGGTGCTCATAGGGGGGAAGTGTCGGATCCTTGGCTTCTTGGAAACAAGGCTATTCGGACCTTTTGTTTTTTTTTAACAGCATATTTTGCTGCCTAGTTGAGACCTTTAATTTCACGCGACCCTTGAAACTCGTGGTTAAACAGGGCTCTGCTCGGCAAGTCCACATAATAGGCAATCTATAGGTGTGTATAGGTATGACATAGCACGCCAATTTTTCAGTTTTTCGTGTTCTTCAAGCCAAAATGTACCTCTACAATGGAATACTGAGTGATTGCAGTACAATTGTGTAACCTAAGTGATTTGTGGTAACACCGGTCGTCAATCTTCTCTCCTTACTGCATAACACTTTTGCAGTCTCTTCAGTGGCATCAGGCCTACTAGCTCAGCTTCGCCTTATTGTAAGCCACAAAATTGTGAGTCAAGGTAGCACATGTACAAGACATTTAGAATTCGTAGTAACAGTTGTTTACTTAGTGCGCTCATGGTTCGAGCATTAGATCAGGCTGCCTTCTCGAAATGGCCTGCTCTCGGTCCTAATGATGTGTATGCAGAGTGCCTTACAAAGATCATTGTGTGACACACATTGAGAATAAATACTGAAATTGCAGACTCCTTGAAAGATTTCCATTTAGACAAATTGACTTCAACTCTTGTTTCTTTTCATTCTTAAACTCAAATATAAAGATTCTTCATCGATTCGCAAAGATGGCTCAACGTTGGTATTCGATGTTAACCAAAACTGAAGAGGGAGGTAAGAAGAAAGATCAAGGGCATGAAATAAACACATATATAACCATCCTCTTGGCAATTGCCATACCATGCCTTGCCATGACATCTGTATCCGTGTTTCTTATCGTCCTCACATTTAAAAATCGCGTATCGCTTAACCCAGGCTTGCCCGAGCTGCAATCTTCTAGCAACATTTCCTCCGCTCCACGAAGCATCATCAGTAATTTTATGGTCAGCGGGGGTTCTAGCGCATACTATGTACTCTTTAATCCATCGTCTCTGAGTACTATTGCTTCTGCAGCTGGGAAGCTTCTTCCATACTTATCGAGCACGATAACGGGATTGATGGCATTTTTCGCAGCCAATTCTATGAACCAGATGTCGCAGGAGGGACAGGTCAATAAACTCCTCACGCCAAAGCAGTTATCAGTGTTATTAGGCCTTCTGGTCAGTGGGTGGCACGGACTTTGGGACGCCATCTGTTATCGGGTGAAAAGAGGAAGCAAGTTTGACGGCCCTCTTTTTGGTGTGGTTACTATCCTGACAATTACAACAATCTTGGGGTAAGTGCATTACTTCATCATCGACGAATATCACGAATAGATCATATTTCTGTCACATTGAGTCATTTATGCTCACTTACTGACATTTATGGAAGCCTTGTCATTCCAATTATTGATACCTGGTTTGGCTTTGTGGTTATACCGAGCGAGCAAACGCAATTACAAATTAATAGCCCTTCCGTTCATTCATTTGGTCGGGGGCTTATAAGTAGCGATTGCACCCAAAATGGGACTGGCTCTCCATGCAACGTCATAACAGCGATGGGGAAAAGCTACCTTGTTTCTGCCAGCGAAGCGTTTAAAGTTCTACACAATGCCTCTACGATCAATAAAGTAAACTATTTCCCCTCAGACCAATCACAGGCTGTTTTATATCTCGGAGATGCAGCAAGCTCCTCAAACCTCGACTTCAAAGCCAGCACATTCGCAGTATCTACGCAGTGTCAACCAATAACATATGACTGCACTCACATGCATCCTAATGACTCAAAGTTCAACTGTACACCTGCACTTACCGGCGACTTTAACACATTGCCAAGCCCGGTGGGAGTCAAGCTTTTTAGCAACTCAAGTCTCACCAGGAACTTGCCTTTCACATATCAGAATCCACTCTATTTTGCAACTTGGGCTGTAAAAGAACAGGTTGATTCAAAGAGCTTTCAAAATGACCCTGGAGTTGCCTATCATTCTGACACAGTCGAAACATTATCTTGGATCTTGAATTGCTCTTCTACTGTCTATGAAGCAACGTATACCTGGGTGAATGGTACCGTAACATCATTCAACACTACTCTGGCCAATAGCACTCTTGGTGGTATCATGTCTGGCCCCTTTGGCAACGACCGTGTGAATGCCGCGTTACAATGCTCGGCCAACTTTGCCAGCGCCGGCAATAGCTCTGCCGAGATTGCGGAAATCACTGCCGCTTTCATGTCTCGCGCCGTTTTATCACTATCAGTCGGGGCTATTAGCAGCCGAAAGAATATTATAGAACAGTCTCGCTCAAGGATACTTCTGACCAGAGTGCCAGTTGTTCCATTTTATCTCTTGATAACACTCAAGGCACTTTACGTGTGTGGTATCATAATATTAGCGGCAGCCATAGTCATATGGTCTCATCCTAAAGAGGCAGCCAGGTTGAAATCCCAGTTCACTATCGATGGATTGGTGGGTACGATATTCAGGGAAGACAAGCTTCACATGCCCGTTTTGGAAAACTCGGAGGAGATGGAAAATGGTTTCCAAAAGAGTAAAGAAAGGGAAATCAAGGTCGCTCTCTTGAAAAGAAAGGAAGAATGGTCATACGCCACAGTATTATTCAAGAGTGGTGAGGCTGTGATTAAATTCGTGTAGATGAAAGCAAAATATATGCAAGACTGATTCGGCTATGGGAACCAACTTATGTTTGGGCTTATTGGGTAGGGTAGAGTCTAGATATTGCAAGATCAAAGTTGTCGCGAAATTTCGTATAATATATCTATCTACTTTTTATATAATGCTATTGCTACTCATTGCCAACTGTGAACTATTATTGAGAGCTGAAGTCAATCTTGAATGCATGAACGATTATAAAATCCCTGGAATCCATCCTACTAGCCCATATCCTGACACAAACGGTAATTGAAGATCAGAAATAACTAGTTCAAGATAAGATCGCAGAGCGATATTGCGAAAATGAAGGCTCCCTGATTTAATTATCTCTGATCAAAGATTAAACATCCTACTGTGCGGACTTCAGGACATCCAATAAGGGCTTGGGGGCATTCTGTGCAAACAGAAGGCTTGCACTACCGTTGCTTCGTTCAATCAAGTCTTTTCCGCGCTCAAACATTTCCTTCTCATATGCCGCAACCGCAGCATCCAGCTGGCCCAAACCGTGTTCCGCGATTTGAGACGCCAGCACAAAGGAATCATACATCGAGCAGTTGACACCCTCTCCCACGAATGGGGTAGATACGTGAGCCGCATCGCCGATAACAGTTATACCTGGAACTGAAGCCCAAGAGAGTGCCTCAGATGGAAGGTGATAAAGCGGCCAGGGCCTAAAGGCGCCTTCAGAGTTTGTAATGATGTCCTTGAGGGGAGAGCCCCAAGTGCCGAAGAAGTCAGTGTTGGTGACAAAATAACTGCGTGCTGCCTCTCCGTCAGCTTTAGAGAGGTCTACAGGCCCATTTGTAGCAAAGTCCTCAGCTACAGTCAAACCGAGATAGATGCGGTAAGATCCGTCTCCTTGCGCTTGTGCTGAAACCTGCTTTGCTTCTCCCATAGCAATGAGATTTCCACTTCCGACAAGTTTTGCGATAGTGGGATGGAAGGGGTTTGAGTTCGAAATCTTGGCCTCAAGGTAATGCTTTCCCGAGTATTGAGGCTTTGCTGAGGTGAGCTTTTGTTGTTAGCATATTTCTCCTTTATCGGACGCGGGTACTACTCACCAAGTGCCTTGCCTTGCTCCATGCACCGTCTGCTCCAACAACAAGTTTGAAGCCTGCAACAGAAATGCCATTCTTGAAGTTGATGGAGAAATTGCCAGAGTCAAGTTTTTCCACGCTACCAACGGCGTGATTCCATTTGATCTTACTTGGTGGAATGGACTCGAGCAGAATCTTGCGCAACGAAGCGCGATCAATCTCCGGGGAATCTTGTTCTTCACCAAACGTAAGATGTGTGGTTCCATTCTTGTCCTGAATAAGCGTTTTGGTGGCGTCCCAGCGCGCATACTTCTTGAACTCGTCAAACAGTCCGGCTTCCTTCAAGACAACTTGACCGGTTTTGCCATGAATGTCGAGAGAGCCTCCCTGGCCCTCTACTGAAGAGGTTGCATCTCGTTCGTAGACGACGTAGTCTATCTTGTTGACTTCTAGCAATCGTGCCAAGGCAAGGCCACTAGGACCGCCTCCAATAATTGCAATCGCTGGAACTGACATTATGGTGATGATGCTGATGATGTTGCGATACAAAAAAATGAAGTGAAGACTCTTGGGCTGTAGTGTGCTTACAATGAATGCTGATGAGAAGTGAAGACCATTCATGAACGATTGATCGAAGAATATATATACTCATCGTGAAGACGACTACATCTTGATATCCGGAGACCTTGGTCCATGTTCAGCCAATCAAGTTGCGTGAAGTCGGACATGTCACAGTGCCCGGGCATTGCCCCACGCTATCTTCCGGATGGCACACCGGATTCAAGTGCCGAACGCCATCCGGAGAATAATCGACGAGCTGGGGCATTAAGGGATAGACTGGTGTCAGGGATTTGAATGGGCAATAATTGCGAGGCCATCATGGTCTCCCCTTATTCGATAGTGTGTGAACACGGGGCGCGGTCGGAGGTACATAACCATTCGTGGAAACAACGGTGAGGGAAATGTCGGGATACGATTGCTGGCCAACAAATGAGTAAGTAGTAACTGGTTTTAAACTAGGACTGATATTTGGCACCTAATATTATAAATGTAGTACTTAGCTGTGCCTTGTACTGAGTAGTGACGGGCTACACAGCAGCTATACCTCGAGTCTGGACGCATTACGCTCTTTCTTCACAGTTAATCCACAGGTTTTCGAAGTATTCAAAGCACATAGTACTCTCACTATGTCGTAATTACATGTACATAATTGCAAATACAAGAACTTATAGAAATAAATGAAAGTAGACTCTCGCCCTACTGCTTCCGAAGCCACCTTTTCGGCCTCTCACCCTAATGATCTTGACCGACCCGTTCCTTGAACATCTATTACACTTTCCTGATCAAGACTCGCCGACGCCAATCTGAGCCATCACCATGGACCAATACTGACCCTTCAATTCCAATAGGCTAGAATGGGTTCCTTTCTCAATTATCCTTCCACCATCGAGCACATAAATGCAGTCGCAGTGTTGGATCGTAGAGAGCCGATGTGCTATCGATATGACGGTTTTACCTTGAGTGCCCTCTCTAATAGCAGCTTGAATGAGCTGCTCACTCTCACTGTCCAAGGCGCTCGTGGCTTCATCGAGAAGCAGAACCGGTGCATCCATAGCAATCGCTCGCGCAATTGCAATACGTTGCTTCTGGCCACCGGAGAGTTGGGTACCTCTAGATCCCACTGAAGTTTTCACTCCATCTGGGAGGGATGAGATTAAATCTCGAAGTTGTGACTGATCAATGACGCGCTCCAGTTCGTTTGGTGTTAATGGCGTCGATCTTCCCAAGTTGATATTTTCCTCGACAGTGCCCTGATATAGAACTGGCTCCTGGCTGACCAACGAAAATAATGTGCGAGTGGTTCCAGGAGCGTAGCTCTGCATTGATGTACCTGAAATTATAATTTCTCCTGCGAGGGGCTCATAAAATCGCTCGAGAAGCTGGATTATGGTGGATTTGCCGCACCCAGAAGGACCAACCAAAGCTATGGATTGTCCTTTGTATAGCTTCAAATTGAAGTGCTTCAGCACCCGTTGAGACGGCCTGGAGGGGTACGAAAAGTCTATATCGCGGAATTCTATGAGGGGAGTCTCTTGGTCCAGAACCGAAATGTCTGGCGCCGTCTGATTCAGACTGGCTACATCTGGCACGGAATCTTCCAGTTCGTAAATCGCTCGGGTCGACGATATACCTTGAGATATGTCTACATAACAATGTATTAGCATTCCAACTGCAAATACCCCAAGTTAATTCACCATACCTGAACTGTGGGCAAAGAATTGCCCTGTGGTTTGGGCTCCAAATACGATCGCTATGAACACGATGAAAAATTGTGTTGTTGTATACTCCTGGAACGATAATAGGCGGCCACCATACCTGTAATGTCTTGTTAATAGTGAGCGTAACAGTATATGAGATTGTGGCAACTCACCAGAAGGCCAGAGCCATACACAGCAAGTCAATGCTGTCGCTCAAAGCAAACCAAGTCATGCTCCGTACCGCATATTGCCAAGCATTGCGGCTATATTCGTCCAGCAACTTTCCGAACTTCTTTTCAATCAAGGGCTCCATGTTCAGCGCTGACACGGTGCGTATGGCTTGAATAGCTTCGCTGGCGAAGCCAACACTGTCGGCCAACATGGCCCCAGACTTCTCCTCAAACGAATTTTGCATTCTTTCGTGGACAACTCCGGCTCCAAAAATGAATGGGAAGCCACCAAAAAGAACCACGAGGCCAAGTTTCCAGCCCGTAGCCAAAGCAAGTGCCACGCAGCTAGCTAATGCGACTCCGACAGTTACAATAGCTGCAAGATTGCTCCCCGCAAGAGCGTTTACTGCGTCGGGGTCTGACGAGAGTCTGGATAGCAAGCTGCCGACGGAATTCTGTTCAAGATCAAAAAATGCCATAGGCTGAGACATCATAGAGCGTAAGTAGTCATATCGATATGCCTGGGCAACAAGCTATACGAGAGTCAGCATAAGGTGGATGTCCTACCGATTGTGTACTCTTACCTCTCCCAGCGCTCCTCCCGCCCATCCTACACCCAAATACCCGATTCCGACTGCGATGGCCAGTATAAACCACATGAGACTCCAAAAGTTACCGTGAGATACGAGGGCAGCACCAGTCAACTGGAATGTTGTCACCACTCTGGCGTAAAGAAATGCTTGAACAGGAAATAGAGCACCTTTTAAGGTCAGTCAAAAGTTCAAGAGACGAGTATTGATTGTACAACTTACCTCCAACGGTTGCAGATGCACAAATAATGAAGAACACCCACCAGTACTTCTTTTGAGAAGAAAGGATTTTTCTAACAAGAGTAAATACTCCTCTGCTCTTAAGCTTTTGGCTCGTATGCTCCGACATTGCACGAGGTGCATCTTGCACCTGCGTCAGTTCTTTTTGGAGGAGAGAATCACTAGCTACTGTTTCGAGCTCTTCATCCTCTCTTTCCATGGAGTGTTGGCTTTGCGATAACATTTGCGCCTCCCATAGCCGTTTATAAATACTGTCTCCCTTGTCCAATAGGCTCATGTGTGTACCAACCTCTGCAACTTCGCCCTTTTTCATTACTACAATTTGATCTGCAGCTTTGATAGTGGTCAGGCGATGGGCAATCGATATAGTCGTCCTATTTTCACAAGCATTATCGAGCGCCCGTTGAACGGTGGCCTCTGAATTCACATCCAGCGCACTTGTAGCCTCATCTAGGATAAGAATAGGTGGGTTCTTGACAATCGCTCGAGCAATAGCCAGTCGCTGTTTCTGGCCACCAGAAAGCATCGTGCCTCGGTTTCCAATTGGTGTATCGTATCCCTGCATTGTGTGAGTCGACACCATAATGGCAGCATAACCTTATATCATACCTCGGGCAGTCTGGTGACAAATTCGTGAGCATTGGAAGTCTTGCAAGCTTCTACGATCAGACGCTTCTTTTCTTCGGCCGGTAGCTGCTCCAATGGGCTTCCTGACAATCCATACTCGATATTTTCGTATACGGTACCTGTGAACAAGTAAGGTTCCTATAATCTTGTTAGAGATACAGCTACATTTCAGGAATGCGCGGCTATTCTTACTTGTTGCACAAGTCCAATATTTGCCCTCAACGTCTGAAGTGGGATTTCATCTGATCCAGATTCACCTATCTTGATCTGCCCACTCGCAACATCATACCATCTCAAAAGTAGTCCGACAACAGTTGACTTGCCGGAACCACTGGGCCCGACCAAAGCAGTAGTCTTACCAGCTGGAATATTGAGAGAAAATCCTTTTAGAACCGTAACATTTTTCCGAGTTGGATAATTGAACGATATGTTGTCAAAGGTGATGTCTTGCTGGAAATAGCCCGTCGCATAATTGGAGTTTTCATCCCGCCCCAAGTTCGGTCCTGCTGTCGGGGCCGAATCGATGACTTTAAAAATCTCGGCTCCAGCAGATTTAATTCGCAAAAAGGGTCCAAGATAACCAGCGAGTTCTGAAAAAGCGTTTACACCAATCATAATGGAGAAGAGAGTGGTGATGACTGTCCCAGCCGTTGCCGCTTCACCATCGACATATAGTTTCAGTCCGTACCAAAAGGCGAGGGCATATCCTCCATAGAGCATGAATATGTAAACCCCAGCCTGGATCCCCTTGATCGGGGATCGAGCAAGTCCAATTGCAATGGCGCGCTTCAGCATGCCTTCGTACTTACCGCCTAGAGCCTTTTCGGCTCCAAGCGCCCTAACGGTCCTCATGGAGCTTATCACTTCATCCGCAAGCGTTGCGGCTTCTGCATTGATGGCGTTAAGGCTTACTTCTTTCTTCTCGTCAAACACACTCGTAATTCCGACCGCCCCAACCGCAGCTGGAATTATTGTAGCCGTGACTAAAGCCAATTTCCACTGCGAATGAAGTGCCACAACGAAAGCTGCCACGACAGTAGAGCTACTCTTTAATGACAAGCCGAATTTCTCAGCTAGGCCAGATCGAATGGTGTTTGAATGAGTAGAGAGGGCGAGGGAGACGGCTCCCGATGTGAGAACGGTTTCATGATACGCGATTCGTTGATGGAGAACAACATTTACATATTTCTGTCGAACAGCCGAATTGACACTGGCAGCGACGACGGTGAACAGAAACATGTAGATATATGTGCATGCTGCCTTTGCGATGAACATGTAGATGAAGTACAGCCTATAAGTTGGTCAGTTTCCATATCTTTCATCAAGGCCCAACCGGATTTCATACGTGTAATGGTTTACTTTGCCTCGGAAGTGGTCACTGGGGATCCGCCCCAAAGCAAAATCGGTGAATACCGACACGAAGTTGCCAAAAATTAGAGTCATCAAGGGCAGTACCGTTCCCGATCCCATGGCTGCCAGAATGCCCACTGTATACATAAGCTTCTCGCGAAGAGTCGCCATGTTCATTATTTTCTATTTGTTATTTAGCTGGAGTTGGAAGATCAATCCCTTTCTTGTCTGCTGACCTTGTATATTTGGATAAAACTCAGCGATTGTTTCTCGCTCGCCCGCAACGCTTCACAATCGTCAGATTTTTCATGACGTTCTTGGACTTCCCCAATACCCACAACAGCGGCTTCTTGAGAATGCGCCATCTTTGAGTGTTTTACTGAGTAATGCTGCGATTGTTGTTTGCACACTCTTAGACGTCAAAAGCACTTCGCATGGATGAGAAAGAAGCGGAATAATAAAGAAGTCGCCTTTGCTATTGTTGTGGCTAAGAAAAATAACTTGGAGAAGGACTATGGAAAGACGAAAATAAATGGCGAAAAAGGACAATCTGTATTAAATTCTACAACTCTCATCTCCGGAACCATGATGCGGTTTGTATTACCTGTAAAGCTGGTAAATGGCTGCTTTGTCCAATCGCGGGGCTCCCTGTCGGACATTTACTGCTTGATCGGCTTCCCGCTGACTTTGGTGCTAATTGGTAGTAACGGACCAAGGAGGGTGGAATGTTACAAGGATGGTTTCTTAATTTCCAGCCTAAGTCAAAAATGTCCGTTTCTAATTAGCATCTATTAACCTTTTGCATGAGAGACGCAGGAGCCGAATATCTTTGCTGCTTTCCAACCTGGCAAGTCGCTGATGGCTGAGGGCCACAGGTACGATACGTGATTGCTGTGGACATAATTCGATGTTCTTTAGAGATTATACAAACCTTGACATAGATATTGCCATTCAGCTGCATAGGCCAGTAGGGGAAACTACCTCCTATTACGAATCAATTGGTGCTGGTATACAATTCCTCTGCTATCATGGCTAACCTGTATTCACATATGCTTTCGCGCAACATTGCTCGTAACATTATTTGCCTCTATGCCGATTGATGGAGATCCGTTTTGTTAATACTATTATAATGGCTCTTGCCATTTATAGAAATAAACATAATGTTTTGGTACGTGTAATTGTTGGGTGGTGTTCATAGATGAGGTGCTCACTCCACGATGTTCTCAGCTAGTCTGCTAAGTCACCGCGTGGTGATGGGTTGAATGGTTGACTGGTTGCCCGAGGGCCGCTGGATGGTGATTTCTTCTGACTTGGATGGTATTTGGGTAGGTAGTTAAGTTCATATTTTCTTAGTAACAAGTAATCAATACCTACCTAAGTTACATAGGTAGTTCTTTAACTATTTACTACTATTACTACTCTCTGCTATTATCAATAGTTTGATCTAGCATCTGGTACTATAGTTATATTTTTTCTAGTATCTGATACTGTACTTTTTTTTTATAATTACCTAGGTAGTTTCTGTTATTATCACCTATCTAGATGAAGGCAGAAAGATCGTATTCCGACGAAGAACATACGCCGTTAGCCTCTGATTGGATGGCGCCGGACTTTTGTAAAGCTAGACTTAAAACTCCGGCCGCCACCAATGACGGACCATGAAGCCGGAGCTTAATACTTGAGCTTCCGCATAGGTTGCCTCTCCATGATCTCACCAAGAGAAAGAGAAGTAACTTGAACATCGTCACGGCCCTGGTTAGACATTACCCATCTATCGCACTATGATTCCGAATATGCCACCCTCCAAAGACGTAGGATTAGCACGATTTGCGGTACGTCGCAGTTCCCACCATGTGCCGCCGGTAGTTCTGTACGGCTGACGCATCTACACATATGCAGTGCACCCATTGCCGGCAAAAGAAGATCAAGTGAGTTTTCAAGGTTATCAAAATCAGAATCATGATTACTAACTTAAAAAAGATGTTCAAGAGAATTTCCTAAGTGTGCAGCATGTCGTCCATGGCCGGGCGAATGCATCTACCACAGATTAGGCCCTATCTCCAAGTCTCATGAGACTGTCACCACGTATGACGCTCAATCGTTCCTGCACTGATAGATGTCTAATTCCAAATATCAGAGCTGAAACAGCCAAAAAGGAAGCAACTATCCTTCCTCAAAACTCCAGCAACGTGGACCAGCGTCTTTCGCGAGTTGAGAAAGCCCTTGATACGCTCTCTGACGTGATCAATACGTCTCTCGTAAGTTCTGCTGGGCATCGTGGAGTCTCTGAAGCTCTTTCAAGCACAACAAGGTCAGATACGGAAGCAACGACATCATATCGGACGCCAATTGGAGAAGTAGATACTCCTCAGCTCACTTTAGACGATTCGCATTCATTCGCATACTTGAGCGAAGCTTCGCGGCACTTGGATGTGATTAAAAATAAATCCCTACGAGGGCGACTTGCAGAACATCAAGCAGCATCTTCCGCATTACAGGGCCTATCTAAATCTCTGACCACAGTTAGCCTCCAGCAGCCACGCACAGATGCAGCAGCTTTTGAGTCTCTCAATGGATACTATGTACCCTCCCGAGCGGCTGGGTATAACTTGATAAGCTGCACGTCGATCAATTCATGAAATCTGCATGATAAGCTAACGGCAACCAGATTTTCTTCAAAGTGCACAACTAGCTGATATCTTATTCATCACTCCACCGGATGACCTTCTCTTGAACGTCATATTCGATCCAGCTACAGTGCCTCAACGCGCTTGGATTGTCTACGTCAACTTTATTCTTCTTGCCCTTCTTCAGAATGACAGCTCTCAATCAGACGTTGTTGAAAGTCTCCAGAAGAACACGGAAATGGCACTGAATGACTGTAGAATATTTTTGGAACCCAGCGAGATAAACATTCAAGCGCTCTTGTTATTAGGGTGCCACGGCGAGCAATATGCCTCTCCCAATCTCTCTTGGATGCTTGTAGGCCATGCTTGCCGCCAAGCTCAGGCCCTTGGCCTGCATGTGGTAGGGAGAGGCAGTTACAAATACCAACAACGCCAATTAGCTTTATTCTGGTCCTTGTTCTCAATAGACAAGTCTTGTTCATTGGCCTTCGGGCGGCCAATGCTACTCCCGACCACCATATATGAGAATGTTCCACTGCCCGACTTCCAGTACCTCCTAGGCTACCACCCACATAGAAGTCAACCCGTCGTTACACAGAACGGCTCTTCTACCTCAACCTTTGGCGCCCATTTTTTCATCCAGGGAATGAAATTGGCCAAGTTAACCGGAGCGGCGCTCAGTCTTCTTGCGAGTCCTGGAAATATCGCGGACCATCAAGATTTGGCTTCTAAGCTACGGTCATGGGATTCATATACAAATGAAGTGAGTCTCATCTCTCAAGCAAAAATGATCTCCAATTGACATTCTGTTAGCTCCTGTTAAAAGTTTTTGATGAAGAATCCGCCACCTCAACAGCTCACCAGATCCAAGAGATGACGATTGGTGTGCGCGCAACGAGATTTCAGTATCTGCACATCCTGATCCTAGTATTACGCAAGGACCCCAACAGCAGAGAACGTCGTGTTCAGGCCGCTCGAGATGCCATCATGCTCCTCCCAGACTTGGTATCAAACTCAATCCATGTGTACAATGGGCTAGTTTGGTAAGTCTAATGGTATTACTCTTCAATAAGCGCTCGTACTGACGTCTAGAAATTGAAGGCAACTATTATACTACCCTTTTACGCCATTCTTTACACTGTTTGGTCATATCATGGACTATCCATCGGCATCAAGTACACCACAAGACCTTGAACTGCTCCAAAAGACTGCTACATATTTCAACAGCATGAAGCAATTCGGCTCTCTTCCCGCAGTCTCTCTCAAACTGGAAAAAACAGCTCTAGTCTTCTGTAACTTGGCAAACTTTGTCACATCCGGTGAACATACCGGTGAGGATATACAAGATCAACAGTCTACAGCGACAGGGACTAGTTCAGAAGAATCCGTGATGCCAGCAACAAGCTCAGAAGAGCCTACTGTTTGCGGAATCGATACTTCTTCCAGCGAAGCTGATTTCGAGCTATATACCAACGCCTTTATGGCTTACATCAGAGACCAAGACCTAAATGAGCAGTCAGGCTTTGACAATACTGATATTGAAAACATATTAGGCTGCTTGGATTCCGATGGCCCTTCACCACGCAAGCGCAAGAGGTCATTTGAGAACACAATGGACTGGTTTTTTTGGGACACATATTATTGTAAAGAATAACATCAGACTCTATAAGTTATGTCCTCTACGCCAAGAACAAGGCCACACATACCCCCTGCTCTTCCCAAGCCATTTCTAGTACAATACAAACCCATTAACGCCTTTCCGTCATTCTCCCTCTATTGTACAAGATATTAAAGACATATGTTTTGGCAGCCGCTACAAGAAATAAAATAAGTCGCTCAGTGCAATCCGCTCTCTCCCGTTTCAGCCATGTACTTTTGGCAGCTCAACATCATATTGAGCTGCTCGCTCACTTCGTCTAGCCGGCCAAGGACCGTGCGATTGCCATCAACAAAGCCCACAATGGAATAAGGAATACCCGTATCTGCGCAAAATTCCTTGACTAGGGTCTGCGCTCGGCGGAGATTGTGTCGTGGCATCCTTGGGAATAAATGGTGAACGGCTTGGAACTGGAGTCCGCCATGAATAAAGTCAAGCCAAGCAGGGCAATCCACATCCATGGTGGTTCGCAATTGTCGCTGGGCAAAAGATTCGGTCTCTCCTAAGTCTGACGTTGACATGCCCCAATGCGAAAGAGTAATTTGGACGTGCAAGGGCATAGTGACAATGTGTGACACCAGCACAAAGGCCACACGAATTGTCCATGTCGGTAATGAGCGCCAAAGCAGGCAGTAGCCAAAGAAGAACCAGTAAGCAGCGCAAAAGGCGATTTCCGTGGGACGAATCCACCATGCTTTGGTAGACCCCAATGATGAAGATTTGCCCGACAAGAGGTGCAACCAAGACAGAAGATAGAGGTTGAAGCGAGCAATGCCCATGATCGGGTAGTACGTGTACTTCTGATAGGGAACGAGGGCGTCTGCCACGGCGTCCCAGACAAAGACGAAGCCATTATAGTAGGTGGAACGGAGTGATCTAAAGAAGGAAGGGCATGTGGCGAAGAGAGGGACGTTCTGAATATCAGGATCATGCTCCTAAGACAATAAGATTAACGGCTGATCATCTTCTAGAGTCTCCGATATGACGGCGGTAGTAACTCACTGGTTGGTTTGTTATCAGATGGTGGACATTGTGACTGCTCTTCCACCAGCCAATGGAGAGACCGCAGCAAAAATCAGCGATGAACATGCCGGTGAGCGTGTCGATGACAAAGATCTGAGTAATGGCTAGATGGCCGGCATCATGAGCCGTGAACATGATTTGATGCTAGGAATCGACAAACGAAAGGTCAGTATGATGATGTGCTAAATGAGGCAAATACGAGAGGCACTAACCCAGAACAACCCAAGAAAGACGGCTGAGGTCATATACCATCCATGGTGCAAGGCAAAAAGAAAGCAGGCAAACAAAGTCGTGTATCGAAGCATCTCCTTGCCATACTCCACATATCGGCAGTTATAGAGCCCCTCATCGCGTATCTGTTGGTGTAAAGCCCGGTATCTGTTGACGACGCCCTGTTGAACCTTGGGGTCTAAAGACGGATAGTCGCGTAGGCCCTTTTCAATCCCCTGCTGGACAGCCCAATCAGCGTACTTGACAGGACAATTAGTTGGTGGAGACGTAGCGCCAACAGATGATGCTGATGATGAAGCGATTCGCCTGCGAAGGCCCTTCTGGCCAAGACCGAGGCTAAGACCAGGGATACGAGCACCTGGGCCGTCGATGCTGGACAAGCTGGGGCTGCTGCACTGAGAGAGTGAGGCGGGTGTGTTGGTTGAGCTCAGTTCATCGGAATAATCGTCTGTGTCTGAGCTGCTCTCGGGATCTGAGATGGACATGTCCGGAATCTCCGGCTCAGTGTGGAGGCTTGATTTGCGGAAGATGCCTCCCCTGATCGGAGGAGTCTTACTGATCCAGGGCCCCATTGGCTTCCGGCCGATCCGGTAGGCCACCATCGTTCGTAATGTAGCCGCTGAGTGATATCTGCAGCAAAAAGAAAGATAAATTGTTAGCACACTATCACAGGCGGTTTTGTTTAGTCTGGAGCCAAATGCATGAATGGGGCCTCTGCAAAGGAGATCTAGATTCAGCATGGCAACCCGCGTGCCGTCCCGCGCGCATTGGTGCGTTACATATGCAAGTTTAAGCTTAAAACACGACAGAGCCGGTGTCTGAATCCTACTTTGGGAGTTTTGCTTTCGATGCACACATTGGACACAGCACTGGCAAAGAGTTTGCCCATGGAGGCACAGGAGAAGAGGCCGGACTGAGGACGATACACAAACGGGAAGATGAAGAAGAGAGGTAGGAGGGACAATATTTACGCTGTAATTTCGTCGGTCGCGTCTCGTCCCACCATATGCTGAATAACCAGGGAGCCTCCTGGATGCTTGTCCAGCCATCCGTTGAGGCGTAGGACATGATCTTGGAAAATGACAATGGTATCGCCATCGGCAATCATGCCTTCGACATCCCGCTGAGAGAGGATCTGATCACGATCCATAACGGCAGGGAAAAAGAAATCGAGCGACGGTAATGGCGGGCACTGATTCGGTATGTATGTCGATATGTTGGAGGGATAGGAAGGCTCGTGGCTCGGAGAACAACTCTCTTGCTGATATTAGCGACGTATCGTCAACAGCAATAGCAATGAGAGATCTGGGAAGTGTGTCAAAGGTTCGAATCGAAATGGACAATGTTAAAGTACTGAACCAAAGAGAGGAGGAGCGAGCTTGACTGGTAAGAACAGGCCAACGTGCGCCCATTAGTACCTACCCAGATCTCCTATTCCACATACACCAGCCCCCATATGGAACAAGGGAAGATACGACAGACTTTCCTCTACCTACGCAAAACACGGCCTACGGAAACCATGTTGGCCGTTTCATCTGCTCGGACGCGCGTCGGTTGAGAACTATGGGGCATGAATGTGCTTTGGCCACGAAGAAAGGAGGCAAGGAGAAAGACAAACTGGCGCCACTACAAACCATGGAGATTTTCCAGCGCGAAATTCGATGCGCAACGGGGCATTGCGGCCGAACTCAGCTGGACTTTGATACACATGTAGTGGTCATACGAGATAACCTAGTAGTATTCCGAGGATACAGCGCTACCTGATAGGTACTTTTGATGGGGCTTGAGTTTATTCTTGCGCATACCGTATAGTATCCCGTTGATGCTTGCAGATGAATGGCTACAAACCATGAAAAGGCCAAGGTACCATCATCAGCCTATTTACCTAGGTCAGCATGTAGGCATACAAACGTCATGCAGCTGCACCTAGCCAACTAATGTGCTTGAGTTGAGACCCTCGCCACGCCAGCTCTAGGCCTTCCAGAAAGGGTGTGGGAATAGATCTTAGCATCATACTCTTCAAGTTCCCTGTCGATCTCGTTTAAACAAGTACAGAACGGAGTACTATACAGTAAGAGAGAATGAGATATCTAGCCAATAGAAGCTACCCAGGTACGCAGCAATATCGCCACTAAAAGCCTAGTGTAGGTTACACTGCCCACATTGAGTGTCATTATGCTCCGTGCTCACGGATACAATGTTGGAGTCTCCAATATTCTAGAAGCCCAATGGAGAAGACTATTCGAGGCTCAGGAGGCCTCTATTTCATAGGGGTTTTCATAGACTCCGCGCTCCGTGCTCTGTAAAAAGTCATCCAAAACTTCCAAGTTGAGTGTTGAAGCAAGCAAAATAGGGGTACTGTATTGCACAGCAAGGATGGTTCTGAACATGGGCCCCTCTGCGTGTTCCATAACGTATTTTCTCAAGCTTGTGTGGCTGAGATGTACGACGACGCTTCCGCGTAATAAACCCTGTCGCGGCGTCTATCTTGGCAACGTTGTATTATGTAAAATCTCGGCCTATCGGTCGCTTTTGAGCGATTTTAATGTTAAAAGCTGAGTGGCATCTGGAACCTTTGCTAGACAGGCACTAGCACAAAACGCAAGGCACAGGCGCCGCCTCAATGAGATCTCATTGCTGTTGGCTTAATTGAGTTGCTTTTGGTACGAAAACTAAAAACTGAAGCCGCTGGCCGGCTCCACACTGAGTGTGAGCATAATAGCATTGAAGCTTTGAGCCAAACGATTGGACACAGTTCCAACAATAAGACTCCATGCTTTTCGCCCAATCTTATTATCTCCTCTGCCTTCTGTTGTCCCTTCCATAAGTACATATAATCCATAGCGAAACCTTGCGTATTAATTCTGTCCATCTTGCGCATCATCAAGCCCTTATCTCACCAAGATTCAGCCGCGGAGCATTTGTACACGCATTATGAAGAGGAGCACACACAAGAGCGGGGGAATGAATCCCTGCCTCTGCTCCAGCCAACAGGGTGGCTCTCCTTACGCGTTTCGGTTATATCGTGGACACTGAACATGGGGTGAAGGAATATTTACAGTCTTCTGAGCCGTTCCTCTGAGATTCACATCCCTTGCAACCAGACCCAGAAATCGTCGCCCATCCAAATTTCTTCCTGTACGAGTATACCATGACTAGCTCAAGGGCCAGCATGGCCTTCTGGCCTAAGCAGATGATACCGCCCACACCTGAAAACTACAAGGAGCTGGCGAAAGATGGCGCAGAAAGGCTAGCTGCCGTATCTCTAGAGCAGATCCCGGCTATTCCGGCCGGTGCCGTGATTCACGACAACGGCTGCGGACACGGTTCTGCCACGGCCGTCATCATGGCCTCTGCGGCTCCAGAAGTCGCTGCGACTTATAAAATCACGGGGACGGATATCTCAGGTGGAGCGGTGGAAGTCTATTGTGACCGAGCGGAGACTCAAGGCTGGCCTGCTCAGGGTCTTGTCATGGATTCTGACAATCTCAAATTCCCAGACGAAACTTTCACTCACTCCATCGGCAATGCGCTGATCTTCGTGGGGCCTCGCAACAATGGAGTCGACGCTACCAAAGAGATGTATCGCACGCTCAAGCCCGGAGGGACGCTCATACTAAACTGCTTCGCCTATGTGCCTGTCCTAGAGCCTATCCGTGAGGCTTCTCGAGTAACCCGCACAGGAGCCATACTACCGGCCTGGACGTCATTTGAACAATGGACAGATCCATCTGTTATAGCGAATGTTGTGGAGGCCGGTGGGTTCAAAAAGGAGTCCATAAAAGTCGAGCAGCGCGAGATGTTTGTGAATATCGGAGATTTTGATCGCCACACTGAGTTGGTCTGGAGCATGAGGGGAATGCCGAGCACTGGCTGGAGTCGAGAAGACGAGGAGCGGTGGGACGAGGCGTTGGAGATTGTGAGGCGTGAAATGAGAAAGACTGAAGGTTTCAAGACCCTTGACGACGGCACTACGGTTATACGAAATATCATCAATGTGGCAACGGCGACCAAGTAAAGGCCCGCGAAGAGACAGAATGAGGCTGATACTATCAAGCTCAGAAATGGGTCTTGGGCGATTGCAAGAGGGGATGTTGAACTTTATATTTGGACATGTACCAAAATTGCGCGATTTTGTCTCAGTCTCTCGTCCTATAAGATACACCTAGGCATTATGCGGCATGTAGGTGATTTTATTTCTTGCGATAGTTTTAGGTATAAAAGCTGTATTATTAGGAGCGAGCGTTTGGAATCTCCACGCACTTTAGGCAGATGAAGAATTTGACGGGATGTGATGGTAGATGATCCATTATAAACGCGACAAATTACACTGTAGCACTCTAATTCGCGTTCAGACATCTGGCTCGAAGAAGTATGCGCTCATTGTCGTTGGTACTATTAATTTCCATATAAAAATAGAACGTGTATCTCGGGACTGTCGGTACCTTATACGAGACTTCGCTGCATCGCGGAGTCAATTTTACAAAGAATACTGCCACATTGGATGGCTGAGACTATGAGTTGTTGTTCAGAAATACTATACCAAAAGGCATCTGGCCGTATAAACGGTCTCTGAGTGGGATAGACGTGCAAGCGGAGGACAGAAAAACCGAGACCTAAAAGATTTTACACACCTGCGCGTTAAACTATACGCCTGTTTATTTAAGTATCTACTATTATATCTATATTTCTGTAGTATCTGCTGATATTTATTTTTCTGTAGTAACGGCTACCCTATCTAGATGTTTATAGTAACTGCTATTATAGTTATAATAAAATTTGGGTGCTGTCTGAATAGGGTTCCCTTAAAAAGCACCACTTGATGAGCCGATTAGGTGCTTATACTGCTGAATGTATGCACTTATTCATTTTGCGGTCTCGCTTTTTCTAACCTCCGCTTGACGTGTAAGACGTCCTGAGAGGGCGATTCGTAGATACATGTAATACTGCATGGCATCCAGATCCACAGATCCAGGGCAGGCCCTTGCAGTGCAGCTTGCATCCATGCACTCCACTTCGTACTGGAGGTGTCATGCTCACCGTCTGTAAGACGATTTCACTCTTCCATCGAATTGTGCAAATGCCAAACACCGTCAAAGAGCATAACGTTTAAGTTGTTGCCAATTGTTGCCGTCATGAAACGGCCGTCTACAGACTGTCACTCTGCTCACGATGAAGTCAGGCCGGCAAAGACGCGCCAGCGATCATCAAATGTTGCGGTGACACGGCCATCAGCAATCACCGTGAATGACAATGAGATGCACGCAGGAATTGAACCGGGGATAAGACATGAAGACAGTGGCCCAGATCTGGATCAACTACCCCATACCAAGCCAAAAGCCACGGCATATCTCAACTCGCGCGCAGGGGAGCTCTCTCAAAGAGAAATCACTGAACCCAGTCCATTACAGATGTTCAAGAATCCCTACAAGGGCGAGGACATCATTGTGATGGCCCAGCTCATCTTTCAGAAGACAAAATCTCCTGCCAGATTCGTGGAGGAGGTTATGCGTTCCATCTTTGTCCCTGAGATGCGCAAATTGTTCACCGAAAAAATCCAGAAGCTTTTTCGCAAGCACGCACGTACCACCGTGCTCTCGACTAGCCAGCAGAAGAAGCTGGATAATGGTTATCTACGTCTCCAAGAATGGGAAACTTCAAGCCAGCTTTCCTCAGGTCTGTTTGGCTTGAAGTAAGTCCAACTGCTTAGCCTATGGTGCTTATGGTTCAGATGTGTATATCGATGCTCATTAGCTACGTGCTCACAGGAAAATTGATGACCTGATTGAGGCCATCAACAATGCGATGGACGAGACTCTGGTCCAAAAGGAAGAGACGATCATAAGAGACGAGCTGAACCAAGATAAATATGCCGATAGGATCATTAAAGCCTTAGAACATAAATACGGCTTTGACAGGTCTCTCATATCCTAGGACATGAAGTGGCTAGACGTTCTACGCCCCGTCTTCGAGATGACAGCAAGCACGGATATATCAGGAGCACACAGAGAGCAATGGCGAAATCATATTGGATCAGCGCTCAAAGAGAATCAAATCGATTGGGTTATGGGTATTCACAGTAGCTTTCTTACGGCCAAGATCGCTCAGAGGATTGTATCCAACGAAGAGAGCCAACAACGAACAATTGCCATGTCTAGCCTCACTCATACTCGCGAAATCACAAGGTTTAAGGACAAAGGAGAAGGCATCAACTTTGGGTGCAAATTCCCTCTCAAGAACGGCCTCCCTGATGGCCTTGTTCAAGGATTCAAAAAATTACAAGAGAACACAAACTCATGCAATTCGTTACCCAACCCTGGACTCATAAATCACTACAAGAAAGCGTTCAGCCTGTTAGAGGAGCTCCAATCTGAGCCCCAAGTCGAGCTTCTCTGCATATTAGCTCTTACTGTCGGCATGACATTAGACATGACTATTTATATCGTGCCTAAAAAAGATGCTAAAGATGAAGTAGCCAGGTTCGCAATAGCTAGCAGCTCTGTGAAGCCCAAGCGAGGAGGAGCACGCGTAGCTCTCCTGGCATTGCGAATGCTATGGTACTTGATGCCCGAAGAGTTCGCGTGGGAGAAGGCAAAGGGATATGGGCTGAAAGTAGAAGAAGAGACAGAATACAGTACTCAGCGTGTGCGTGAAGCAACTGGTAAGTGTCGGTCTTCTATAGAGCTCCAAAGGAGGTGTGCTAACTGAACGCCGACCAATATATGATAACGAACAGCATGCTTGCCGCACTAGGCTGGCTTGATTGTCCCAAGGACCAAGTAAACGGTAGCTCCAAGTCTAAGCACATGAGGATAGCCAGTAAAGAAGCCTTAGATGCACGACTAGAGCAATTGCGAAGCCTGATGCCAAAGCCGACAGATTTTGTGCGCGAAGTGTTCCAGAGCGATGATCCGAAATGGGTCGACCAGTGCAAAGCCATCATTAAATGGTAGACGATGGATCACAAGGACTGTAAACTACCCCTGTCTACACGAATAGAAAAAAACAGAGAATGTAAGAGAGTAGGTGGGTAGTACCTATTCATGACTTACATCTCACAGAAGCGTAAGAATAACAGAACGAAAAGCTGCGGAGAAATCAACGTTCTACTCATCAAGATTAGCTATTAAACATTACAATATATGCATTCTAATACTAGCCGTATTCACAAACATGGCTTTCCTCAAAATGCAACTCCTTGCTATCTACTTTTGCTCCTGTTGCTGAGTAGCTCCCTTTTCACCTCCATCCGGGACCGCTCTCGATTTGCGTGACCTCAACTCGTCCCAGATAATCAAGCCTATCCAGATAGGTAGCAATATACCTGCAATCACGTAGTTTCTGACATAAGAATGGGTGTGAATAATCACATTCTTTTTTGCCAGCTGGAAGCCCAACCCAGAGTTAATGATGCCCGTAATGATGGCGACTCGTCCTATCCAGCGGTGCACATAAGCGAATATGCTCTTGCGGCCAGTTCTCTTGAAATGCCGATGCTGCAAGATACCCAGGATTGGCTGAAAGAGTATGAGTGTGCAGACGACGATGAAGCCTATGATGCAATGTGCATGCACAGGGTTATGGAGATATCCCACGTATTTGGCGACCCTGATGCCGAGAGCCATGCCGCCAACCATCATGAGGAATGCTATGATTTGGATGGGTGCATGTATGGCCATGATTTTATTTCGGAGATAGGTGTTTCTTAGATAAGGGATCTGCTCGATGGGGAGGTGGACTGAGATTGCTCCCAAAGGATAGAGGACAATGAAGACGATAGACATGATGCACGCATGTCCATTTCGCTCTCGGTTCCAGACTCTGAAGGTTTCTCTCTTTTCGAATGAGTGAACATCTCTTCCTTCAACTTGATTGTGAATTTCTTGCGCTAGGACCAGGTTTGATGCTAGGCATTTGTCAATCATTAATTCAATGAGACACTCTTTTGTTTAACACTTACCAAGTATCAAGAAAAGCGCCGACAATGCAGCACGCAAGTGTCGCGTCATGATTTCTTAGTTCTTTGTTGATGAATAGATATGTATGTTGACAACTTGATGAAACTCGTGTCCAGCATCTCTTGCTATTAACCATGGTAGAGCAGTCGAGTCTTTAATACAAGCTATTCAAGCCATTCAAGCCGTTTGATCCGTCCCGATTAGGTGAGCTGCCATAAGACCGGCTCTTGTGGCGTCAACTTGTCACACGTGCCGGCGGGGATACAACAGCCCGAGATACAGAAATAGAAATGCTTCGGGAGGACTATTCAGCCGTAGCGGCTCTAATGACGCTTACAAGTACAGGCGATGGCCTCTCTGCTTCAACTCTCCAGAGTCACACGCCACACTTAGATTTGATCTCGAGCTCAGTGATTCGTCCTGTTTTTTGGGCCTTGCCTTGCTTTTTCAATTAAGCTCGTTATCTCGTGGGCCGTATTTTTTTTCCCACATCCCCAGCCTCGATGACATCAATTTTTATCGGGTTTACGTGTCCCACCGACGGTCGGTTGCAGAGGCTCGAGACATTTGACCGATTTACTCAGATTTGTAAAGCTTCAATAAGTTTTGGTGTTGGTCATTTGCATTTGGAATCGCGGCAAATTCCGACGGACACTGTTGAATCCAACCCATGTTTGCCCGCAACTGATGTGTACAAGTCGCTTCATGATATAAGCTTTTTACCTACTATTCAACAAGCAAATACACATTTCAATATCTCTAGCATTTCTTCGCATCGATTGTTTCGTCAGTATGCTCCCAAAATAGTATTGGGTCCATCTGCGGGATCAGTGGCGTGGGCACTTTGTAAGGCAAGCTGGAACAGTTCGTCGCCCGGCATGTCCGGCAATTACAAACGAGACATATTAGTTGGCTATATGTGAAATAAATTGATGCCGCGTGAAAATTTATAACACGAAGTCATTGTATGCTGACTTCATTCGGTAAACTCCCTCTGTGTTGTCTCAATATGTTGTAAAGGCGTATGTTCTTACTTCGACGGGTTATCATGTCGAATCTAGAAAGGGGTCGGTCGTGATTAAAATTGGTAAGAAGATTTGCTAATTATCATCGTTCCATACCAGCTTCTTACTAGACATTATGGTCCAGTCCCCTGTAGAAGTGAGTTGTCCTTGATCCACGTATTTGAGAATCCCCTCCTTGGAGCCCAAGCAGCAGATGGTGGCTCGGGCAGGTACAGAGTATGCACGCACATATTGCTTACCACTGAAGTAAGTGGCGAAGACTACTTTGTAACTGAATCATGAGTTTCCGTATATCTATACGAAAAGTTACCACGCAGACTTTACCCATTAAGAAACATGAGGCTCTGCGGGACTTTGCTCATTCAGACATTCAGCAGCCATACCAGTCAGTACCAGACAGCGGCCATTCCACATGATTCAGAGCTCATATGAGCGGATAAACCCAGAAATACATGTAGGTTAGATTTAACTGAGCACCAGTGCTGACAAACACTTAAAAGCCATCATGGCGTCCGCATTTCAGCGACATTCTCCGATATTTCGAACATCAAATGTTTGTGCCGGCTTCAAAGGGTAGTACCATCAAGCTCTAGGTTTAAATCATGAAGGTAATGTCAACAGACGCTTAAAGGGGGCACACTGAAATGCTTAATCAGTGGCTCACTTGCAAGGTTCTACTCCGTCGGTATCGGGTTCTTCTCATAGGACTACCAAACTTTGGCATACTAAGGATAGGGTTATCTTGCTTTTGAACAATAGTACATATGAGACTAGTTCGAATCGTCGGCAGCAGTAGATCTTAATGCTTCTGACGGCCATTATCACATGTCAATGAAGCATTATAGTCGTTGGTAAATAATTCGCTACTCGATTTGCTCATTCGTTTCTTGAGCAGTTTCCACCCGCTGCGGTCTAACCACAGGCTTAATCTCCTGCGCCACTCCCAACCAGAGAAGATCAGGGCGGCTATAATGTCCCGTGCAATCGGCAAACATCTTGTTCACTAGCAGTTCATCCATGTTCAAGTTTGCATAAATGATACCCTCTGTGTCTTCCTCGATGAGGTCTGTTATGCGTCGACCGTCTGGACCAAAGACGGTCGAATGACCTCCCCCCGGGCTCGACATGAGCGCCCCTCCAGTTGTTCCCAAGGTCTTGACTCCGTCTCCTGTAATGACTGTGGTGCAGTGTAGCACGAATGTTCCGGATTCAATGGCGTAGGTGCGGGAGAGCGTTTTACAGCCTTGGATCGATTAGCAAAGCCTGACGGAGATGGAAAAGAAAGACTATGAATACCTTCCGCGGTCATAGACCACGGGATAGGATCTCCGACTTCTGAATTCAGAGGAGGCCAGATAGCAACGTGAATCTCCTCGTTCTGTGCAATGGTATTATATTTGAGTAGTGGCTGAATATGTTCCCAGCACGCCAATGAGCCAACGCGACCAAACGGGAGCTCTCCCACGCTCTGCAAGCAATGGCCAGAGGCGTCTCCAAACACGGTGCGTTCCATGTGCGTTGGCTTCATCTTTCGTCGATGGACTTTGATCTCGCCATCAGGTCCAATGAGAACATTGGCGATGTAGAGTGAGTTGTTGCTATTCTCCGAGAAACCCAACGAGACGGCAATCCCATGTTCACGAGCGCACGCCTGGACCATTTCCATTTCTGGTGAGTCCAAGCGGAGGGAATTTTTGATGTAAGCAACGTTGAGGTCAAAGTCAACCGGCCGACTCCTGTCATTGAGATACCATTTAGCTTCTCGCAAGCTTTTAAAGCTACACATGATTTCTCAAAACTAACCAAATCCAACAAGGGTAGCCTGGAACCCAAGTCTCGGGGAAGGCGATAAGCTGAGCATTATTCGATGCTGCCTCTGCTATAAGCCTGCACGTTTTTTCTATAGTCGCCTGGAGGTTAAGCCAAACAGGCTCAGCCTGAGTAACGGCGACGCGAACAACGCGGTCAGACATGCTGAAATGGCTTTGCTTCTTTGGGCGTTAATAGCAGCTGATTATTGATACGAAATGACTTTTTTGGCGTTTCTAATTGCCGATTACGGTAGCTAAATATGGTGACTTTTGATCTCTGACAAAGTATGGGCTTCAGTTTGACGTTTGAGTGAATATTAAAATCCCATATATGCCATGATCAGGCAAGTAGGTATACGAATTGGCTTCACTGAGGTCATCACAAGATAACCCCGCCAAACCCCTCATTCCAGCCTACGAGAATCGATGGATTCCGAGGGTGGTACAAACACACCGGAACCTGTACGCCGGCGTGATAGGGCTCCAGGATGCGATAGGTCGACGCCGTATCGCCGGAATCAACCGAGTGTATGGCACTGACCCCGCGCGGTTTTGACAGATGTTAATTGCAGTCCTGCATTAGAATAGCTTCGTAGCGGGGCTGGCGTACGATCCAGAGTCGTGCCATTCTGTTGAGTGTCTATAGTAGCTCTGTATGACTATTGGAAATGGCGTATCATGTGATGCAAGCATTCATGGAGGAAAAGGTGGGATAATGGCTAAGATAACGACAGATGTTATCAGGAGGGGACATGATAGGGACAGCTTGGGAGCAGCTGGCGAAGATATCAATATGGAATACCAGTGATAACGGCTACATTGATCAAACAGCCATATTGCACCCAAAGTGTTAACAATTACTATCATCCATGGGTGGCTTATTAAGGACGATGACACCAATAAGTGTCCAAGTCGCACAGGCCAGTAAAGTGAAGAAGCCACTGAACGAATTTGGCTTGGAGTGTGTATATTTTTACGAATCCGTACACGGAGTACCGGGATTTGTATTGGGTTGTCTCGGGAGTGTGAGCGAGACACGGAAGTCGTGTCTGCAGGAGTGTCTGACTGCCACTGGTACATCTCGGTGATGCCCTCATTCGGCCAGCCTCACTCACCTAACCTAGAGGTATATCGCATTTACCGGGGCTGGTCTCTCTGCAGTCAATACGACTTGAATACCTGATTTGAAAGGTATTCTGGGACGTTATGAGGCATTGGATACTTTTGGTGACAGCTTCTACAAACACATGCATTGGAAATCATGGGATTATCACTCGTCGTGGGCTGGCTGGGGATGATGCCAAACCAAACCACCAAAGAAACTGAATCAAGATGCCAGCAGCATTCGAGCCCAACCAAATGAACGTAACGCAAACCACACCCCTAAAACTGCACGCGCCCGCTTTTTGTTACACGCATTGCGTCTGCTGTGACACAATGTGCATGCACAGCACAGCACAGCACACAGAAATAAATTGCGTGCTCCATCAACTCACATGCGCCTGCATGCAGCCTGTGATAGTACGACCCGTGCTTTACACCGCCAGAACGACCACCACCTCCCTCTGCCGATTCTGCCCAATTTCCAATGGATGTTGTTTTTTTCCAAATTTTTTTTTTCTTAGACAACATCCACTGCACCTCCATTTTTCTTGGAGAGAGAGGGGGGAGTGGATTCCCAGCCAACCAGCCCAAGACAAGACCCTCTCGTCCATGTCTGGGAAATTTTCCTTTGCACGTGCCTGGTCCTCTTTTCTTTTTGTCCTTTCTTTTTCTCTCTTTTAGGGTTCTGGACACGTATGGACGGTTATCTCTGCATATTAGTTGGGGGCCAGCCAGGGGTTCGGGGGTCTGGTCCGGCATGTCATCGAATCCCAACGGATCACCCATCAGCGCTGACGTGAACGGGCGAGCGAAGTGTGAAATGCGAATGAAGCTGTGCTGGATGCAGTCGTCTCTGCCGAACCCCATTGCCCCGATTCGGGCGTCTGGGCTGCCACTCGGTTATAATGTGTGCATGATATCTGCCTTAGCCCGTCCAGCGCATCGACGGGTTTTTTGGTCTGACTGCGACGGGGGTCCCCTGGTCCGGTCCGGTTCCTGAGGGGTTGCGGTTGTTTGCGAGCGAGCCGGTGCGACGTCGAGGCTGGGTCAGATCGCAAGCCATTTGTCACACAACGATTGAGGAGGGAGCCAGGATGGAAGAATTTAAGTCGGATCAGATCAAATCAATGGCATTCGAGAGATTGAATCTGGATGAAAGAAAGTGAAGCATCATGAGCTTGTTGACCGTGATGCTGCTGCTGCTTCATGCTGTCTTTCCCCCCACGTTTACCCCTTCTCTCTTTTCTTTTTATTTATTTTTGCTTTTTTCTTCTTCCCACGCGTGGAGCCATTTTCTGTTTGAGCTTCAGCTGACCGTGGCCACTCATTGAGCCATTTCCCGGTCGAGGTGAGGCACGTAGCCCAACGACGTGCAGATGCTGCTATTGTCGTGTCTTTGGTGCCTTAATTCCGGTGCATGTATGTATGTAATCGTCATGGACGTTTGTGTGTACAGGCAATGGATTCCATTGCTATATGTAAACTTTGCCTCTATAATACTCTACCGATCAAATGACGGTGATGGCTTCAAGCCTCCTAGCGCATGTCAAGTGCCAACATAAGGCACCATGTAGCGAATCGCTGCCCCCAGGTAGCTCCTCGCAGAGGCCCGGGCGGTCGAGTACCTTGCAATCAGCTCCCTGTACTCGCAAAATAGCCTATCGGCACACCTCTGGCAGCTTCCCCGCATAAAGCTCCTGCGTTGGCGCCAAGCAAAAACTTGCCCCGGGATCCGCGCCCACTAGCTCCAAGCCGTTGATTTTCACCTTTTGATTCCCGCCTGTTTCATTTTCTGGTGGTTCATTTTCTGCCATTCACGACTCGGGGAGAACATCTGGTGAGAAGCAAGATACGAGGGAGAAATAAGGGAGAGAAAGAGTGAGAAAAGAAGAAGAGACAGCCGAGTTCGAGACTTTCGCGGACACTCGCAGCTATTCCTAGCTACAATCTCTGCAACATTCGCACCTTATATCTGGCCACCGACAACGACAACGATATCTCGTCCAGACAAGATCAGCGTCCATGTCCTTGTCCATGTCCATACCCGTCACACATCATCATCATCACCACTTGCAAACACCATCACCGCACAGCAACCAAAACAATCCAAAACAACAACAACAAACCGGCAGACTAGACCACACCACACACCACCAACAGACCAGCGACTCCCGCCTGCATATCCTTGTTCCCCACCGTCTCCTGGTCCGTCTCCCCCTCACCGAATCCGAAGCGTCCTCGCGCATCTCGTTACTCCAGCAAGGGGAGCTCGGATCCCTGCGCGGCTGACTGGCCTCTGCCGTGCGTGTCACTAATTTTTTTTTCATTTTCTTCTTACATCTCCAAAAACCGCCTTCTTTTCTTCCCTTCTACTGTACTCGTGCTCCAGAAAAGTGGACTTGTCACTTGTTGAAAGCTGGATTGTGGCCGCTCGGGTGAAACAAAGGGGCGCTTGCCGAGCTCAAGGTTTTCTAGCGCAGGGCCGTCGCGTGCTGTCAGTGGCTGGGCGCACTTTTTTGATTTTTTTTCAAGGTTCCCAGTGGCAGGTTCCGGTTTGCATTGGATCATTGGATCGCGGCGTTTGAGACCAGCTGGAGAGCATTTGGCGCGCTTAGCCCACCCGGCCTCACACCCCGGGAGCAGCAATTCGGCTCGACGCCCTGCCAGACGGCAGCTGCCGGGCGCAAGCCCACAGGCGACTGACTGCAGCGGTGCGATTCGATACGGGGGAGTGAGTGGACGTGATTTGGAGAACCTGAACTTCGATCTTCGCAAGTCATTGACTCGCCTCCCGTCCGTCAACCTCAATTCACCTGCTGTCTGTCCATTCCTCGCGGCAACGGGGCGGCAGCTTCAGCCCATCCGAGGCCCCAAGATCGCTCCGCCCGGGTCGGAATTTTCGAGCTAAGTAGCTAAAACTTCGGCACGATGGATCCAAGACGGTCGCCAGCTCTCTACAACCACAACCGCCATCACCGTCCGCATTTTCCCCTGCCGCCCTCGAACTCGGCATCGACTTCGTCATCAGCAGCACCACCGCCAGCCTCGCATCGCATCGCCAGCCCTGCTTATGCCCACCAGCGCCGCACCTCGGACGCGCCCTACCGCCCTTCGCACGTCCGCGACTATCCCGAGCCCAGCCATTCGCGTGCCCAGAGCGCCTCGTCGCTGCCCACCGCTCGCGAGCTGAGTCGCAACATGCCGCCGCCCACATCGCCTCCCCAGCAGCCGGGGCAGCAGCAGCAGCATCAGCAGCATCCCATGTCGCAGCATCACCAACAGCCTCACCCGCCGCCGCCTCATGCCATGACTTACGGGCCACCGCCACCGCGGCCTCCCCCCGTGGCCGTCGGACCACCCAGCGCCTTTCCTTCAGGTCGTGAACTGCCTGCTCTGAGCTCCATCGCGCGCGCTGGCTCAGCGTCTGGCGGCAGCTCCATGTCCATCTCGTCCATGCTCGGCGGCCCGCCACCAGCCTCGCGAGATGCTCAACCTCCCTCGACTGCGCAGCAATACTCATCGCACTCAGCCCCGACATCCGCCTCGACCTCTGGCCCTGGCTTTGCGGCATCTATCCAAGCTTCGCCTCGAATGCACTCTGCGTCATCCGAGTACCCTCCGTTTCGACGACCTCAAACCCCCGAGCTTCAACGACCGTACGACCCTCGAGCTGGCACCGCGCCCTCTCCTCGAGGCCCCTACGCCACGACCCCCGACATACAACGATACGGCACGCCGCAGCAGCAGCAGCCTCCCTATCATTCGCGACACCCCTCGAGCTCGACCGACCCTTCGCGAGACGCACCAAGGCTGTCTACAGCACCACCGCCTCCTGGTCAAAATAATGCTCAGTCGAGGCCATACGGTGGCATGGCGCCCCGGCCGATGGAAGTCGGGAGGGTGCCGGGCCCGGAGGATGCTTACGGTCGTCGGGAGGAAGTCACGCGATCAGCAGCGGGTCTGGATTACGGTGAGAGGGCTGGCTTGAGGCCTTATCCGTACGATGATCGCTACAGAGCAGAAAGGGAAAGGCAAAACGCAATCGAGCAGCAGCAGCAGCAGCAGCAGCAACAACAACAACATCAGCAGCAGCAGCAGCGAGAACGAGAAGGGAGGGAGCGAGCATATTCTGGTGGCGACCCGAACCGACATCCGCTGCCCCCGCATGACCAGGCGCATCGCGAACCCCCGGTACATCAATCTGCCCCCTACGGCGCACCCCCTGCCGAGCTCCTCGACCGGCGCGATCCTCGAGACCCTCGCTGGGGACGGCCGGAAACCGAGGCGAGCTACAGGCCCGCGCCCATGGACCACCAGCGGCCACACCCAGACTATCCTCCTGCCTCTGGGCCCTATGCGCCTCATAGCTCTTCAGCGTATCCAACAGCGCCTCCTGAGAGATTCCCTGCAACCTCCCATCCAGCGTATCCTCAGAGCGCAACTGGCGCTGCTGGCCCACCTCAGCCTCACGAGTCTCCAGACAGAGCCCGAATGGAGCTTCACCACGCCCAGCAGCAACAGCAGCAACAGCAGCAACAGCAGCAACAGCAGCAACAGCAGCAGCAACAGCAGCAACAGCAGCAGCAACAGCAGCAACAGCAGCAACAGCAGCAGCAGCCCAGACCTCGACCTCTTGATGATGTGCCTCTGCCTCATTCGTCGGCGCCTTTTGGCGGTGCTGTCGGACACCATCAGTTTGACCCGGCGCGAAACAGAAATGTCGACGACCCATCTGGACCTGGCATTCACCAGCGCAACCTGCTTGCCATCCAGGAGATTAACCGCAAAGGGCGCGTATCCCCGCTCCCACAGGCCGTCCAGGGTGCGCAGCCTCAGCAGCCTGGCCCCGCTGCAGAACCAGGCATTAAGAGCGAGTTTGGTCGCATGTTTGCGGGCATTGGCAGCGGCGTGAGCTTGGGCGGCCTGTCCAGCCCCGTCACCTCGGCCCCGGTGCCGTACGTCAACGCCGCGCTGGCCAAACGAGACGAGATGGACAACCAAGGTCCGGATGCTGGACCAGACGGTGCGACCAAGGGCGCAAGAGGCAGAAGACGAAAGCATAATACAGACGAGAGCCGTGATGATGATAGTTCAGGTAGATTGACGCCGGTAGGACGTGGCACAAAGCGTGCGAGGGGCCATGGCCACCACCACCATCAGTAAGTTTTTGACTTTGGATTAATCCGAGTAACAGAGTTGCAGTATAAAAAGGCTAACCACGCGTGTTTTCCATAGTCACCATCATCACCATCACCACCACGCACCAGAAGGCACCGCGTCTCCAACAGTTGCAGTAACCACGTTCAAGAATTTCAAAGGTGCTACACCGATGGAATCACCGACCGAAAAGATGCCGAACGCTGCGCATCATCACCATCACCACCACCATGCGCCGCGACCCGCCCAACCGACCCAAGCCCCGAAATCTGCCCAGAGTCCCCCGACCGCGATCCCACCCAAGCCGCGAACCATTGTATCCTCCAAGGCCGTCTTGGAGCAAGTTGCTGGCCATCCCCGCCACCACTTGGGCGACTTCATCTACCAACCAGACCTGAAGGCGGGAAGGCTACTCCCTAATACCCCCACACACCGCGGCTTCTCGTCAAATCCGAAGCCGCTGCCACTCGAGTTGATCAAGGGCAAAGAAAATTGCACTCTGACTGTCAAAGTGTCGCGCGTTCACCTATCTTCGGTGGCTCGGGAGGAGATTACCGCCAGGGCATTCCTTTGGGGTACAGATGTCTACACTGACGACTCGGACGTGGTTGCGGCATGCATTCACGGGGGATGGATTAAGGGCGAATGGACCGAGGATGTTGATACATCTCTGCTGGATCTGGAGCAAGGTCTCAATGGCGAAACGAAGCGGCGAAAGGTTAAGAACCAGGAAAACGAGCCCGCCAATGCCACCTCTGAAGGACTCATCACCGCCCCTCCCGTCGCAGGCCCAATGCCCATCCCCGCAGAGCGCGACCTACACGTGAATGTTTTGATACTGCCTCGACTCGTTAAATACGCCCCATCCACGCGATACGGAATTACTAGCCGCGAGTTTGGAGGAGAATACGGATCACGGCACGCCGTCCACGATGGCCTGAGCTACATGGTCAAGAGCATCCGCTGGGTGCAAAATGGTGCCCAGCCACAGGCCAGACTTCGCGGAAAGGGTCGACGAGAGCGCATGAGGGAGCAGGCAGCCAACTATGTGATGATTACAGGGCTGGGAAAGGCTGATATTTTGGAAGGCAAGCCTAGTCTTGGCAGCGAGATCTCCGGCAACTGGGGGAAGAGAAAGAATGCGGATGAAGTTCCCGAGGCTAAGCGCCGACACAGTGAAGGAGACAAGGAGAATCAGCCCGACGAAAAGATGAGCGACACCCACTCTCAAGGGCACGACCAGGATAAGGATGTTGAAATGCGAGATATGGGAAATGAAGAAAAGGTGGTAACGGCTGAGGAAAAGTAATTGGTTTTTTTCTTTTTCTTCTTCTTCTGTTAATTATTGATCTTTTTCCATTATCATGAGGATTTGTTCAAGGAAAGGCCTATGGGATGGGATGGGATATCCCCTGGGAAGGGGGGAGGACTCATATATACGGGGCTTGTATTTTGGGCGAACAGCAAAATAGCGAGGGCAAATGCTTTGTTTTTGGGAGTGGACCAGGGAGGCGGCGGCCATTTTATATCCGGAGCTTCGCTTTTTCTTTTTCTCTTTTTTACGTCTTTGAGTGTTTTTCTCTCTCCTCTCTGGGATATGAAAGAATACCCCCTCTACTCATCATGATGCGTGGGATAGTAATAGTACATGCTTCAGATTCTATAGTTGTAATGTACAATTCGTCGCTGCGTGCGACGCTGGTATCTCCTCGCGGTTGATCCTTTCCATCTTACATCTTTTTTCATACCTCTCGGTAGCCTTTTTTGTTCTTCTCTTCCCTGTGTGTGTAGTTCTCTCTCTCTCTCTCTCTCTTATTCGTATCCGAAAGCCTTATTCAAATCGCCTTCTGTGCCTCCGGGAAACCCCCAAACCTCGTTCAAAAGTCCGTCACCCTGCCATTATAGCTCCAATCCCCATCCCCACCCCACCTCAAAGGCTCATTCTTCGGCCCTCCCACCTCGCCCGTCTTGGGATTCGTATCGCCTTCGAACTCTGGTGGCGCGCCACGAAAGAGGCCCTGATTAAGGCTCGTAGCCTCGTCCGTCTTTACGGAATTCGCAGAAGCAGAAGCAGAAGCAGAGGAGGAAGCGGTTGCAGAAGAAGAAGAAGAGGCGGTTGTTGTGTGGCGAGGAGTTTCCGTCGCGGGGGGAGTTTGCGCTGCAGCTACTTCTTGGAAGGCGGACGATACGGCGGCTGCGCGCTGGAGGCGTTCGAATTCGGCTTGTTGGGCGGCGGGGAGTTTGGGGGGGGATGGGCGTGAGGAGAAGGATGATGATGAGGAGAGGCGGGTTGTTGTGAGGGTTAGGTTGAAGGTGCGGAGAGGGAGAGGGAGGCGAGGGCGGAGGAAGGGAGGCATTGTAGTTTGTTTGTTTGTTTGTTTGCTTGTTATTTGGTTTGGGTTGGGTGAGAGTTAAGAGTTGAGTTGAGTTGAATTGGGCTTGATTGTTGCGAGTTGCAAGTTGGAGGTTTGTGATTTGAAAGCTGAAAGTTGGTTGATGACGAGATGGAAAGAGACGGAGCTGATAGCCGAGGTTTAGGCTTGGTGGGGTGTGTCGGTGGGAGGCGTCGAGGGGTGGCTCTACGATATTTACACGGCTCATGATCTGTATGATGTGGGCAAGATGAGATTGAATGAGAAAGAGAATCGTATGAATCTTTGTAATTTCATTCCAAGAGCAATCAACTCTGTATCATGTTAAATTAAGCACATGAATAACACAACACGCTACGCACAAATCCAAATATCCATGTACAAATCCATCACGCATCTTCACTTACACGCTTCCACCTCCCTCCGGCCGCAGCCACTCAAACGTATCTAACAAATCAAAACTGAAAAACGAATTCATATCCGGCGACAAGTCCATATTCCAATGCCCGCCCTCGTCCAGCATGTTTGTCTGCACCGGCGCCTCCAGCGCCTGCTCCAGCACCCGCCTCACAACCTTTTTGATGCGGAAGCAAATGTCGGCGTTTGGCGACGACGGCATCACCCAGTCCAGAAACGCCGCCAGCATCCCGAGCTTCTCCACGATGATGGCCTTTGTGGCTGCGGCGCTCATCGTGCCGTGCGCCTTGCCCCGGAGCAGCTCCATGCACAGGATCCCGCCTGCCGGGGCTGCGAACGAGGCTGTTGTCCATTCGACGCAGTCTTCTACCGTCTTGAGCCGGTTCTGGTGCGTCCAGAATAGGTGGGCCAGCGTTACCATTTCGAGGCTGATTTCAAAGAGCCGGGACCCTGCTTCTTCGCCATCTTCTTTGCTGAGGAGACGCTCGATGAAGAAGAGGTTCTGTAGGTGCTCGAGCCAGATGAGAAGTCTTGCGTACAGGTCCTTGCCTGAGACGTCTGGGTTGTTGAGGTCGTTGTGCGAATAGAGTATGCAGGGCGGGAATTCGGCAACGATTTGCATTTCTCTCTTCTTCAAATTCCTGGTCATGGTTAATACAAAGCTCTTGTGGCGATGTTAGTTTGTGATTCTCCTCAGACTTACAAAAGTGCCGTCTTGCCCCCAAAATCCATGCTCTGCAATGCAATCTCCAGAATCTCATCTCTTACATACGACAGCATGGCTCTTGCACGCAACGTTGTCGACAAATAAATTTTGCCATCGGTGCTCCATCCATTCTCATCCACACGGCAATCTGTGTAGTCAGCCAGGGGAGGATTGGATAGTAACAACTCTTCACTCATGTCCAAAGGAAGTGGCGTTGAGGAGAATCTTCTACTGAGAAAGGCCGGTCGTCCGGTGAACGTGGCCGTGACTTTGTCATGTGTGAAGATGGCGGCAAATAGCTGGCGCTTGGTTTGCGTGGTGACGGAAAAGTCCTTTGGGTTGGCGTTTGGAGAGACGTGGAGGCCGAGATAGGTTGTCATGGCCATGAGATCGCCGTGCGTCCTCCAGTACTGCATGCCTGAGAGTTGAGATACACTTGGTTAGATATGCTTGCTATATAAAGCAGGGACTAATGGACGGAGTAAGTTTACCTGCATCCCCAGACTCGTTCGATTCCAACAAGCTGTGACCCAAAATAAGAAATGCCAACATGGTGTTACTGTTAGCCGCATCGCGACTGAGCTCTATGCACTTCCACGCGGCCATCTTGTACTGCTTCACGAGATGACTTGCGTGAGTATTGTGCAGCACCTCGCAGTCGCTGGATATGACAGTCATCTCAGGAAGTCTTCGAGCACCGCCAGCCCAAAAGACGTAGAGCAGGCCAAGAGACTCCCACCGCAAATTTGACCCTGAAAACTCGGCAAACCACTTTTGCGGATCTGTATGAGACTCCCCAAGAGGTACCGCACTGTTCCGACACAGTTTAAACGACATACGCCGGAGCAGCTCCTCGTCTCGCACCACACGATCCAGAGTCGTCCCAAACGCCGCCCACAGAGAATCGTTCAGCCACCGCCCCGAGAGTGTATTCCAGCCGCCGTAAAAGCTTGTATAGAGCCTTGTCAACAGCTGAGACGAAGCCTTGTCGGGAATGTGTCGCAGGGCGCCGAGAGCAAGCTCGTCCAGGCGCGGGACAACATCTGCGGTCTTGAGCGGCATCATGTCCGACTCTGACTCGCACTTTTCCGTCACTGACAAGCTGTTTTGCGCTTCTTCATAGAATGCCGAGAAACTCGTCGCGCCGAGATACCCAACATTGCTCTCTAGAGTTGCTTGTGGTGATCTACTAACGGGGACTGATATGGAGACGGGAGAGGCGTTTGTAGCCTGCGGCCTCAAAGACGGGACGGCGGCTGATCTCGACGAGTTGATGTGGTTATTCTGCTGGCCTGGCTGAGTCAGATAGACGCACTTGTCTGATACTCCTCCGCGGCGACATCGGGAGCATACGGGAACGCGGTGATCGCAGGCGACTTTTCGTCTTCGACAGGGCTCGCAGGCCTGTGGACGGCCGTTTTTGCGCCTGGGGGCTCCGGTGAAGGCCAGGTTTCCGTCCATGACTGGTGTTGATGCTGAGATGAGCTGATGTGATGAGATTCTCACTGAGCAAGGTTGCTCATTCACCTGAAGATTGTATCATCGGCTTCATAATCCGAGATTAGTCATCTATTCTTTAGCGTTGATTGAGGGCTAATGTGCTGTATTAAGAGGGCGATATACTGCGATGTAAGTCGATTGAAATCACTCTGAGCTTGGCACCAGTGAAAAATTTCCATACTGGTTTGAAGCTCTCATCTTGTGTCTTGAGATACAATGGTGACTCTCGCCAAGACACCAGTCATGCATGTCGCAAGACGGTAATGGAGTACTTATGGCACTACTTTGGAACTAGAGGCTTACAAGTACACTCTAAACGTGCAATATTACAGACTGCAACCAAGGCTCTTTTAGAGGTAGGAGCCAACATAATCGACGACAGAGATAAAACTTCTATGTAGCGACCGCGAAATGAATAAGAGCATGCATTCAGTACATAGGGCTTCAATGTGTATGTGCGGGTAGGGTCCAGGAGGGAAAAGAAGGTAAAGGGAGTAAAAGGGAACGGTGGTAGAGGGAGATGGTAGGAGGAGGAAAAAGGTGAGGGGCTGTAGTTCCCTCAGAAAACATCGCCAGGGAACTCGTTTCAGGTAGATTCTCACCATCATTTCTCAGTGGTGAGTAGCGGATTGTCGGCGGCCATGTTCCCACTGCGTGATCACTGCAACATGTAATATGAGCACCCTGTTAGCTTATCAAGTGGTGCTTTTATAGGGGAATGTCTACACGTATTCAGCTGGCACCTGGATTTTACTATATAACTATAGTAACAATTAAATATAGATATAATAGCAATTCCTAGAGAAAAATAGATATAGTAGTAGTTATTAGAGAAAGAAATAGATGGCGTTTTATTTTAAGAAAGAAAGGTTTACTTTTAGTATCCTAGGAAAGAGATAACCATTTGTCAATATTGTATCAGTATTAAAATTAATACATAGTTTTTTCTTTTCCCTTTCTTCTTCTCTTCATACGGAGTGCCCCCTCCCCGACGAGACTCAAGGGCCGCGTATCCATCTTGATCCTCCTCGTTTGGAGCCAGGCCCCAGAACCATCGTCGGACTGACTCCAGGGCGGCAGAGATCTTCGGCGCAGTATTAATGATGTTGCAAACGGTATTCACAACAGCACAAATATTGCTGATGGCAGCGTTGGTTGCGCTCACCGCAACAGGCAGGCTCATGGCAACAGAGGCGTATCGAGGTACTGGAGGCAAATTTCTAACAACATTATGAATGTTGTCCGCACCGCCCAGGGCCATCACTTATTACCGTCCCTTTTCCCCATCCTTTACCCCCTCTCCCCCAAAATTATTAATGTCATTCTTTTTTTTTTGTCATTTATTTTTCATTTTTCATTTTTTTATTAACTTTTTCTTCATTCTCTTTTTTTTAATTCTCTCTTTCATTTTATTTTATATTCTTTTTCATCATTCAGCGCCTGTGTCCCCAGCGTATTGTTTTAGACAATGGCAGACTGGCAGTTGTGTTCTTTTTACGGTAAGAGACCAAACGCGATATTTCTATTATTCTAATAAGGTAGACGGCTTTATCTTTTTAAAAGAGGAAATCTTCATTCATAGGGCTTAATCGCAAGTCTCGGTTGTATTATTCCACTGTTGGAGTCGATTCGTCGCAATCTACCCCACGGCATCTTTTCTACCCCAACTCGAGTCCAACTTATACAGAGAAGCCCCACATCATTAACTCGTTATGAGTAGGGCGAGTTAGAGCAAGTAGATATCAGAGTGACAGCCGTTGCAGATCGATATATATAAGCCAGACAATAACTACCCCAAAAACCCCTGTCCTTTATAAACAATTCTTCCCAGCTTCTAAAACTAGTGAGTCCCATCTTCTCTTAGTTCATCTAGCATGGCCAAGGGTTCACATCGCAATATGGCACCTTTAGTTACAGAAGGCATTCTCTTAGACGATACGGCGGGTCCAGAATGGCACTCGAGCGTTTGTCTCGGCAATGGCATCCTGAAAACCCCCACAATTGCCGATATCGATGCCCGTCGACAGGCTGTTGGAAAAATGGTGGCTCCGACAGGTGCCTATGCTGATTCCGATATGTTCAAACTGCAGTGTTCCAGAGTCAGTTCACCTTTTGTAAATCTGTAAACTACATGCAACTTACCCTCGTGAACAAAGTCATCCGACAGGCCGGCAGCGAAGAGATGGGACAGTAAGTGCAATTTCCAGTGACTTCAAAGAGACATCTCATATCTAACGATGCCGTTCCAGATCACCTAACCGATGAATGCCGAGCACGAGCTCCTGGAATCTTGAAAGTAGCCGCCAGGTTTCTCAAGAGACCGGGAATGATTTCACTAGCTGGCGGTCTTCCTAGCCCCGACTATTTCCCATTCAGCTCTATAAGTGCTACGATTCCCGCGATACCTGGTGCCGCCGAGAGCGACGTATTCGAAGCCGAATCCACCATTGCAATGGGACTACGCGACATCGCCTCTGGAGACGCAGCTTTCGACCTCTCTGTTGCGTTAAACTACGGCCAAGCAGCAGGTTCAGCTCAGATGATCCGATGGATTACCGAGCACACAGAACTCGTCCATAAACCTCTCTATGCGGATTGGGATACTTGTCTAACGACCGGGAACACGGCAGGCATCTACCAGGCGCTGCGAATGCTATGTGATAAGAACAGGGGCGACTCGTGGATGACAGAGGAGTATTGTTATGCTTCTGCCTTGGAGACTGCCCTTCCGATGGGCATCAAAACGGTTGGTATCAAGATGGATGCCGATGGCCCCATACCAGAAGTCATGGACGAGCTTCTCACCAACTGGGACGCTGCGAAAAAAGGAGCTCGAAAACCACATGTCCTGTACACCGTGCCGACAGGGCAGAACCCGACAGGATCAACCCAAAGCGCCGCTCGAAAAAGAGCGATATACAAAGCCTGTCAGAAGCACGACATCTACATCGTTGAAGACGATCCTTATTACTTTCTTCAGCTACCATCCAACTCAAACTCCCATCAAAACTCTTCAAAGCTTCCCATCAACACATTTCTCTCCAATCTTCCCCCTTCGTTTCTCAGCATCGACACCGACGGCCGCGTAATGCGCATCGACTCCTTCTCGAAAGTCATCGTCCCCGGCGCAAGGATGGGCTGGGTGACGGCCTCCGAGCAAATGATTGAGCGATTCATCCGGCACGCTGAAACAGCGAGTCAAGGGCCCAGCGGCTTCTCCCAGGCTCTCATATACAAGCTAGTTGACGAGAAATGGGGCCACCAGGGATTTCTGGACTGGCTGCAGCATCTACAGGCAGAATATACTGGGAGGAGAGACGTGATGCTGGCTGCGTTTGAGAAGTTTCTGCCCAAGTCGATTGTCAGCTGGAATTCTCCGAGTGCAGGCATGTTTGTAAGTACATGTAAACACCCAAGATAAATGCATGAGCAGATAAAGGCATAGAGACTAATCATAATTGCAACAGTGCTGGATCAAAATTAAGCACAGCTTGAGACCCAACGCCAAACTATACTCTGCTCTCGACATCGAGGAGGAAATATTCGCTGCGTGCCTCAAGAGGGGCGTCCTAATAGCAAAGGGCTCCTGGTTCAGGGCCGAGCCGGATTTGCCTCTGGACGACGTGTTTTTCCGCCTCACGTTTGCGGCGTCGAGTGCTGAGAACATGGAAGTGGCCGTTCGAACGTTTGGAACGGCTCTTCGAAGTATTTTTAATCTGGCGTGAGCTTAACGCGCTGCATACAGAGATCATGGTACGGATTGACTATGTTTTGAACGTGAACAATTAGCCTGGTATGAATGAATATTTATTTTCTCTAATAACTACCTCCTATGTCTATATTTGTCTAGTAACTGCTACTATATCTATGTTTGTCTAGTAACTGCTACCATAATCAACTTCCAGTCTTGTCTGGCAGCATTCAGCAGCAACGACTTGAACTTTTCTCGCTGTCTAACCGTTGACATAACCAGCATTAGAACTACTGGCATTGGTATAGTTCAAATCTCCTGATAGATCTAGCTAATCTCAGCTGATCGAATCTAACCTCTTGTGTCCGAATCTAGCCATACAGCTCCCGAATACTTCCAGGAGGGTAAGAAGCAACAACTCTTTCAGGTGGTAGTCGAATCTGCCCTTGCCATGAAATGTTGCTCGAGAAACTTGTCTCTGACCCAAAACGCTGCCATACGCGCAGTATGGTGATTTCAGAAGAAGCCTGAACAGAAAAGTCCGTCTCACAAAAGGGACACGAGCCACAAACTTCAGTTTCTCTGAGGAAGGCGCTCAAAACAACGGATCCAAGGGCAGATGTTGGGTTTGTCAGCAAATCATTCCACCAGTAACTGCAAAATTGATTGTCGACGAGGTGACATGGTCTTCCATGCAGTTTATGCATGTGAGCTTCAGGAGTCAAAAACTGATGTAGACAAATCTGAAGCCATCCCAAAGATTTGATAGAGACATTTTCAACGTCTTTGAAGAATGTATGTTTGGAGTGGATGAGGAATTCTCCATCTGTTGTGACCTTTGGAGATACCGATAATGTTCCTTTAATCTCGCTAGTCATGCCGTATTTACATCGGTGGATGAATCCTAAAACTGGCTGCAATAAGCGATTGAGATGATCTTTGTATGTTTTTCCTAAGACAGTTCCCGTTGTCTCTAGGCATGTATATTTCAAAGCTAGTTGCATATGGCGATGGAAGAGTTTATATTGGATATGTCGAAAGTATTGTTTATAGTTGACTTGATAATAGTAGCAGTCCCATGAGGTTTGGCATTGAATAGTAGGCCGTGGGTTCATCGGAGTATCGTTCCGGTTAATACGATGGAGCTTAACGCATTTATGGCAGGCCCAGAAATCAGGACGACCACGAGCTATAGCAAAAATATACTCTTGTCGCTGATCTTCATCGAGATTAATGGCGCATAGATTTTGTAGCTTGTTTTTTTTTTTTTTTTGATAATGAGGCGCAATGGATAGCAAGTTTGAGATAGTATAATTTGTTGATATTGTGGGAGGCGCTCGACGATGAGAAGAATAAGTTCGATTGGGAGGTTAAGGATTGGAGCGGAGAGATTCTGCTTGGTCCTGGTGTTGCCGTTTATGAGGCGGCGTAATACCTGATAGAGAGGCATGGTGGCGACTTAGCTGATGCCGATGTGTATGAAGAATATGGTATATCAAGATAAAATTGTGCACAGGTCAGAAAATCTACCTAGCAGAGAACGGGGGTACATAAGTTTATATAGGAACCCATTCGAAGTATATAAACGCCGAAATGTGTGTCGCTTTTAGCTCCCAAAGGAAAAGGCAAAAAGAGGAACCAAAAAGCAAAATTTGATGCAGATAAACTTTTTGGAGGATCAAAAGCTACAAATCTGATGCAGTAGAACACTAGCTTTGCATAAATGAATATTTCCTTTGAAAAGATAAAGCCGTCTTATTGGAATAATACAAATGATATGTTTGGTCTCTTACCGTAAATTACAATTCTTATTGAATCTCATTATAACATTCTAAGGTGGACGCATATCGATCAGCCGCTTCTATACACGAGCCAATCGCATCAAACAAATGCGACTGTTTGAACATCTCCGTAAATAGCTTTAAAACCGAATATGCCATCTGTTTAATCGTCGTTGCGCTGAATTCATCATCCAAAATAGGGTTAAAGAATGGAGTTTCTTTTAATATCCGCGCAATGACGCGAACCAGCACCTTCTCCTCGTCATGCAACAAGTGACTCTCTAGGCTGGCTCGCTCTAACCATTTACTTAGAAATAGAGCACATTCCAGGTTAGCAATGCTGTGAATAATGCTCCAGGATAGAATCTGAGTTTTCGACGCATATCTTAGGCCAATTCGCACTGGTATGCTGAGCGCATGTGCGCTTTGGAGAACCGCCGAGTACAGGCGCGGCGAGCGTTCTGGCAGGGGGCATCGGGCAAAAGAGGCTGCAATCACGGCAGGATCCCTGCTGCTAAAGTTCCGGCTTGGAACTGCGTTGAAGCATAGCCTTATCCAGGCAATCCGGAAAACGGCCGTGGCGTTGAAACCCAGCGGTGCCATGTGAGCAATGGGCTGCGTGGTGGATTCCCTGCTGGAAGCCCAGCCGCTATCCCAACGGCAGAGTGCCCGCCTAAACTTCATATAAACGTCTTCTGACAGTGGTGTTGTATTGAGATCTGCACCGGGTACATCAATATGTAAGAGTGTGTCCCTCGTAAGCTGAATCTGCTGCACGAGACCATGAATCGAAACCAGACATCCAAACGCAGAAGTTCGGTGGTTCGGGCCTCGAGATTCACGAGGGACTACCAGGTCTGAGTAATAATCACCAAAGGTGCGGCATATGGGGGGATCGCGCCGCCGGATTTCCTCCCATTCGAGCGCTGTATTAGCCCACCAGTGAGCTTCCTGCTGTGGCATCTTGATCGACCAAACCTCACGAGCCATGAGCCGCGGCGGTGTGTCGTAAAAGATTGAGTGTAGGTTAAAGAGGATAAAGGCGATGAAAACGGTTCGTCTGCATCCTTCGTGTTCAATCCATTGCAACCAGGTTTCATCCTCAGATGGATCCTCTTGGCACAGATAATCTCCCTGGCGTAAGTAAAGAACAATTTGTTCCGCCAGAATAAAGGCATCAGGTAGTAAGTTCTTGTATTCCCATGAGCATAAGGACATGCAAATGATCATGGCTTGAATTGTCTCGATACTTATGGATGGTTGGCCTGAATAGCCTGCTGAATTTGCCGCAATATTAGGCATGGCTTCGAGTGCTGGCTTTGCCTGTATAGTCGAGTTACGTGCTGCTTCCACTACAGCTGCTGAAACTTTGTTGAGTCTCGCATCTATGATACTTTTCGCGGCGTAGTATAGAGACAAGGCTGACTCTGCCTCAAACCGATACTGTGCGCCCATTGCCGCCATTGCAAGGACAAGCTCTAGGGGCATTTGAGAGATGCTTTTGGTGGACAGTTGCAGAAAAGGTCGGTGTAGGTTAAAACCGGAGAAACCTTCGATATATCTGCTCAGGGTGTGTTTTGAGGGTAGCTGGAATTGTAGGGGGAGAAGGGCAGCGTTATCTTGAACAGAAGTAGAGATTAGGTCGTAATCTTGGGGGGACATGTAGCACGGGTTCCTCGGCGCAGATGGCAAGTATGCTTCGGTATTCTGGGTAGCAGTCGATATGTTTGGTAATCTAGGACGAGGAGGTATTGTGGAATCTTTGAGAGGCGGCTGGCGTAGCAATTCAGAGGCACATGGCAAATCATCCTGCCAGATAGATTCTTCTGCTCTGCCTGAGACATCGCTGACAGGTGTCGTCGTCTCCGGTAATGATGGTATATCGAGGGAAGGCGCAAAGTCAAATGGTTGAAAGTTCATGGGAAGTTCTGGGCTGAAAAATGAAAGCTCAAAAGGGTTATGTTGTAACTGGAAGCTATCCCAGAGCATGTCCAACTCATTCGTGAGTGCTGTTGGAATCAGGTTGGCGGCCTCGGAAGGGGAGATTTGGGTATCACTAGTGGACAGAACCGAGTCGGTATTTGGACCGCTATCAGTTCTAAGCTCAATGGCTGATCCAAAGTTCAGCATGGTGTTCTCAGAGTTGTCAACGGATTTTCTTTGTCGATTAGAGACACTGGGGCTGAGAGGCCCATGGCCCTCGGACTCTTTGGCTAGCCTCACATGGCGAGAGAGCAGGTCCCTACTTCAGATGAGTCTTGGGAAGAATCAGGTTTACAGGGGCAACAATTAACGTACTGACGTGAGAAATTCCGTCCACATATACAAGCGTGGGGCTTCTCTTTGGTATCTGCCAGTGGTCCAAGTCGGTTAGTTCGGTCATTGAATAAGCTGGGGAGTCTCATAGAATCACGTACGCGTTCTCTCATGGCGGCGCAAGTGTTCAGTCCTTAGAAAGGACTTGTTGCAGAACTGGCATGGGGGCACTTTGACCTTGTGCCGCATTTTGTCTGATACATGTCGCTGGCGTTGCGTGAGTCGTCTCTTACATGAAGATGGCTGGAATCTACCCCAAATTACTCCGTCCGATGAAGCCAAGAGGCCCACACAATATCTCACCGACAACGGCGAAGGCACATGTAATATCACATGACATTACTCAGTGTGAGCCGGGTCTTGGAAAAATAATAATCCATCAACATTGCTCTTGTTTCATTCCGCTATTTCGACATGAAGCTAGTCTTTCGACGAAGGGGCAAGACAGATTATAAACTTACAGTTCGATTCTACTTGTTCAATTCTGACTACATTAATGTAGATGTTTTCTATCCATTTTCTAATCTAAATCAATGTCTGTTGATTACGTCAAAACTTACCGTTTAATGGGGGGTATGAGTAGATCAGGACATTCGATATTCGCGAGTGTCTGGGCTTTCTCTACATAGCTTTTGGGATACGACTGCACTTTCTGGAATCCAATTATTAATAGAATGGAGCCATATTGTGTCGGGATAGTATTCGCACAGGTAAGGCGACATCTTCATATGAGGATTATGGTGACATATTTACAACCAGGGAAATGCTAGCCAGCACCCCAACTCTGCTACCCGGCGTTGCATATTAAAAACTTTTTAACTACCTACTCATACAAGTGATAAATAATAATACCAACAGCCACTTATAGGAGTATAACTATAGTAGCCGATACTAGAAAAATATAGCAATAGTAGCAGATACTAGATTAAAATATTGATAGTAACAGACAATAGTTATAGTAGCAGATACTTAAAGAGCTACCTAGGTGCCTCATATATTTATGATTTATCAGATATCCTCAAGGGCTTTAACACAGGAATGCGGTCCACGTAGGAGCAAAAAAGGAAAAAAAACAAAGGGATGACATGTCCATACTGCTAAACTCTCTCAGCATCTCTTTCAGCAGCCTCAGGTGAAATAGCAGAGACATCCTCGATAGTATTGCTCTTAGCATAGTCAAGCTTTTCGTCTGTATATACTCCCTCAACCGTATCTCCAAAGAGTTCACCGATTTGTTCAAGGGACAATTGGCTAGTCTGAGGAATTGTTAGCGTCAATACTGCCAAAATGAGAAACAAGAAGACATCTTACCTCGGGACAATAAAACCATATGAAAGTGCCGATCACGGTCGTACAGCCGATGAAGACTAGGTAATACTTCCAACCAATAACTGCAAAGGCAGTTGGCGCACACTGTAAGAATATGATCGTCGCAACAAAAAGACCGGAGACAGATACTGCAAGGCCCTTTGCACGAAGGGGAGTTGGGAATATCTCGGAAGCATAGATGTAAGAGGTGGCGTCGGAAGTGGATGAAAAGCAAGCCATGTGCCAGAAGAGAAAGAAGACAGCTGCTCCAGCCACGCTTCGCGAACCTGTGCGTTGAAAGATACTGACAGTGATGCACTCGCCAACAAGAGCCGTGATGACACCAGTAAAGCCAACAACAAGCAGACGCGTACGGCCAACACGGTCTACAATAAGCGAATTGATGATGTTTCCAAAGGGACACACGGTAATCCAACCGCATTGTATCAGAAGCTGACGGACGGTAGAGAAACCGAGGGCTTTATATAGCGTCGGGCCATAGTCTAAAACACATAGAGTCAGAATTGCTTTCTCCCCTTTCTCATAATGGTTTATAACATACTATTAATCACCAAGGTCGCAGTTCCTTGGCAGCCAAACAAGATAAGGAAGCCAATGAGACATCTTTTACGCATTCCGGGCGAAGTAAAGAGATCAATGAATCGATGTTTGGCCATCTTCTCGTGCTGAATGAGGCTTCTAAGCATGCGAAACTCTTCCAGAATAGCTGTTCTGTCCTGCAGCATTGAATCATCAGATTCTGCTCGCACCGCTTCAAAGGCCTTGAGAGCCTCGTCTGGGCGATCCTGATCTAGAAGCCATCGAGGCGATTCTGGAAGAAACGAGATACCGATCGCGAGAAATAGAGGCGGAAGGCACTGGATAGCCAGTGGAAGACGCCATTGCGCACCAGACGCGTTCACAAAAAAGAATCCGAGGCCGACCCAACTGGCGAGAGCATATCCGATACAGATCATGACACCGTGCATACCGACGAGAAGGCCGCGAATACGAGGTGGTGCAATTTCGGATTGGTAGAGAGGGATGAGGACGACCATTGAACCTAAGTAGTACAATTAGTGGTGTGAGGAAGTGTATTCACGTCGTGCAGTCATACCTATCCCAAGCCCTGTGACAAAACGAAAAACGAGATACATGGCGATATTGACGCTGCCAGCCTGCAGAGCGCCTCCAATGAGGGCAATGATGGAGGTGAACAGGATGGCACGCTTTCGACCAAGATAGTCGGCGGACTTGATGCAAGACAAGCAGCCAAAGAGGCCACCAGCCTGGAAGAGTCCATTGATGGCACCCTCAAGCTGTGTGGCATTTGGACGAGTATCGAGCTCAAAGTAGGCGATGAACGACGGCTGTCCGAGAGTCGTGGCGATGATGCTGGAGCAGTATCCATACGTTACACTGCCGAGGGCCACAAAGGCCACGATCTGAAGTCGAGCAGTCAGTTGATGCCTTAAAGATCATTATGAAGCTATGAGATTGTAACTTACCAGAATCCGAAACAATGCCGGCGAGATCATTTGGACTGCTCAATTCAATCGATGTATGAGATGAAGAACTGAAGAGGATATTTTTTTGGAGGCTGTCGATCGGAGAGAATAAGGAGAACAAATAGTTTTACAAAGTTCCACAGGCTGGAACCGCTCCCATTCACTGCATGTCAAGCTAGCAAGCCACCCAAGTCCTCTCCCAAGACCATCCGGGGTGTAGTCCACTAATTGGCTAAGAAGCCGAGTCTCGGCATCTTGAGTTTACCAACTATTTTCGCCTTCACAAATAGCTGTAATTTGCCTGTATATCCTCTCTCTCCCGTTACCCCGGATTACGCTTCTCCTTTACCCCGCGGACCCCAGATGAATCGTAAATTAATCGGTGTGGGGAAGATTGAGACACCGATGCTCACGATGAATTCGTGCTTATAGCTGAGGAGGCTGCTGCCCGTTTCCAAGCCTCCTAGACTATCGATCATCGGCTTGGCCACTCCGAACGCAATATGGTGTCTATCGACAAGTATAGCTTCCCGGTCTTTGATGACCTGCCGTCTGTTCCGGGGCAACCTCAGGGCTGTCTTTGGGGATTTTTCGACAAGGATGGAAACAAGGATGAACTCGGTAGTGAGCTTAGACATGCTATACTCCCTTGCATGGTCTCCTTGAAAATTCTAACGCAGGTTCTGTAGCTCTCAATCTTCTCAATGCCGACACCGTAAGAAATGCCTCGCTTGAGATTCAGACTGGGAAGCACGTGCAACTCGATTGGCCTATGAACAACCTTGAATTCCCAGGCTTTGGTCGCATTCCCATTGAGCATAATGTGAAGCAAATGGCTTCGGAGGGTTTCCTCGGGCTTGATGATGAGATCAAGATCAACACTCAGACAAGCTCTCAGTGGGATAGCTTGAAACACGTAAGTTGACTCATAGGATGACTATATGAATTCAGTGCTGATATTTGGTCAAGTGGAGTATACAGAAACAGGGTTTATTCTATAACGGTTTGTCTATCCAAGATGCCTTGAAATCACCGCGAAATGGGTTTCACAGTCAGTTCTCACACCCTAAATTGCTCTTTCGACCAAGGCTTCTAACACATATTAGACGTTTGTGAACGAGGTGGAATAGTTGCTAGAGGAGTGTTAGTTGACTGGGTAAGTCATACTTGGAGGAACGGCTAATCTACAAAAAGAAATGCTGACGAGAATATTACAGTTAAGATGGTGGGAATATCACAACCCAGGCAAAGAGCCCCCGTCTGCTATATCACCCTATGCAATCCCAGTCTCCGAATTAGAAGAAGTACTCAAATTCCAAGGCACAGAATGCCACCAAGGAGACGTTCTTATCGTTAGAACTGGATTTGTCCGTTGGCACAAGTAAGACAGCAGATCATCTTTTGACGTAAACTTAGCTCATTGCCGTTATAGTCAAGCGGATAAGTCTACTAGAGCTCTCGGTACCAAGCAGCAGCATTACATGATTGGTGTAGCGAACAACATGGAAACTGTTCGCTGGCTTTATTCCAAGCACTTTTCAGCCGTTGCTGGAGATACAATGGGATGGGAGGCTTGGCCTTATCCTGAGCACTGCTGCCTCCATGAGTGGCTCTTGTGCCAGTGGGGAACTCCAATCGGAGAGCTGTGGAATTTGGAGCAACTGAGTGTCGTTTGCGAAGAATTAAAGAGATGGTCATTCTTCTTAACAAGTGCTCCGATCCATGTTATTGGTGCTGTTGGATCTCCGCCATGTGTCATTGCTGTATTCTAATGATTATGGAGATATATCATACTAGGTGTCAACTTGCGATATAGACGCATTTTAGATAGACATAGATATACAGGTATAGAAATACAAAGATGAGGCCTAATAAGAGATTCCATCAATAGTATCGTAGTTTGGAACCTCCAACAAATCGAAAAAGTTCACTTGACCTGAATCCATATCAGAAAACAGATCGTCCAACACAAACAGATTCGGCAACATTTCAGCGTTGGTGTTACTGAAGGCAGAATAATCGTTTGATAATAATGGAATCTCGCCCAGTGCCTCTAGAGGTGGCCTAGACGTTGAGTCCATGGTGCCTGTGATGTCGAGTTCTCGTGCATTTGATTGTCTTCCCATATCCTCCATACTCCCCAAGTGTTGATTATATGGGTGAGTGTTGTTCTTTTGTTGCTGTGAAGGATCAAGAGCAGGGCTAGCCGTCACCATACTCAGCTCTCCAGACTTGTTTCGGTTCGTAAGCTTTCTACGAAGTCGTTCAATAATGTCAACGAATAGTTTTAAGATCCAACCGCTGACGGGCCATGACTCTTGAAGACAAGTCAAGCCAAGCATGCATGTTCGTGCTCGATTCTCGGCAAGTTCTCTCCCAATAGCTCCTGATGTACAAAGAGAGAAAACGTGCATAGACAGGGAGTTGAAGAGAGCAGGGATACTGTCTGAGGGTCAGCTAATCAAAATTTTCAAAAGAATAGATCCAACAAGAGCACACGAACGTATGGATTTGGCAGAGCCGGACGAGAGATGTAGAAAGGATATCTTCCATCACTCTCGTAACTTCATTCGCAGCAGCCATAGCTTTCGGCCGATCTCCCCAGAAATTTGAAGCAGTATCGTCTCCAGTACTTGTAGGTCGACAAAGCAGGATCACACCAAAGCTGTGATAGTGAATATTAACACTGCGGCTTGGAATGTTCTGGCTCAAATTACATACTTGTAAGCCATGAGAAGCATCGCAGACCACAAGCCGTGACCGGTCTCGGCATGGACGCCTTTGTATTGTAATTCGGCTGGAACCTGCTGTCGAAAGTTTTCTAAATCGTCTTCAAGCTGAGTCTTTTGGGTAGGACTTGTTGATTGGACTGCCGCATATCGTGACGCGATTATCCTGCTGACTATGGTTTAAAGATGTAAGACTAGGTGTAGACATAGGACAACCTAAACAAGGACTTACATATTATGGATAGACGTGCCATTTGACAAGCATAAATCGCTTCTTCAGCTCCTAAAAGATTCTCATTGGCCATATCGCCGGGCTCGAGCATCTCTACATCACAATCTCTGTGGGCAATATGCTGTGGTCGACCGATAGAGCCACTCGTAAGCGTATCTCGAATGCGTATACACCACCATATGCGCCTCCAGAGCTTCGACTTTTCGCTACTCATGTGGGATTTGGCAGTTCTATCAATCGAAGATGTGAGCTTTTGACAGCAATCTGATGTCGCATAAGTTGAAAGAAGGTACTCACGATCTATGCATCCCTAGGCTCTGTGCTAGGCTCACAGCGATGCCCAGCCAATGCCACGAATCCTTTTCGTCATTTGATCCGCCCCACCAAAAGCTCATCAGGAATACAGCTGCAACGTTGTTCTCTTTGTCTGGATCCAAGTCGGCATCGTACAAGGCTTTGGCTTGCGTGTAAAAGACTGTACGAGCATGTTGCCTGCTCTTGCATCCTGTCAAGGCAATGTCCGCCTGGTCACATATTGTAGCAGCAACTAGCAACAATGCATTCAGAACTAGCAAGGACATTTGGTTGCGAAGACACTTCTGAAGAAAGTCTTGCCGGTTGAGCAAGGGAAAGGCTGGATGGAACCATCGGAAATACACATCAAGCATTCTCTCCAAGGCATCTGGCCCCAAGCGATGGAGGATATTTCTCTCACGTAACAGCGTTACTTGAATGTTGGCAATATTCTCACGTCCCATATCTGAGGGATCAAACCCCTCGGCAATGGGAAAATGAAGGCGCTTCTGATAGTTGAGTCTATGACTCAAAAAGGGAGCCAGCACATCGTGGATGGCATAAGTAAGACTAAACGAGTCGCCAGCGTAGAAAGTCCTGATGGAATCGTTTATTGGCTGTTGTGTTGGACGAACGCTCTGATCGGCAATATGCAGATAAAACAATGCACTCGAATCAGTAGGAGCTCGGCGTTCAAAGGATTGCGATAAGCCGCGTAGTAGTTGGCCATCCGCGGGTTCCACACTCGAGACGCCCTCAGCGATAGGAGCCCCATGATTGTTGCTGTGGTCTCTATGAGACACCGGTGACTGACCCTTTGGAGACGATACGGAAGTCGGTGTTTCGCCTCGCGTTTGTCCTTCACTTGGTGGTATATTCTTCCGACGAACATATCTGCGACCCTGGTTAGCCTTGTCATCAGAATTGAAGGAATTGCTACAAGGGATAACATGTCACATTTCCAACCTACCGTCCACGCTTTGAATCGATGAGGATACACTCGGCCTTGGCAATCTGGCATCCTGAACAAGGAACTCCAGGAGCTGCATCACACTTGACCTTTTTCGAATTACATCGGCGGCATGCTATCCGTGTTCTGTCTTTCGTACGGAGCCGGTTTCTCCTGTCCTTCGGGTTCTCCATGATGTTGGGAGCGCTTCCATCGCGGCATCTTACCACAACGTAAGTCCCTGCCTTCTATTTTATTCCCGGCTTCCATGGTCCATCATACGAATAACTACCACGTGCTCTTTGCTATAGTTCGTATACTTAGTACGGCATGTCACCCCAAATTCCTCTCCCCGCATTCGCTCGGCTTCTTCGGGGGGCGTTCGCCGGCCTGTCCTCCACACCTATCCCCACCACCCATCTCTGCCTCCAGATTTTTGTTGCCTCGTCAAGAATGGATGGATGCCACTAGTCGGTCGACAAAAGCCGATGCCGCTGACCAACTTCTACAGGATACCTTTCTATGTATAACCCTAGTCTACATGTGCTATTTCTGTACTGTGAATATGTCTCAGACATTGGGGAACATCAAGTTGACCTTTAGCATAGCACGGTCTTAGTAGCGGCAATGTAATACTGAAGAAGTAAAGCGGTAATGATAGACAAAACTAGTTGCTGATGGAGGTATGGTGGGGATAAGTTACTGCTCAGACCTCTAGCCCCAGTCCTCGCTTGTAGAGGCCTGCAAGTCCTAGTCACCCCGCCAAGCAGTTTATTCCCGATTCTAGATTCAGAGCTAAGAAGAAGGCTTCCTCTTAGGTGTAATGAGGCCGGATAATTAAGGGAGACTCATGGGTGATCGTTCAATCAATGTCTTCTATTACTGAATACAAGCGGCTATGCCGTGACTCTATAGTTGCTGTGTGTAGAAAACACTTGTCTCACTTGAATTCAGTCTTGTTGAGCTTGACAAATCCCCCAATACTCAAGTCTAATGTCGTCCATCGTCTGCTGAACTTTATGATGAATTCATACTAATTTCCCGTTAGCTATGCCCTTAGGTTACTGCATAAAAGGTGACGATGGCTTACTTGATCAAAATAGTCTTTGGCTCCGTGAAAGCTCGCAGCGCCTGTTACAAGTTAACACGCGTAAAGCATAGAGGTGAGAACGCAAACTTACGTATTCTCCAAATTCCCTACCGATCCCAGATGCCTTCTTTCCTCCAAATGGAGCTTGTATATGCATCTAAATAATCGTCAGCGGATTGGAAAAGATGAATAGCTTGGATCCAACTCAATACGTACCATGCTCACACAATTGACTCCCACAACTCCGGAGTCAATTCGAGCTGAGACTCTCAGGGCCCGATTAATATCTTTGGTAAAGACACCCGCCATTAAGCCATATTCTGTGTCGTTTGCAGCCTCAATCACTTCCTCTTCAGTGTCAAATGTCTTAACGACAACGACTGGGCCAAATACTTCGTTCCTGTAGATCTCTGCATCCGGCTTCGGATTGAGAAACACAGTTGGCTCTATGAAACACCCTTTAGTTCCGATTTGATTGCCGCCTACCACCAGCTCTGCTTCTTCCTTTCCTCGAGAAATCATGGCGCGAACTTTTTCGAATGCCGCTGAGTCGGCCAAAGGACCGTATCTTGTATCTGGGTCTTGAGGGTCCCCTATACCAAGTGCCGCTGCTCTCATCCGTTCAACATATTGAGAAATAAATTTCTCGGATATCGATTTTTGCACGTAAACTCGAGAGGCGGCGACGCATACTTGGCCTGTTCGAGCTAAGATGCCATTGATGGTCCTAAGTGATATTAATTAGTCTTGTGCATCAAATTATGCATGACTGGTAGAGGCTTTATGGCTTACCAAATAACTGCATTGTCGATGTCTGCGTCTTCAAATATGACTGCTGGACTTTTGCCTCCTGTGTTTATATTAGGTATGTACGTCCCGTCGTTGAAAGGCAAAGTTTGATGCATACCAAGCTCCAATGTTACCCGTTTCAGGTTACTCTGCGCAGCTGCAATTTGTATCTTCTTACCCGTAGCGACTGAGCCGGTAAAGCTAATCTAGCTCTTGTTAGCACTCTATATGAACCATCAACAAGATGGTACATGCAATACTCACTTTTCGTACACGCATGTGCTCAGCTAGCAACGCGCCAGTCTTACCATCACCTGGAAGAACTTGAACAACGCCAGGCGGGAAGCCAGCTTCTTCAAACAGTGGAGCAACAGCGAGAGAGCCTAGTGGACTTTTCTCTGAAGGCTTCACAATGAGAACGTTTCCTGTTGCTAAACATGGTGCAGCCTTGATAAACAGGGATGCTACAGGAGAATTATATGGGTTGATGGCAACGCATACACTGTAGAATAATTAGCCAGTAATGGAATGAACCGGAAGTAAACTGCTTACCCAAGAGGCTCTTGCCGAACGAGTTTCACGAATCCATCATCAGCTGGAAAGTAGTCACCCCGTAACTTATCGGTCCAACCAGCTGTACTATTTGATTAGATCGCTGCAATATTCCACTTCCTAAAGCATTATGAGAAGAACATACCGTAGTACAAAAGACAATTTTTAATATAGTTCTTTTCTCTGGTAGGGATTAGGGAGATGGGATTTCCCGTTGTAAGAGAGTCAAGATGCAAAATGTCAGGCAGTCTTGTCTCCAGGATATCGGCCAGCTTTCTAAAACACTCTGACCGCTGTGATGAGGTAAAAGTAGCCCATGGGCCATTGAAAGCTGCTTCGGCGTATTTTACGGCAGCGTCAACGTCCACCTTATCGGCAATAGGTATCTTCTCTGCAACCAATGTGCTGTCTTTTGGATTGAGCAGCGACAACGTATCTGTAGAATTTGACTCTATGTACTTCCCATTAACATATAATTTGTTAAACGAAGTTTTGCTAAAAGAAATTGGAATCGACTGGCCGAGCAGCGCCATCATGAATCTGAAATGCAAATTGAATGGTGAATTCGAATACGCTTTCAAACTTTGGTATGGATGATTCCTTTTGAGCAAATGCCCATAATATTATATCAATGTCAATTTATTTTCTGTCATGACGTTCATACTGCTATGCAGCATATTGAGAAATCTATGGGGGCGTTTAGTGTCTAGCATGACACTTTTCGGCTTCTTTCGGCGACTACGAGAAGCCGAACAGATAAAGGAAACACTTGTAACCAAAATAACCTGGCAATTCAAGTATATGGTATTATTAAGGAACCCCATCATCGGCTTCTGCTTGCAATTGTATGGATACCGGCTGTTCCGCCAGATGATGAAGGCGATAACATGATGCAGCACGTACTGGGTAGAAAAGGCTAACATGTTCGGCTCAACATCATATTTCTAGAGTATAATTGGTATTGAGTGTACATTTTTTTTGAGCCTCTTTGAAACCTTTCAAGTTCAAATTCAGCAAAAATGGCAATGAAAGCAGTAGTGTTCCGGGGCGCCTTTGATGTTGGCGTCGAAACGAGAGCCAAACCAACTATTCGCGATCAAACGGATGCTATTGTAAAGGTCAAGGTAGCTGGAATATGTGGAAGGTACTGTGCAGATTTTCTTCTATTAGAGACCTCTTTGTGAGGCGTTGCTCACAATTTATAGTGAATTGCATATGTATCGTGGCCACCAGAAAACGGCTACTGGTCACATTATGGTATGTTTGGCAACTGAACAAATTTACACAGAGGCTAACATATATCTCCCACTATTAGGGCCATGAATTCATTGGAATCGTTGACCAAGTAGGCTCAGATGTCAACAGATTTGCAGTTGGTGATGAAGTTGTTTCCATATTCTCTCCTGTCTGGTATGTTCACTCATGTATAATTACGATTAAACGATGATAATAACATGCAACTAGTCTGAGATGTTGGTATTGTAAACAAGGACTTACCAACCGATGTGTCGAGGGAGTCGCCTTTGGAACCCAAAAGCTCGATGGCGGACAGGCTGAGTTTGTGAGAGTACCTTTTGCGGATGGCACTCTACACCTTGTACCAGAAGATTTGGATAGGTCTCTGCTCATCATGATGTGCGACATCTTTCCAACTGGGTATTATGGGGCCAGCCGGGCTATTGAAGGTTTGCAAAACCAGTTGCAATCGCCACTGACAAGCTTTCATAAACAAAAATCGACTTCGGATGGTCAAAATGGACACACAAATGGTGATCAATCTCTTGATGCTCTTAGGTCCTCAGTCGTTGTTTGTCTCGGTTGTGGGCCTGTCGGTATCTGTGCCATTGCCACCGCTCGATCAAAAGGGATTCAGACCGTTTTGGCAGTAGACAGCGTCGATGATCGCCTCGAAGAAGCCGCTCAGCTGGGCGCAATTCCACTCAACTTCTCCAAGCACGATATATTAGAAGAAGTCAAGTCCCGGACCCAAGGTCGCGGAGCAGACGCGGTCATTGAAGTGGTAGGCAACCCAGCAGCTCTCAAGTCTGCCTTTGAGTTGTTGCGTCCATGTGGAATTTTATCTTCAGTGGGCTTTCACCAAGACGATCTCCCATTCACCGGACTGGACTGCTATCTTAAAAACATAACGTAAGTCGCCTCTTTACTCACTTGGTGTGGCTACAAACTTACACACCGATGCAGTATGAACTTCGGTCGGGTCCCAGTTCGTACGGTCTTCAACGACGCACTGCAATGTCTAAGGGAGAACCAGCATGTATTAAGGAACTATGTTACTCATGAACTATCACTAGATGATGCTGCTCTTGGCTATGACTTGTTTGAAAAGAGGGTTGCAAGAAAAGTAATACTACAAGTGTAATTAGATCAGATAATTTAGCTGTTCAGCCTTTCAAAGTTATCATTTCTACCGATATAAATAACGAGCTTTTGAAAGTATCTCTCCCGTTAGACAAAAGTTCATAAAGAGGTAGAATGCAATGTCGCGATGCCTCGCCTGGTACTCCGGGTATCACACCAATTCATCATGCTCTGCAGGACTTCTCGATATTGCTCCACTACACAAGTGCCTCGCTACTATTACCTAGTATTTTCACGCCCTTGGACTTGTCAGCATCAGAAGAGGTAAGGACGCGCATCTCGAGATTCTTGGTCATGATGGGTCATCTTGCAAAACACGAGTCATGTAGACCCTTATCCACACAAAGTAAGATTCGCGGGGAATGGCTTTGTCGGCATCGGCTGCCGATCGCCGACAGCGTCACTTACCGGTGACCCCTCGGCCGAGTTGGACCGTCCACCAGCTCCTACTATCGGCTGAATCCCAAGAGGCCGAAACTATGTGATCCTCGGGTGAAGTTTAGGTGACCTCGTTTGCCATTACATACAAGATAGATGTAAGGGGGCACTGTGGACTTTTGCTTAGCTAGTAGAAAGGGTAATGGCTTCGACGTTGCAAACCTGAGCCGTGTCTACAATAACACCTTCTAGCTCTTACATCTTCTGAACCATCAAGTAGCCGCAATGATTGAGAAACCGCACATTCGTATTGGCAATGTCTCCGGTGCCACGGGCGACCACCCGCATGCCATGGCACGCATGGTGCGCTCTGGGAATGTCCATGTCATCACAGGTGATTGGCTATCCGAGATGAACATTGCTTGGAATGCCATCACGAGACAGGAGGTCGACGAGAGCCTAGGATATGAGAATGGCTTCTACCAGCAGCTTGAAGAATGCATCGATGACATCGTTGCGCGGGACATTCGAGTCGTAACTAATGCTGGCGCATTGAATGTCATGGGCCTATACAACAAAGTGAGGCGCCTCTGTGAGCAACGAGGATACGAGAATTGCGTGGTGGCCGCCGTATTGGGAGACGACATCACAGACTTGCTCGTGGACAAAGTCTCGGGCAAGAAGCACACGGGCTTCAAGCACTTGGACCATCCCGAAATCTCCCTTGACGACTGGAACTTCACGCCGTGCGCTGGAAATGCCTACATCGGCTGTTGGGGTATCACAGCAGCTCTTCGAGCTGGTGCCAACATTGTCATATGTGGAAGATGCACCGATGCTTCTCCAGTAATGGGAGCAGCTGCGTGGTACTATGGGTGGGGAGAGGACAAATTCGACGAGCTGGCAGGATCTTTGCTGGCTGCCCATTTGATCGAATGTGGTCCATATGTTGTTGGAGCAAACTTTTCCGGCTTCAAAGACTTCCTTCCAGACCTCGTTGATCTTGCGTTTCCCATTGCTGAGATCGACTCTAAAGGCGGCTGCGTCATTACCAAAACTGCAGAGGGAGGAGGTCATGTCACAGAAGGGACAGTAAAAGCCCAATTGCTGTATGAGCTTCAGGGTCACCTCTACCTGAATCCGGACGTTGTCGCCGATCTGTCAGCCGTTGCTGTAAGGGAAGAGGCAACAAATCGCATAAAGGTAACAGGCATCAAGGGATTGGCGCCTCCAGCTACGACCAAGGCCATGATAGCAGCCAGGGGAGGCTATCAGGCTGAAGCAACATTCTACATCAATGGATTAGACGTTGTGGAAAAAGCTACCATGATGAAGAATCAGCTGGCTCATATTTTCCGCGACAGTCGGTTCAGCAAACTCAGCATTGAGCTCTACGGGACACCAGCTGAGAATCCATCATCTCAGCAGGCTGGTACCGTGTCACTGAGAGTGTTTGCACAAGCTCGCAAGAAGGAAGACATTGATGAAATGAACTTCAAGATCCCGATATACGCCTTGCGTATGCAGAGCTATCCCGGCTACCACATGAACCTCGACTTCCGAACAATGACACCAAAGGCATTCATGGAGATGTTCCCTGCACTGATGCCGCTGTCATTGGTAGATCACCACGTCCAGCTGAGCACTGGAGAGGTTATCAAGATTGATCCTCCAAGAATCACATCAACATACCCCATAGTACGGCCATCGGCAGACACAACACATCCGGTAGACCTTTTATCCTTTGGCCCAACCGAATTCGCTCCTCTCGGCAGCATTGTCCATGCAAGGTCGGGTGACAAAGCCGATAATTCCAACGTGGGTTTCTTTGTTCGAGATGCCTCAGAGTATCCGTGGCTGAGGACCCTATTGAGTGTTCACAAACTCAAAGAACTTTTGGGCGAGGACTGGCATCGCGGCAACCCGAACAGAAGGGTAGAACGAGTCGAGTTTCCCAACATCAACGCTGTCCACTTGTGAGTACTTTATCTTACTTTGCACATTAACGTATGCTAATGAATGATTCTAGTCGGATACTTGACAATCTAAATGGAGGCATAGCGTCATCGGATAGAATTGATGGGCTTGGAAAGGGAGTTGCCGAGTATTTGCGCAGCAAATATGTGGATATACCAAGAGCATTCTTAGAAAGAGGCCGGATATGAAGCAAACCTTGTAAGATCACATACATGCATTGTAGGATAAGATATTAAATATTAAACACCTGAATCTCCATTTTGCAACGTTCCTTTGCGAATCGCATGCTGTTGTACATATTCATTGATTCATGTCCCATTCATTACCCATGAATCTGTCGTAGCCTCCAATTTCGCCCAACCAGTCATTGCTGAGCTGCAAAATAGCATCATCTCCCCATGGCATATTATACATCCTTTGAAGCTCAGGTAAACAGTCTCGGAGAGCATTATCGGCTGCCAGAGGCGTCCCGAGGCTGAACGCCTGCCTTCCACTATCCTCTTGTAAGCCATTGTCATTAAGTCCCGTAAAAGCCGTCTCCCGAGAGTGGTATCCGCCGTTGTTAGGTCCGACTTCCGCCAATGTCGGCTCAGAAACAAGACTATTTTGCATATTAATATCATTACTTGGAGTTTGGCTTAAAGATTGTATAGCTAACATAGCCGAATGGTTGTCTTGTCGAGCGGTTAGGGAGCCGGACTGGCGAGTATGTGAAAGTGCTTCTACTGCGTCCTCGACGAGAGCATCACTGAGACGGTCGAATACTTCATGACAGTTCTTTTGAGAATTACACCTCTCGGAAACGCCAACAATGACATTTGAACATGCTCGACAGTCGTTGACAATCTCAACAATGGTCGGCTCCTGAAGCAGCTGGAATCGATTGCCATCGCCCTCTCCGCCATTACGACGACGCCTCTTTTCACGAAAATGTCGACTCAAGGCATATATGTAGGATATTCCGGCCATGAAAACTGCATGAAGCACCATCCAAGAGAAATTGATCTTGCGCGATCGGAACAAATAGGCGTAGAGTGTAATCGACTGCCTTGCTGCTGAAAAGACGTGTTGTAAATTAGACCCATCTCGTCCATCCGAGACTGTAAAAGCTGACGGGCGGTAGAGAAGGAGGACGCCATTGTGGTACAGAAGCTCATACCAAGCTTTTGATCGAAAGCTAGATCGGGCTTCCGCAAGAGGAGTCGACAAGTCCATATCCGGAGTATTGAGACGATTTGTTTCTGCTCGCCATGCGTTCAATTCGGTGGCAAGCTGATCACGCTTCTGGTAAAAGTCTGCTGAAGATTGAATACCGCCTTTGACGCCGCGATGCAGTGAAGTGAGGCACCGGCCGCATATATCACGATAGCGTACAATATGAACAAAGATAGCCGTGCGATATCTTGACGGAATCTGTGAAGAGTCCCGGTCACTTCCCGGACTCAGAGTAGACACGCTCGCCGTTTCTTCAAAGTCATCGGTCGGGAGTTCAACGTCGATATCTTCAACACAGATAGCCAACGGACGCCCTAATGTAACGGATATGACTCTATAACATTGACACATTCCTCATTAGCAGATGTTCTGTAGAGTCAAGCGATATTCAGAAGGACTAACCTGTCGAGAGCATAAACGCTCCAGAAACACCTTCGACGAACTTCGTTTTCCTCATATTTGGGTGATAGAAATGATACATCGGCAGTATCACGTCTCGAGCCAGCCGTCCGGTACGTGGCCTCGCGATGTAAACCGAGCTCGAAACACATGCGCACCGCAATACCAACAATGTGCCAGAGACCTGATTATGGAGCTGTTAGTTACAGATGGTTTCCCTTAGCAAGGGAAAAGACCCATTGGAGCTCACTTACTATCAGAAGCATGATTTGTAGAATTGCTCAGTCGGAACTGGCAGAGCAGTAGCATGGCTTGCAAAGCCCGTAGCCCGCCCTCGAACAGCACGGCATTGAGATAGTCGGTGGCCTTTTGAAGATGCGTTTCTGCATCCGGCAAGACTCTCCAGTTGAACTTGTATACTTGAGATGTAGCGATAGCCAAGATCATGTGGAACATGAACATCTCAAAGGGGTGCGTCTTTTCAAAGCTCGCATCGCTATAGATACCGTCCACCACGGCCCTTACCGCCCGGGGATGCAAAAAGGGGTAGCTAAGATGATCGTGTGCCAGATATGCTTCGATGAGACTTCGAGCAAGCTGTTCCGCCGGAAGTGAACGATCCCCGGTGTCCCAATCTGTCCTTCCGGGACTTCGGTGAGGAGGCACAGAAGATACAGATGAGGTTGGTGCATCTCTTTCGACATCGACCGCGACACCGGCTCTCACCAGACTAGCAAGAATGATACCACTGGTCGGTCCTAGGAAAAGGCTATCACCGCCAACACTAGTAGAAAGAAAGGTCACCTCATTCGCAACTTCGTTATCGCTGGCGATAGAAGACCGCGAGCTGGATCGATCTTCCCCATCTCGTGCCGCTCTGTGGACGACCGTTCGATGGGCCTTATTGGCCGATGTAAGTGCCTTGTTCGCCGCCTCAAGCTGCTGAATCCGGCGCTCAAGAGTCTGGACATGACTTCGCGGAAATGTGGGCTCTTTGACCCTCTCAGAATAGACACATGCCGACCTTGACTTCTTGCAAGGACTGCATTCCGGCCGTGTCTTATCACACCTTGTCTTGCGCCGATGGCAGCGGTCGCACGCCTGAATCTGGGATGCGTCGACGCTCATCTCACTTGGTCTGACATTGTCACTGGGACCTTCGGAGGGGCCAGGCCGATAATTTCGGAGAAAACAATATCGTCCTCGGGCTGCTGAGATGGTCTGAACAGGGCACTGTAGGCTGGAATTAGCTGCTAAAACGCGCCCTCCAGCCCGGCTTTTTATCCGCCCGCTGATGTTGAGGACTCGTCGGTCCGATATCCGCACTGCGGCAAAGGACATCCGAACACGGCCTCTGTTCACATACAAAACTACAGATACTTTCACTATTGGCATCTAATATCTGATATTTGAGAGCGTTCAAAGACGAGCTTGGCAATTAAATGAAATTGCAATTGTATTTACAATTACAACGAGTGATTAGAATATCTATTGCACTTCTTAGTACTTGAAGAAGACGCCATTTCCTGCTCCACCGTTCCGGTTGCGCCACACATAGTAACAGTGCATGCCGACACAAGAAGCCGACACAAAGAGGAGCAAGCCTGCATTGGTCCAGTGCCCAGTGGGATATCCCTTCTTCGCCTCGTCTGCCTTGTAGATCCACACGCCGACGATCTGGCCCGGTGCTCCCATGGAAATGTTGAGCGCAATAGCCAGGCCAATTGCAGCAGTGGAATACAAATTCGAGGAAAGCCAGCCCAGCAATGGGGGAATGCAGGCAAATGAACCGCAAGTTGCGATAATGAGGCAGCCGTAGCGAGACTGGACAACAACGTTAGTTGAGAGAGCGATCCAAGAAGAAGACGAGCATGACGTACTGCAAAGTGATCGGCTGGAAGTGTAGCTGATGCAATGAAGCCTACAGCTCCAAGGAGAGAAAATCCGGCCGAGTGCAAGGCACGCCTTGGTAATAGTCAGTTTCAGCGATTTGTGATTTGCTAATCATCAACTCACTTGTTGAAGTGGTCTCCAGACCATGAAGCGAGCAAGGTCACAACGTAAGCCGCCGCGTAGGGAGGCACAGTCATGAGCTGGGCCTTGAGATCGGTAAACTAATAGGGTGTCGCTTGTCAATGCCTACTTCTCAAATGGGTAGCTAGAGATTGAGAGAACCAAGCTTACTCCTAATCCAGCAACAATGGACGGCGTGAAGAGTGACAAACTCGAGAATGGAGTAGAAATGCCAAAGTAAATCTGGAACAACAGTCGTCAGCGGTGATTCGTTTCAAATCCATAACAGAAACTTTCTTACAAAGTAATGGGCCCAGAGTCTCCATTCAAAGAGTGTAGACTTGGCTTCCTCCCACGTTAGAGGTTTGCCAGACCCATGAGAACCCTGATCAGAGAGTCGCAAAGCCGCAAAGTCCTTCTCCTCGGTCGACAGCCATGATACTGTCTCGGGGTAATCCGGGAGGAAGAACCAGACCAAAAGGGAAGAAGCCACAGATGGGGCTCCCTCGATGATGAAGAGCCAGCGCCAAGCAGAGATGCCGCTCACTTGGTTCATATGACCGACACCAAAGGCAATCGCGCCACCAAAGGCACCAGCCAGGGTGGCAGATGCCAGGATAGCAGCAACTCGAATCGATCGTTCATCTACGCGGTACCAAAACGTCAAGTAGTAGACCAAGCCGGGGAATAATCCTTAACGAGAGCGATTAGTAACCGTACGCGATTCTTCTCAAGATGTGAAGATATCCACTACTTACCTGCTTCAACAACTCCCAGGAGGAATCGTACTGCCGTTACTGACGAGTGGTTCTGTGTCGCAGCAATGCACATCGTGATGGTTCCCCACGAAAACATGAGGAAGGCAATCCATCGGCTCGGCTTCAGCTTCTTAAGGAAATAGTTGGATGGAACTTCAAAAATCGCATACGCAATAAGAAAGACCATGAGCGCGATTGTGTACTGGTAGTTGGTCATGTGCGTTTCGGTCAAGAGATCATTGCCTGTCGACGCGTTCAAGACCTTTGCATTTCCAATGTTTGATCTGTCAAGGTAGCACAGAAGATAGATTCCTGCCGTGATTGGAATGATCCTCAAGTCTTGTTTCCGCACCAAGGCCCTGGATCGAGCAGTGTCGATGTGTGCCAATGATGATCCATCGCGGGCATCAGACAAGTGCTATAGCGGTATTAGCAAAGGGTTGGCTAGAGATTCGAGAGTTGCAATGCATACCTCTTTTGTTGTTTCAATGTCCTCGTCCATGTGGACGCCGGCAAAGTCTTCTTTCTCCGCCGCCATATTCGTTGCGAGAAGCTGATGGAATATGCTTGGAAGTTCTTCAAGAATTGCAATCCTTCAGCGAATGGTGACACCCAAGACGCTCAATGGATCGATTACCCCACAGATTGAACAATTTCGAGATCGAGCCGTTGTACATATAGCATTCTCTTCTTCTCTTCCCCAGGAATTACCCCAGATCTCTCTCCGCATCTCCAACAGCCTAAAGGAGCAGTCCACCTTTTGCGAACATCGGCGCCATGGGGCCGCTGTCGGCGGAGAGATGCCGATAACGTGGCGCCAATCGCTGACCTTGACGTTTGCGCTACGGGCTTACGGCTGGGAGAAATGGAACGGTTTGTTAGCGACAGCAGCAGCCACCACGTGCTTGTAGATGTTCTAATGCTGAATTACGACGAGATCTAGACCAATGCTGGATGCGGAGTGTTTGCCTCAGTGTGGTCACATCAGTAGTCATGGCAAGAAGTGCGTTTACCCCGTAAACTCCAATATAATAGCTTAAGCGGCCTTGTCAAGCCGATCGGTCAACAGGCTGAGATTTACGGGATGGTTCGCCGACACATATTTTTCGGTTCCCGGATCGCGAATGGATTTATGAGCCCAGTTGTCATTATGTCCATTAATATGCCGAGCCATTGATCTCCACAATGGTTGAAGCCTGCTCGGCGTCTCACTCTGGCGTTCGCCCGCAATACGATGCGGAGTCGGCATGTTGATGTTGCCCTAGCGCTTAAATCTGATTTGTGACCACGGTCTTTGTCGAGAGTGTCCCTCATACCTAGTCCCCAAGTTATTTTGTCTTTCAATTTCGAGTCAGGGGTTTCTCTCGTTGAGGAGATGGAAGTCATAGAGGAAATTACTCGTTGAATCGGTGATTCTATAGGATTGGTCTGGATGATTGAATTCCGTATTAAATACTTTAATGTCGCTTTTAATTGTTGTTAACTCCTTGCTTATTAAGTTATCTCATCACAGAATTTTACTCAGGGGCTTGAGCTTCAACTCAAGGCGAAAGTCAACCCATCTTGCTGAACTTTGGTCTGTGATCGTGAGCGAGTTATCTACTGCAATCTAACTGTCTGTGATACCGCATTAAGATGCTGAGACGTGAATTTTGCAGGTGGGCCAGGGCGCATCAAGTTCACCACCGGGGGGGTGACCCACAAGATCATATCGAATCTTCATTCTAGGCAAATTCAGTATATGACGGACATCAGTAATGAAACATGAGATATATTCTGGACGAAAACAGTGGCTTCCGCCTTGAAAATGATTCGTCTTACCTCACAGTCCGGTATCTTCTTTGGGCCATGTGGGAAAGAGGACGTTTGAATGGCATTCTCAACATTGTGTGCACAATACAGAGTAATATATCTGACCAATGAAATCGGGAACTAAGCATCAGGTGTGATCAATTCACCAGCCTTTAGCATTATCTTTGGCTTAATATGGAGTAGGGCAATGCCATTTTGCCCAAAGCTGCAGTGCCAAGATCTGAAAGCATGCTTATTTTAAGCCCTGCATTTTCAGGCACATCAAGCCGTAATAACCTCTTCTGTGTCTATTTTCTGCCCTCATCGGAAGATACTAATGCCGCTCTTACTGATAGCGGCATCGTATAGCCCTTTAGGGTGCATGAGTTGGCGTACTCTAACATGCAGGTAGCTCACCACCTACTTACCCATCAGCTTACCACCACACATATGTTCTAGATAAAGACTCTCCATACTAATATCGCATATTACCTATTCGTGATCAGTTCGATCTTCCGCTTTTACCAATAAGCTTAAGTTGATTGTTAAATACATGGCAAAACACGGAGTACTGCATGTCATTTTATCTCCATATCATTGTTTCGGACAGCAAGATTAGTAGGTGACCAAGAAGGCAGTAGCAAACTAGGTTGTACGCGGTTATAGAGAAGCCTTTAAATCGCAAGCTGTCATTAGGTGTGGTCATTCAATGAGCATATAAGGCGATAGATACAAAGAAGTTACTCTTGCTTACCAAGCCAGTGCCAGTGGCAATGCCTCAACAACAGGCCTAATCATAGCGTAGCCCAGAATAGATCAAGATACCGTTTCATTGCAAGGGTTTTGAGCACGGATACCTGAGAGTTCAATGTCTTGTTACGTTTAATAAATAGTAAATTAATAGTCGATAAGATCAAATACGACTCGGACCTCGCATTCCGCGCTCCGACGCTATCGCGGCGGCTTGATCCTTCTCCCTCACGGGACGTCGAAATGGGGCGAAATTGAGTCCAGTGATGATGCCCTATTCGTCTGTATGACTCAAAGCCCTCCTTTTCTGTCTCGAACAAATCTTTCACTTCTACTTCCTTCTCATTTCTTTCTAATAGAAAGTTGAAAGGCACCATTCACATATAGATGAAATGAATTCTTTCCAAGTGCGGCTTTCACACGTAAGATTGTGGGGAGCTGGAATTGCCAAGCGGTTGGAAGCATGTTTGCATAAGTCGGTAGCCAAAAATACGCTCTCAAGAGCGTATACGAAGTATAGGATGCAAGGATTTGGGGACCTATTACTTATGAAACATATATCTCCAGGGTTACCTGCTATTCAGAGTAATACGTTTAGTAATAGCGCCCGATGCGTGGTACAGGAGATCCCTTCGGCGATCGTTCTTTGGTCTGCCCACTTTCTGTGGATCGTCAGGACGGAAGGATCTCCCCGAGCTTCGTCTGAACTTCATCTCAAGAGTAAGGAGAGTTGGTCAATGTCGGACGAGCTGACGTCTCGTGGATTGATACGGGTACCGGATCATGACCACGATTACCTACATGCATGCATACTGTAGGACTACTTGCAGATTTGTTATATTACTCAACAGTGCCCCTGACGTAAATATATGTATATATCACCGTCATTTTTACGTTGTCGCAAGTATACGTCTCATCTTTCCTTTTGTGTATTGCTGTCTGTTACGTCAAGTTCCAATCCAAGATGAAGTCCCTACACAGCCTCGTGGCCATTGGTCTCACATTAATGCAATTGGGCCGAGCCAGTGACGACACGTTGAACCAAAACTCAACTGCAGTTGAGGTTGAGTTGCAGTTCAAACCTAAATTCGAGTCGGAAGTCGAGTCTCAGCAGTCACTTCGAAACAATATCTGCAGTTCCGAATCCGCGTCCCCAATGTGCGCAAGCACTTGTCAAAACCCTCCGCTTCACAATTGCGACTTTTATAAACAATGCGTCGAGGCCTCAGTACCCTGTGATGGAAGCACACACTCGTACGCCCTCGATTACGGACACAAGATCTGCAACAAGTTCATCGGAAACCTCGATCGCTTTTCTCCTCGTGGACAAAAGTTCTTGACGGGCGCCATCAACTGCCTGCAGAGAAATCTCGTTCCCGTGGTGTCTTCGAGCGATGCTACCTGCAAGAGCATCAGTGACGCAGCCTTCGCGTCGCACGCGCCATGTTACGTGGAGAATGGCTTCTGCGGCCTCGACTGCAATGACTATGTGGCCCTGACGACTCTACTGGGCGAGGATCTGTTCAATAAGGATGCCATTGGGTTCATGTATCACAGCACAAGCGGATGCATTAAGAATATTCAAGAGGTTATTGAAGAAGGAGCCTGCATGAACAATGCGCTCAAAGGTTTCATGGCGGCTATTACCCGCGCGTCATCTAATTAATATTGTTCAAGGTGAGATGCAAAAAACAAAGAGAACAATTAGAGGAGGAGAAATATCACCATAATGTATATATCTTCGGTGGTTTCCGCCGATTATTTGCATAGAAAGCTGGCTGTCATTGACTTATCATATCGTCATCTAATTCGTGATATACGTGATAACATGAAAGCGCAGGCAAACGAATTCCCGACAAGCGAGAAAATATGTATAGAGAAGAAAAAGAGAAGAGCAGATGAAACGTCCTGCTCCAAGCAAGCAATCCAATACGCTGACTTTTCCGTTGCCGCGTTGCCGCCATCACTTGGAGGCGGGCAAGCTGAATCCCATTTCCTGCCAAGACTCGAACTCCTTTTCAATCGCCGCAAGCTCCTCCTTGAATCGGTCAATGTTCAATTGATGCGTGTTGAGTGCGTCCTGCGCCTTGTCGGGGTCTTGTTGCGCTGCCGCCGCGGCATCATCACCACCCGCCGAAGAGGACACAATGTCCTTGTTGTCGCCCCCCATCTTCTTCTCCTCCTCTTCAAGCTGCTGGAGGAGCAAGCTTTTCCGCCGCTTTGTCGCCTCTAGCCATTCCAGGCGAGCATCGGTGATTTTGTTGGACATCTACACAACTAGGTCAATATGTGATTGTATCAGCACCAGTGGTTGTAGCACTAAATTCTACGCCTTACTTGATCTCCGTAGATTGGGCGTCTTTCTTGCAATCTATTGCCAGCTGAAATGGAACATGGAAAGGGTTAGTCTGAGGGCCTGTTAAGCTGAGAGGATCCCCCAATTGCTCAGCGGGGGGGAGAACGGCAAGTGGTGTGAGAAGGATGCAGGGGGTTGCATCAGGGAAAAGGCCCAATTGGTACCCAATGCCGAGCCGGGGAGACGACTCCATTAAGAATGCTTGATTACATGTACACAGCATGTGAAGCATGTGAAGCACGCGAATAGTGGAGGCTCGCGTGTCCAAGGGCTAGAACTGAGAGGGGCAAAAACGGAGTAAAACGGCACCATTTTGCCGTTTCTCTTTTTGCTCTGAGAGATAAGAACGAACGCCGTTGAATCTAGGCTGTACAACTAGCAGAATCTAGAGTAGTATGGTTGAATTAGCCTTAAGCGTCTACTTGAATTGTTATTCCGCCACAAGGGCACGTTGTCCACAGCGTTGGCCGGCTTCAACGTTACCAAGCAGCAGGATCACTCTAGCCCGGGCCGGCCCGTGTTAAAGGTTGTATTGGAAGGCAAGTTGGCAGACGCGTTAAGACGGTCCAAGTAATCATTGTTGCTTCGCATAAAGAGAGGATGTGCTGCGTGGTCTTTTATAACATTGAAACAACCTACATAAGCATTCTAAATAGCGGTGTATGGAGCGGCGCCAAAACAACAGCGGCGGGCTTGGCTGCTAATATAGGATGCTAGATTCTGCTAGCCCACCACCTCGTTACATCTAGACAGCAACACATTATGCTGTTATAGGCATCTCCTTGACTCAGCACCAAAATAAATATCAAGATCTGCACACAATCTACTATAGCGTACTTGGACCTCTATAAAAGTGAGCACAAGAAAGACGCCCCCACAGGCGAAATGTCTAGAACAGGGAAGCCATCACACGCGCCTCGAATCTGGCCTTCAATAGGCTCAACCTCTATTTTCATCAGATAATTTTTCATGTACGAGTATATTAATCATCCACCTTAGCCTTGCCGCATCTTCCATCGAACTCAACCCAGATCTAAAATATCCGGGAAATAGGGCTCGCTTCGTTGCCCTGCTTGCACCAAACACCTCGCTAGTGTCGGCTCGTCTATGTTCATTCAGACACACACAGACTTCGCAGACCGAAGCCAAATCGGGCAGCACAAGGGAGTCAAAAGTCCCGCACGTCTATCCTCCTATCACACTATCAAGATGGCACATGCGCGCCCTCGAGGCAGCTCCGCTAGATGCCGAATCGCCGGCCAGGCGCAATGCCGATCCTGTTGACCTGCTGAAACGGGCATCAAGGCCGCGGGGAAGCTCATGAGATCGGTTCTGGATAAGTCGTGGTCGAGATAGGGCTCCTGATACGGCTCTAAGAGAGAAGAAGGGAGAAAAGATTGGGGATGATATTGTTGACGCTGGCAGAGCTGAAAAAAATGAGACTATGATGAAAAGATATAAAACCAGATGCCCGGCTTGCCAAGATGACGGTCTTCTTCGTCGCCACTGAATCTGCCAAGACCTCGGGGAGATCCATCTGATCTGCAAAGCTAAGCCCAGCTAAAATATCATCACAACAATGTCTTCCATGTCAAAGGTTGCCTTGGTGACTCTGGCTACGCTCCAGGGCGCCAATGCTTGGGGAGTCTTGGGCCACGCAACCGTCGCCTACGTTGCACAGCACTATCTGAACGCTGCCACGGCATCATGGTAAGTGTGCAATGTCGAAGAAGTTGTCGCGCAAACTGGTGTAAATGAATTAGAACAATGGACAAAGACACTGACAAAAGACAATAGGGCTCAGGGAGTTCTCAATGACACCTCCAGCTCTTACTTGGCCAGCATCGCCTCTTGGGCTGATACCTACCGCACCACTGCGGCTGGCAAGTTCTCGGCTCCCTTCCACTTCATCGACGCTGAGGACAACCCCCCATCCTCATGCAACGTCGACTATGACCGAGACTGCGGCAGTGGTGGCTGCTCCATCTCGGCCATGGCCAACTACACCCAGCGAGTTGGAGACGGCCGCCTCTCCACGGCCAACACCGCCGAGGCTCTCAAGTTCCTCGTCCACTTTGTAGGCGACATTACCCAGCCCCTGCACGACGAGGCCTACGAAGTCGGTGGCAACGACATCAGCGTCACGTTCCAGGGCTACAGCGACAACCTGCACTCTGACTGGGACACTTACATCCCCGAGGCCCTCATTGGCGGCGACTCTCTTACCGATGCTCAGACCTGGGCCAACACGCTCATCAGCGAAATCACCTCTGGAACATACAAGTCCCAGGCCGCAAGCTGGATCAAGGGCGACACCATCAGCGATGTCATCACCACCGCCACTCGCTGGGCCACCGATGCCAACGCCCTCGTCTGCACTGTCGTCATGCCCAACGGCGCTGCTGCCCTGCAAAAGGGCGACCTGTACCCTACTTACTACAACTCCGTTATCGACACCGTCGAGCTGCAGATTGCAAAGGGCGGTTACCGTCTGGCCAACTGGCTCAACATGGTCTACACCTCCAACATTGCCAAGCGTGAGGAGGGCTCTGTTGAGGCTCGTGATACCTCTCCTCTGCCTGATCTCATGGGCCGAGACCTGCTGCCCGCAGCTCGTCCTGCTACTCGTGCTCAGCTTGCCAGAGCCGCTATGGGTGGCTCATGCTGCGGAACCGCCCATGATCATGAGCACAAGCACTAAAGTGGTTTGATGAGTTTAAAGTTGGGGGCGTATGTGGATTGTCGTTTAAAAAATGGGGTGCTTCAAAGGGATAGAAACTGGCTTGAATAAGTCATAAGTCTATAGTTAATACCAAGAAGTTGAAATAGTCAAGTTGCCAAGGTCAATCGCGCTGCCAGATATATTCCATGGGCTCACGTGTTTCATTAAACTGACAAGCGAAAGGGCATTATAGGAAGACCAGCAAAATATCGGTGGGCATCACGCAGTATATAGAAAATGGCAAGTACATGTAAGCGTCTGACAAGCCCCTGTCGCAACTCACCATCATTGTATGCACTAAATCTATTCCAAGTGACGCCACATCGCTATCCGCGCTGACAGTCAGAAAGACCAAGTCATTTCCATGGAGACTGTATAACCTAATCTATAAACTCCGTGACTATGCTTGAACATGTCCGAATCGCTTCTGATCCATGTCCGAAACTTGTCGCTAGAACTATTTGTCGATTATCTTTTGTTTCTTTGTCGGAGTCATTTCACGCCGAAACGGGAGAATTTGAGTCACAGGGCGCCGAGTTGTCACAGTATACCAGCGTCATCCGGTCCAAAGCGGGCTTGCAACCGCGGCATTGTCAGTTTAACCAAAATGCGGTCTATAAACCCGAGAAATATCATATAATACATATAGTTTAGCCAAGGATGAACGGGGATTACGGGGTCGAGAACTTGTCCGGTCCGGCCCCAGGGTCCGTAATGAAGCCGGAGGTGCTCTTACGATACGCCCTCTGGAGAATCATATAATAAAGCAAGATTCAGGTATGTTTTCCAATAAATTTACTCCATCACTCATTCAATTGACTCAGTTGTTCATAAAAACCCCTCTTTGTCCTCTCTAGTCATGGGTCTCTTATCCTCGTTTGCCTCACCCAAAAACGTCCAAGTCTACGCCCTTCCAACGGGGTGGGTACATTTGCCCGACAAATGGCTGTTCGAAGACGGCGACGATGATATTATGAAAGCACGAAGCCGCTTTCCTGACTATAGCTTCCTCATATGCAATCCGTCGGGAAAGAATATTCTGTTTGATGCTGGTATGCCAAAGGTGTGTCCTTCCTTGAAGAGCCTATATATCATGTATCTCAACGAAACCCTAACTCAGTAATTCTCTCTCAAAATTTTAGGATTTTGATGTTATTCCGCCACTCAATCGATCCATCGATCATATTTTTGAGCCCTATGTCCCCAAAGATGCGCGCGATCTGCTTTCCGAGGGCCCAATCTCGCCAGACTCCCTCAGCGCCATCGTACTCAGCCATATTCACTTTGACCACATTGGAGACCCCTCGACATTTCCCAATATTCCCTACATCACAGGGCCGGGAACAAAAGAAGCTGCATTGCCAGCGTACCCCACTAACCCGAATTCCACGATGCTGGGCTCGCTCCTGGATCGTGACAATTACACGGAGCTGAGCTGGACGAAGGACAGATGGACTGAGCTGGGTCCTTTCTCACATGTTCACGACTTCTTCGGCGACGGCAGCTTCTTCATTGTTGACACTCCAGGCCATCTCCCAGGTCATGTCATCGGATTAGCTCAGACAAAGCCTGATGAATGGGTTATCTTGGGTGGTGATTGTTGTCATCATCGCGCTCTGCTCAATGGCAGCCGCCAAGTGAGTCTGACAGGATGTCCTGGCGGAACCAGCATGCATACAGATACAGCTGTGGCAATCAAGTCCATTGAGAAGCTCAGAGAGCTAGACCAGGACGAGACTGTATTCGTGGCGCTTTCACACGATGCGAGTCTGGAGGGTAAGATGCCCGAGTATCCCCAGTGCTTGAACGGGTGGCGGGAGTCGGCATGGTGGGATTCAATGCGTCGGGAGAGGATGCAATCAACAGCCGCATGAGATGGAGAGCCAACGATGGAAGACTCTTGAGCAGGAAAAGTCATTTGGTGTAGGACAGGCGCATATCACTGAGTGTACTTGTCAAGCGGGGGACAGAAAAACCGAGACTGAAAAGGTTACGAACACACGCGCCTCAAATATTACGCCTACAAATCCTAACTCTTTGAGCATCTGCTACGGAGTACTATATCTATATTTTCTAGTAACTGCTATTATATCTATACTTCTTTAGTAATTGCTACTATAGTTATATTTCTCTAATAACTACTACTATATCTATATTTCTCTAGTAACTGCTATTATATTTATATTTATCTACTACTTAGTATTATTTTTATACTGCGTTAGTTTAATAGCTAACCAGGTGCTTATATTATCAAATCTATACACTTATTCATTTTGCGGTCTCGCTTTTTCTAACCTCCGCTTGCTTGTATAACATGAATCACATCTCGTTTTTCTCTTCAGTTCCATGAAACTATATATAGATGCATATGTTCATCGCTTAGATGTCTCAACAATGGCCACCCCATCAAACTTCCTCGCCAGCCAAAAACAGGTCTCAAAAGATCTGCACCGTTTTGATCCAGTGCATCACACCGTCTCATGATCGTCCCGATTCTTACCTCGATCGTCGCCCAGATGACCACCCCGGCATATGCAAGGTTACACGCTGCGAGACCCCCTGCAAGGCGATCACTGGATCGCCTAGTTACACTTAGACATATGCTTGATTCCAACCAAGACATCAGGCTATTCTTCATTACTACAGTACATGATCACTGCATTCATGCGCCAAAAAAAAAAAAAAAAAGTCTATGCATCTTGTTTCATCTCAATTTCATTCTTGCTTCATGGATATCTCGCTAGCAGTCATCTAGATATATAAACAATTGTATCCAGCATATGAATGTATATACATATATATAGCCTCAGCTTTCACGCCTAAGCGTTGACCATGGCATGGTAATTCACCGACGGCTTCTTGACGAAGCTCTTATCCTTACCCGTCGCCTTGACGCTGTCAGCATAAGCGGTCTGCAGACGGTCCGCATCCTCCTGAGTAATCTTCAAGTCAGGCACCAAGTTGGGACGCAGAATCTCAGTCACAATCTGCGCCCACTCCCATGGCTCGGCCGTGCCGCCAGGCAAGCTGTTGAAGTACTCCCAGCCCATGACACCGCCAATCTGGCCGTACTCGTTAACCAGCGAGATAATGGTGGTGTTGAGATTGCTCGTGGGAATCCAACCGCCTCCATCGGGCGTCGTCAGCTGTCCTGCCACAACCGTGTCGGGCGTGTAGCCATTAGCCACGATGCGGTCGTAGTCGCTCGTCGTCGACATGCTGCCGAAGCCGCTGTAGAACTGCGTGTTGTACCAGTCAATGTTGGAGGCCTGTGCAGCCCTCAGGGAGTTGTAGTTGAAGCCAGAGAGGTTGGAGCTGTTCTCCAGCGCCGACGCAACAGGCGCCAGGGTGATGAGGAAGTCTGGGCCAAAGTCCGCCCTGAGGCGAGCAATGAGACGCGTGATGCCAGCCAAGCTCATGGGCTGCTCAACGTCGAGATCCATGCCCTCGAGCTGGAAGTTGGTGATGACATCGCGCAGCTGGCCGTAGTAAAGCTCAAAGGTGGCAGAGTCCGTGGAGTCCAGCGTCTGTGTGTTGAAGGATCCGGGGGCAGCTCCGCCCACCATGCCCATGACCTTAACGCCGGCCTGCTTCATCGTGATGGTCTCATTCCACAGCGTGTAGAAGTGAGGGTCATCGGGCGGGAAGTCGTTGAGGTGCACGACGCCGCCCTGGTTGATGTGGAATGAGCACACAATCAGATGCGTTAGCGCAATGCCCTTCTCGTTGATGAGCGGCAGCATCGAGATGGGGTTATTGTTGGAGTCGTGAGTCGTCTGGAAGTAGACAATCAGACGCGGCAGATCAGTCGGCTCGGCCCGGAGATTCTTGACGGGGCTGGCCAGCGACAGAGTCGCCAGCGCGGACGTGAGGTAAACAAGGACCGACTTCATCGTGAGACAGATGGCTCCAACAAAGCTCAGGGGGGTGGATAAGACAAGCAGATGAAGGCGTCCTCCAGATTCCCATCGCCAAGACGGCACGGGGACCGACTTATATACGTGCAGTCATCCTTGCTACTCCCTTTCTCTCTCTCTCATGCACCCACTACCGGTTGAATCTGCCCCAACATCACATCGAGGGGGCTTTCAACTTACACGTGCTCCCTCTCACTTGGCAGCCTTCACTTCCGCCGACAATTAGTTCTAGATTCGGGCCTTTAGACTGCCAAGAACCTCCTCCTGCTTTCTCCCCCTCTCCAAAACCCACTCACAGCGCCAACACTCGCATGAAATTCCAATAATCGAGAGCCCTCGACCCAAAGCCAGCTTCTCCCTTCGGAACGCTCAGGTTCATGCAACCTTCCCGACTCGGCCACGCCAAGCGTCAAATGTTAAAAGTCAAAGGCCGTTCCGTCGGCACGGGAGCGGGGACCTGGCCGGGGGTCGTCCAGGCTGGAATCTCATAGGTGCGTCTGTTTGCCAAGGTTGTGTCTTGGTTGCCACGCTAGAGCAAGCACTTATCGAACCTCCAGGCGAATTAGCCGTGGCTGCAAGTTTCCATCACCACGATAGCGCCATTCCTCACGCGCCGTACTTACGGATATGGCTGCCAAGAGCCGTTTCCATCACAGAAACGGATACTCTTTGGGATGTTTTCCTTGATCTATCTGTGATAAGGCGGCATCTGGCTTCCGAGAGTGGCATGAGGCAAATCTAATCACTACGGGCGCCACGAACCCCTGTCCGTCCGTCATCTTTTGAGACAACTGGGGATTAAAGTTTCGCCATAATGTTATTGTCTCATAGTAGTCAGATGCGCCATTGCACTAATAATAAATCAACAAATCTAGGATTCCGCAATTAGGCATGCTGGAGTCTTCATAGGCTGCGCAGAGCTGCAGAGCAGTGACCCTATTTTGGCAAAATCAAGGCATCCGTTTAAAGGTGACAAGACAGCGGGACAAAGCACACACAACACGTGCAAGGCCTGACAGCCTGCTATATTTGTTTAATTAGCGGAGTGGGTACTCGTGCATGTCTGCAGCATCTCGGCAACCATTACTGTTGCTGTCTATGTACATATGTGTCATAGTGAGATGCAGAGGAAGCGCGCTTCATCCCCCTGGCCCTTCAAGTACATGTATCGGTTGCTATCGTTACCCTCGTCTCGTCCACGGGTATCTTTTGCTAGCTTATCCACTATATTCCGGACTCTCTGCTAATCATCGACTACTACTATCTCTACCGCATAGATCGGCATCATCTAGATGGATAAGGTTTCGTATATCATGTAACCTGCTAGGTATGTGAATTCATACTACCTTAGTGTTCGCTAGACAAAACGCACTCGCTATGAACTCGTACTCTGCCACCATATCCTCGCTCTAAATAAACAAAGGCCAAAGAAAAGCGTCATGTCCAAGTCGTGAGAGGAGCCTCCGGGAAGTCTATCACAGAATCGAGGCACCGCCTGAAGCGTCTTCGTCAGTGCTTGCGTCTTCATCGGTACTTGCTTCGTTATCAATGTCTGCTTCTTTGCTGATGCCTTCTTCTTGATCGAATTCTGCTGCTTTGTCGAGGCTTGCTTCTTTGTCGAGGCTTGTTTCTTTGTCGGAGCTTGCCTCTTTATCGAATCCTGCTTCTTTGTTGATGCTTGCTTCTTTGTCAATGTCTGCTTCTTGACTGATGCTTGCTTTTTTATCGAATCCTGCTTCTTTGTTGATGCCTGCTTCTTTGTCGATGCCTGCTTCTTTGTCGGGGCCTGCTTCTTTGTCGGGGCTTGCTTCTTTGTCGGGGCTTGCTTCTTTATCGGTGCTCGCTTCTTTGGACTCAGACTTTGGATTCACGTCCTTCTTCTTCTTTTTCGTCTTCGTCACCTTCTTCGCAGGGCCAGTCGATTGCACATGAGAATCCAGGAGCTCCAAAAACATTCCACATTTCCACATGTCCACCATATATGCTATTGCATCACATACCATCAGGTCGAGCATCTGCATGTATCGCACGAATATATAAGCGCGGGGCCATCAAATGGGTCATTCTACTTACTGCCTTGGTCTTCTCCGTACGCCCTTCACTCTGGAAAAGCACACACGCGCCTTTCCGTCTCATCATCAAATTGACGGTTTCATCCGTGAGAGGCTTGAAGCCAATCTACCTCATGTTAGTCTTTTTAATCGCACTCAATGGGGTTAACTCACCCGAGTGCACCTTTTCCGAGCCAAGTTGCATTCGACACAGCACCCGTTGTCAGCAACTAGACAGTGTCAGATTAGTAGAGCAATCATCATTTAGAAGCGTAGTTTGTTACTTACAGGAATCTACTCGGCATAGATATCTGGGATCCCCGTCTACTAAACCGAATGTGCAATATAAACAGGGCGCTGTGCTAGAAGACGTCAGCTCGTGATCGCGATCAAGAAGGGAATACGACAAAGATACTGTATTAGGAAGCAATTATCCGTCCCAAAGTCAAGTTCAAGGTTAACTCTTGGATCGAGTTTGGTCCCATCTTGCTTTGCAGCTGTTTCTGGTCCTGGGGGCTGGTGCCTTGCTCCCGCTACTCTCGATGTAGAGGCCAGGGGCGGAGCTGCGAGATTTTGGCTAATACGTGTAGCCACATATTCTCGGCAGGACATGCAATTAACATCAGGGCGATGATGCGTAGGACATGGATTGTCTGCGAATGGAGAGGTCCTCCTTTGAATATTAGGTGGCTGTGTTTTCTTCGCTTCCTGTTTGCTGGCTATCTTGCCGTCGCCGGGTTTGGTGTTCATGGCGGTTGGATAAAAGTTCGGAGTCTGATGGTCAAGAATTAACGATAGAATAAATGAAATACCTTCTGGAATGAATGGAATATCGCCTATTGGTGAGAGAAAGAGGTGTAAGAGACAAGTTTGCACAAGCTCGGTGCACCGTGTTGAGCTCCTGGCAACACGTGAGGGCCATCGTTGTCTCTTTCTCGTAAATGTAAACTCTACTTGCACTTTTACAATTTTCGTTCGCGTCACGCAAAGAGTTTTGCCCAATCACCTAGACAACAACGACTCTAATGGCTCAGATAAGTTATAGTCGATGGGTTGTAAGAAGATAGTTACATTTTATCTAGAGATTTGCTAGCCGGCACTCCAACATACATGCACTTAGCTACATATACGTATATTACCCAGCATCCCAGTGTCAGATTCCACTTATGCTCATGTCGATACATTTTTGTTTGGAAAGTCTATCTTTACCTCTATTGCATTATGGAAACGGGATCCCAGCTTGGCAATTTAATCTGGTGAGATGGCACATTTCTTCCATCCACACAGGTCGGAACCCTATCGGAACCAGTCAGTAGTGAAAATACAAAACAGTCTGGGTTCAGAGGACATCCGCAATATCTAGTCTTCTATTCCATTTATAACATTGAGAATACCCTGAAAAATCTACCCACGTATCTAGCACTGCGCTAGACAAGATGCACAAAGGAGCTGACAAAACTGGGATCCGTCCACGCCTCAGTCACTCCCCCGAATTGAAGCATGATATACTCCGAGCCCGGCCAGCCGGTGCATTACATTTACGAAACAAAATCGCGTGCCAAAGATGCCCAACACCGACATGCATCAGTAAAGATCCCAACATAGTATACGCCATGATAACGATTCGCAAGTCCAACAAACTCCATCGATCCCACCAGTTCAACTTCCATCACCCATCACTGCTTCATGTAGGTCAACATCGCCACGCCGACCACAGGCACCAGCGCCGTCCCCAAGACCTTGAGCATCGAGTTTCTAATGTGAGGTCCAATCACATTCTTCAGAAGCGCCTGGAACTCAGCCGGCGCATTGCCTTTAGGGTAGCGCTGCTTAGGAATCTCCTTGCCGAGGAAAGGACAGATTTGCTCCCAGCCAAACCCGCCTTCTAGAGTGCATGCAAGAAGCTGGTCCTTTGGAGCCAATCTCTTCACCTTTTCGGCGCTACAGTTTCGTACGGCGTTAGCTTTACGTCGCATATACGTCAGAGTGGAAAGGGGATATACTCCAAGACGTTATCTCTCTTTGCATCTTCCATCCCTGCTCTCAGGCCCTTTCCATGAAACATGACCTGTTCAAACGCATCATGAAGAGTGACAAATACTTCGATGAAGCTGTCAATGTATCGGATAACATTCAAAGGGAACTTCTTCCCCGCCTCGATGGGCTCTGCGATGCTGTTGTATACTGATCGTTCCCAGGCATCGACATCGCGTTCGACGATCATGAATTTCGCATTGGGGTAGAATTCGATAAACTCTTCGATAAAGAACTGAGGGATCTCGACGATGGCCTTGTCATGGTTTTATCTGGTTAGCATATATAAAACCCACAGTCAAACATATTGGGATGGGGAGAGAGTCAAGCTCACATCGTAGTTGGCGAGCCACTTGTCAAATTCGGCTTTGCCGTATGGTTTTCCAGCGCCCAAGTATTTGCACCTCAGAGACTCTTCGAATAGCTGGAGATGGGTGACACCCTGTTGGACAACTTCGTACATGTGGTAGGGCTTGTATCCGAGCATCTGGAGGGCTTGATATAGAGAGAAGGTTCCAACACTAAAAAGATCAATGACGCGTTAGATAGATGCCACTAAAACATCCATAAAGACGAATAGACCATACCGGCTGCGGCTGAAGACAATTAGCTCCTTCTCCCTCACCTTTTCAGGTGTGGGGAGTCTATCGATGAGGCGAGACATAATGTACTGAGTTGAATGGGACGCTTAAACGACGATGGCTTCTTTTGGTGTTGAGAGGCTTGTGGAAACCAGAGCGTACAAAACTACAGAGCACAAGAGCCATAATTGACAACTCATGGCCTTAATATATCAATGCCCCATGCTGAATTACAAGGCAACTCCAGTTATTACAGCTGGAATCTCGATGACAGGGGCAGTACTAGCCCCAAAGTCTGTCTGAACCTGATTCGTGATTCCATTCGGCTTCGGGCTGATCAATCCTTTCAGACTTGAACTGAGGCTCCATGACGTGGGCTGATTGGCTTGCATCGAAAACCCTTGGCTGGGCTACCAGGAAATGATGCTGACGGGGCGTTGGTAGGTGTTGGGTGAACTGTTAGCATAGCCATCTTCAGCGCACGATATCTCACCCCAGAGAGTAGTCTGAAAGTTGAAAAAGGGCTCAGATCATGACCACGACTAATGGAACTAATTTCTCTCGCAGACAATCATTTGCACAAAGAGCGAGCAAATCCGGGCCAGTATCCTCTCATGTCCCTAACAGTCGGATATGAAGCTGTTCTGAGGGGGATTCCAAGCAGTAAGCTCTAGTCAAGGCGGTTCCATCTACTAGGGGATAGCTCTAAAGCTACCGATGGGCCGAGCTCGACAATTGTGTCTGAAAATAGACCAACCTTCTCCCCAAGGGCTGACACGATGCATGCGACGAACTCGTTACTGTAATCGGGAAGTTTATTAAAAATGTGAGGCTCTACGCTGGTTCGTTGACGGTACGCGTATGAGGCTCTATGGCAATGTTAGTCACGCATTCCGAAATAGCATGGCCTGCTTGCGCTGCACGTATTGCGGATAGATGTGGGAAATATTCGATAGTTTGTTCGTCTTCACGGGGCTAGCCGAACAACACGAGCCAATCTGTCGGGAGATACCGAATTCGAGGCAACATGACCAAAAGAGCCTCCGCTTGCAGGATCATGTATATCATTTGCTTACTACTAGTCAAGCAATAGGGAAAAAGAAATGATACCAAATTCCTCTCATCATTTTTGACGAGAACTTGTCATCTTTGCCTCGCCTCTTGAATAGGAATGGGTAGCGAGAGGCAACATAAGATACAAACTATCCGTACACATTCTGAACTAGAAATTGGGACAATGCCTCGCCCTACTTTGGCGTCTTTTGTTGAATGGCTTGCTGAGTGGCTGAACCGCAGCTCGTGTCCTGGGCTCTTTGTTTGCGCCACTTGCATGTGTCAGAAACGACAAGCCTCTGCCAACGAACCAAAGGCTTCGGCTCGATCCAACAGAGATGAACGAATTGATGCCGTAAGCAGTCGCCTGCCTCGGATCGGTATATGTATTGACCGGACAGGGCTCTTCTTTTGCAGAGTTTCTTGCCTCTTCTCATGGTCCCCCGAGAGCGGAATAGCTCCCAACACGAAAAGGTTGCCACTTTATCTCTTCGCCCACAGTGTGGTGTCACGATGGCATCCAATCTGAGGGGGCACAATCTTTTACATGTTACATTCGCCTGCGAGATATATAAAAGCCGCCGAGCCTGGAAGGGAACCAAGAGATATGCTTCGTGGGCCGCTGCGTGGGAGGCATGGTGTGCAACATGCAACATGTGCCTGCTGGCTCGATAGAGCCGACGAACCGGAATATTTGCAATTCAGGCAAACAAAATAGCTTCCCCACGCGTTAAGAGATTGCAGCCGCGCTACCAGGCCCTCCCAAAGCTTGCAAGCACTCCGTAGAGACCCGTAAATGGAGATGGCACCTCCCGCTCCGTGAGCGATTTCGGGGAGGGGGGACCAAAGATCATGGGGGAGGCTTTTCCATTCTATCGACTCTCGGGAGCATCTCTTGTCATCCCATTATCGGCAGCAAGCAAGCCAAGAGCCCCCACCAGCGGCCAGAAACTCGGGGTCAGCCCTGGCTCGATTTCTGGTCGTTTGTGTGGGCGTGGGCGCGTGCGCGAAGATGTTGAGTTGATGGATGAGAATTAGGAAGAGACCGGGGAGGGCAGCCAATAAGAATCTGACGATAAGCAGCCCTGGTATGTGGCGGCTAGTGTGAGCCTTTTGGGCACATGTTTGGAGATTCTTGCGTGCCCTTGTACTTGTACTCCGTAGTTTTGAATGGACTCGGGTACAGTACGGAGCTGATGTCGTGATGTTTCTAAATTAGACAAGGAGAACGGGCAGACGGAGTAAAGGAGCGAAATTGGCCTACATGTACATGAAAGCGGTTATCAAGCGCGTTTATCGATGGATAAAAGTTGGTGGGAATGGGAGGGTTTTCTTTGCATGTGGCACAAATCGTCTCACACTTGCGCAAGGCTGGCTCAGATTCATCATCGTGTGGTGTACTACTGTGCCATACCTTGTCTATTTCTCTTCCTTCGTTTGGTGACATTTGATGAATGTCTCTTGTCTCTGCCACTAGCCACGGCCTAATGGTGCATTGCAAGAGGTATTAATTTCCCTTTGCTGTGAGCAGAGTAGCATCCTTTGCAAGGGAGCATGTGTTTGACCGAGCACTCGCTGGTTTAGCAGCCCAAACGGCTCAAACTGCAGCCGAAGAGCGCTGAACCGAGACAAGAAGCCAAGCTGGAAGCGTCATTCTGTCCTCGGTTCAGCTTCGTCGTTCGGTGTCTCCCTAGTTTTGTTTTGTTTTCTCTGAATCAGCCAAAGGGCAGAGCTCGGGATCAACGACCGAAGAAAGTATTACTCGTAGCTAGTATCTTAGTAGCCCATATCTGCACTGTGCTCACATGTCAGACTGCCGCTTGTGGATGCAAACGGGCACTGATTCGCACGCGGCCACAGGCGGCTGTAGAGGTGGATGCCCTCGCGTCCGTCGCAGGGCGATACGATACAACACGATACGTCCATACGATGTTACTCGTAACTCTTCATTGCACGGCGTAGGGGCCAAGACATGGACGGGAGTACTTTGTACGTACAAACAATCAGGCAGCCTGGCTTCTCTCCTTTCTTCTTCTTCTTCTGGTTCCTGGGCCTATGCGTTGTGCCACGTCCCTGACACACTCGGCGTAATCCGATTCGATCCAGCATCGAAAACATAACGTAAAAAGAAACCAAAAATACGTGGCCGAAGCTCGTTCTCGGCTCATCGCACCGCCTGGAACCAAGGAGCACTGCCGGCAGCTGGTTGATGCCATGGCCCGTAATATTTGATCTCGTTATGCGGTGGAAGGGAGTACCTGAGCTAAGGCGCGGATACGCCGTCGCTGGCATTGAAAATAGCATTCTGATCCATTTGACCCCATTTCGTACGTACGAGTACCGGTTGTACGGTTAGTGAAGGTGTCTTTGACTTGTCTCAGTCTGTTGCTGTGCGCACAGCCTCACCAGCCACTCTTGGTGTCAAGGATTAAGAAAGAAACTGGATCCACTTTCAGTGCCAACTTTGATGTTTTGCTTTATCCGCATGCGGTGGCGCCCTTTTTGTGTTCTGTACGGAGTAGTAATATCTGGCCACTCACCACTGTACTAAACCTGGATTACTGTATGTAAGGTCAGATCTGAGCAAGGCATGGCATGTATCCATGTAATCCTTACTAAAGCCAGCACGCACATGCATCGGAGGGACTGGGCTGCCTGTCAGACTGATGGATGCTACATGTAGGAACGAGTACCAAGCAACATGAAAGTAATGGACCTGCTGGAATTGATCACGCCTGCATCTCCGCAAAATGGAAAAATAGCCAGATCGTGGGAAAACAACTCAAAACCACAAACAGAAACCAGTCATATCGCCAGTCATCGGATGGTAATCGGAGCAGAGCGACTGGCTCCAGCACCGCGGCGTCGAAAAACTTGGTGAGGCGTTTATGTAAATTTTTAGGGTCCATGGCAATCAAATGCAATGACACAAATCAATGAGCAAAGCCTCGGGGCGTGCAGCCACTCAGCATCCAGAACCGGCCGAGACTAGCGGTCGAGCAGCCACCAATTGCCTCTGCCAGAGGCCCCTTATCAGGTACTTGTGGATGGAGTACAGTGTCGAGGGAGGGAGAGAACTGGGAATGAGGTACCGAGTACCGGAGGCCAGGTATCCATTGGGGAGGGTCCGGGTATTCTCAATTCTCACAAGCCAGAGAGACGATCAACTGTGGCTGGATGGAAGAAAGACGCTGTGTGTATTTGTTTCGAAGGGATAAAGCCGTGACCGGATAGATGACGGGACAAGTGTGAGACGTAAGCAAATAGAGAGAGGGAATAGTTCACATGAAAAGAAAAGTAAGAAACAAAACATGGCAGCAGAAAAGTAAAAGGCGTGTTGTGGTGGTGGTGGCTCAACTCTCCTTGGGTCTCGTTACTGCAACCTTCTTGACGGTATTGCCACGGCCATGAACATAGTACAGTCACCACATGTACCGCTACTCTCCATCCATGAGCTCATCAGAGACCCCGTACCTGTACCAGCAGATCTTGGTGCTAATCCCTCGTCATCAGTGTACCGGTACCGTGCATTCTGGGCTTGCTAGGCCCCATGCCGGTCGCACTAGGTGGCACCAAGATAGCAACTGGGGCCTCATGTGGCGATACCCATCCCCTAGCACAGCAAGTACTCCATGATGGTGTACTCCATACTTGTGCGACAATACGGGGGGAAATCCCGACTCTGGGGCTGAACGTGAAGGTACCCGGTTCCGTCTTTTTTCTTTGGCGCTGATGCTTCCAAACACATATAAACCCTCGCCGCCCGTGTCCGTCCAAGGCAGCGATTGTTGATACTGCATTGCATTCCATTTGATTGCTTCATTTTTAGTCCATTTGTTGGTCTTTTCTGAAATACCCATATACCGGTATACACTCGTATATATACAGCTGGTTGAACTGCACTCCGCTCGCATTCAATCTTCCCCACTACATCATCACATCTTTTCTTTCTCCCACAAACAACTTCACACACAACCGTCATCATGGCCAACCGAGAAATTCTGTCGTCTCGAACTGAGACTCTCAACAAGTACCTGAAGCTCGACCAGAAGGGCAAGATCATGGCCGAGTATGTCTGGATCGATTCTACCGGCGAGACTCGATCAAAATCTAGGGTGAGTTTCTCCAACATTTTTCCTTATCTCGACCCCTGTCACCGTCAGCTGCATTGTGCATCGCAAAATGCATGCAAAAGCAAAACCCCCCGACTTGTCCCGTTGCCCCGCCACCTTAGTGGGAGACAATTCGGACAGGGGGGGGGCGACTCGGCCTGGGCGAGTGGAAGCAATCATGACGCCACAGCTTGGCTGCTGTGGCTATTCTCTTGGCTTGCTTTCTGCTGGATGCTCGATGCTCGTTCTAGCAGCGATAGTTTGCCTAGTAGCGGTTCGTCAAATTGCTATTGGGTCTGGGCTATCGCTGCTATTTGTGGCATCTTGACTCAGCCCCGAACCAAACCCGCAATACGGGCGACCCGCTTCAGGGTCTGTCTGGGTCTGTTCTGGGCCTGTGATGACTTGATTCGCCCTGCCTCGGCAAGCGTCGGGTCTGGCAATTGATCATCAAAAGGGGTGACGCGATGACTCGCGCGTGTGTGACGTATCGTGACATGGAAATCAAGCTTGCTGACTCTCTTCGCGATAGACGCTCCCTGAGCTCAAGGACAAGGAATACACCCCCGAGGATCTGCCCGTCTGGAACTTTGACGGCTCTTCAACTGGCCAGGCTCCTGGTCACGATTCCGATGTCTACCTGCGCCCTGCCGCCGTCTACCCCGATCCTTTCCGTGGCTCTCCCAACATCATTGTCCTCGCCGAGTGCTGGAACGCCGACGGCACTCCCAACAAGTACAACTACCGCCATGAGTGCGCCAAGGTCATGGAGGCCAACGCCGCTCTCGAGCCCTGGTTCGGTCTCGAGCAGGAGTACACTTTCCTCGACCACGATGACAGGCCCTATGGCTGGCCCGTTGGCGGTTTCCCTGCTCCGTATGTCACCTGTTTCATATGACGTTGGAAAATAGTTGAAGCTAATCTCTTGGTACAGTCAGGGTCCCTACTACTGCGGTGTAGGCAGCGGCAAGGTCGTCCTGCGTGACGTCGTTGAGGCCCACTACAAGGCCTGTCTGTGTAAGTCTTGGATTGCATCATGACGTTACTTTTGGGAACAAGGTGCTAATGCAGGTTTTAGATGCTGGCATCAACATCTCCGGTACCAACGCCGAGGTTCTCTCAAGTCAGTGGGAGTTCCAGGTCGGCCCTTGCGTCGGCATCAACATGGGTGACGAGCTCTGGATCGCCCGTTTCTTCCTTGCCCGCATCGCCGAGGACTTTGGCGTCAAGATCTCCCTGCACCCCAAGCCCATCAAGGGTGCTTGGAACGGCAGCGGTCTGCACTCCAACTTCTCCACCAACCAGATGCGTGAGGAGGGTGGCATGAAGTACATCGAGGAGGCCCTCAAGGCCCTCGAGCCCCACCACGCCGAGTGTATCAAGGAGTACGGTGAGGACAACGACCTCCGTCTCACCGGTGACTGCGAGACCGGCTCCATCGAGAAGTTCAGCTGGGGTGTTGCCAACCGTGGCACATCCATCCGTGTTCCTCGCGAGACTGCTGCCCGTGGCTGCGGTTACTTCGAGGATCGCCGTCCCGCCTCCAACGCTGACCCTTACCGTGTCACCAAGATCCTGATGACTTCAATTTTCGGCAAGGCCTAAGCCTTTGGCTTAGAAACTGCGGATGGTTGTGGGGAGTTGAGGGGATGATGTGTAGCGAGGCGAGGAAAATTCTACATATGGGGATGTAACATTACGGATACTAGGGAGATGCACTTAATATGACTTTGAGGGAACAAATGGTTTGGCGTATGGGTTTTTTTTCTTCAACAACATATATCATGATGACCGGGGGAGTCGACTATTAGACATTGATAGCTGTGTACGCGGCTTAGATTCATTTTACCAATGCGAATGCGACATTGAGGGCTTAATAACAAGCACCTACATTTCACTACTGTCTCTCTTTCTATCGATTCATGTTGTGCTGTGACTTCACGTATCAAGGGACAAGGGTTCACGCCGCGTTTTAAGCTTAATTTGTTCCAAGCCATGAAGAAATCTGGGGAATACCCTTGTCTAACCCTTATCATTTCCCATCGCGACATCCCAGTCGAGGCGTTGTGGCTGTTCTGCCCATCTCCCCCTATCGGAGAGCTCCACAACGCGATAGACAGGCTTCTCTGGACAATTTCCAAGAGAAAATACATCTATTATGCTTCATTGAGTCTTTTTGGAGAGCTTTATGAGTTATATAATGGTTGTTGAGTACCTAGTTAGAACCTTGTTGCTTCGATGTTGTTTGGCGTAGTAATTGGCTGGTAGCCACTGCGAACTTTTTGAGATGGCCCGACAGGGCGGGTCGGTGGCTGTCAGTACAGCTATGTGACATGTCTTGTAGAAAGCCTATCTAATTCTTTGACTAGATGGCTTGAATTAGGTTACATATATGGCCAAATCCGACTCAGTAGTAAATATGCGACTGCGGCACGAAGAAGTGAAGAACGCGTTTGATCAATATCTAGGGATATGACATCACGGAAGGCTCAGGAAATTCTTCTAGAGCTACGACTTTGAGCACACGGCATACAATTCCATGATTTTATCGCTTTTTCTCTGGGGCTCACTATGGATCTGCTCAGTTGGCATCTCGCCTGTGATTGTTTGGATGGGTTGAATGCGTAGAACTTGCTGTCGTGGAAATATTCTTGCAGTTCAATCGACAAATACGCAGCTAACATCACCATGTCTCTTTTCACATGCTGCAAGCTTGTCTTTGTCTACATACTCCAAGCTTGTTCACGGGCTGTCAGTTATTACTACTAGGTAGGTAGTTGAACATCAAGGCAGTCGAGTGCATCCTTTGTTTCCTACCGCCTTATCTGAAGCAGTGGTGATGCAATTTTCTCACAATGCTTCTAGTCACTCTGCCAAACTCCACCCAGACAAACGGCTTCGATGGCGATATCAAGATTCGCTCGCGAATACGACCAATCCAATCTCAGTTGCCAAGGGAAACGATCCACAGCTGCTATGCAAGATGTGAAAATTCAGATTCTTCGTCTGACCTCTATAGAGCCGAGAGCCTCGGAAATTCAGCAGCGTGCTATTCACTGGACCGCTGTGCACGGAGGCTCCAGCACTCATTGACTTGCTAGCAGCACACTGGAGCTTTCCTCTATCCCCCTGTGAGGACCTCTCTCGATTCTACCCTTTTTCTTCCTCTTCCTCTTCCTTTTTCTTCTCTCCTCTCTCCTTTTTATTTCACCACTCTTCAACCATATTCACCTCTCTATCAGCATTAGATAGAGGCTCTGCACTTTTATCTCTACATCATCTGGAACCATCTCAACTGTCATCAAGTTTATCATCATCAACGACCACACGAAGCCATTCTTTCCTTGTGTCAGACTTCAAGATGTGCAAGGAATACACCACCATCGCCATTTGTGCACCCCAAAAGGCACCTTCTATGTCTTTCACTTGCGGACAGCTCCACCAGGTAGTTGATCGTCGTCAAGTCTGTGACAAGGCCACCGGTTCCTGTATCTGCTTTGTGGGAACTTGTGGTACTCTTGAGACTGTCCCATCCACCCTGAGCATCCCGATTGCATCCCTGAAATCAATCCGATGTGTGGCCTGCACTGCCCGTGAGGAAGAAATTGGAGACCGACGATCCAATGAGGAACTCATTGACTCGCCCCTCCTCACCAGAGCTGCTGTCAAGTCTCCAGAAGATATGCAACACTTCAAAGAGATTATCAAGAGTCTGTGGAATGGGGAAGAGGAGTGTCCCTATCATACTATGATGGCGACTCGAGAGAAGACCAGCGACACCCCCATCATCACCAAACACGCGTCGGATGTCGACATCGGCAAAGACGCGGATATCGATATCTCCATCGAGGTTCACACTGCCGGTCTTCAAGAAGACATTGACGATGGCAACATTTCCGAGGCTTCGAGCAATGCCACTCATGGCAGTAACGGTAGCTTGACTAGTAACTTGTCTCAACAGAGCAACAAGAAGAAGGATAACAGTGGCCTCGGTCGAAAGGTTGGCCTCCAGGCCAGCATCTGGGCCAACGCCCCGGCCAAGACTCCCGAGCGTAAGAAGCACATTGGCTCTCCTAAGTCCCGAAGTCCTGTCAAACGACAGAAGCCAGTGGCCCCTCAGGGACAGAAGCCAGTGGCCCCTCAGGGACAAAAGCCAGTGGTCCCCCAGGAACAGAAACCAGCTGTCGCCCAGGCAAAGAAGACGAAGATGAACCTGCCCCAGATTGCCGCGGCAAAAAGCTTTCTCAAGGCCGCCATCGTTCAAAACTGAGCGGAAATGTTTCTAGTTGGAGGATGGCAAGTGTGGCTTTGGAAGGTTAATGGACAGTGATTCAGGGGTACTGTGTTTTACAGAGTTGGATGGATAGACACTTGAGAAGAGGGCTTAATTTTGCCATAGAAAGCCTAATCTATGCATTCACTGAATTGTAATAACTGAGCAAATAAAAACTAGAGACTTGGTGCCGTAAATATGCTTGTGTAGAAAGTGAACTTGACGCGTGTATCCCGACGTGGTGGGAAATTTCCAGGTTCCTTTTCTCCTGGCAGCTGCCCTGTGGCTCGGAATCTTCCAAGCTACACCTTCACCACAACAAACAACCTCCCTCCCACACAAATCATCAATCACTCTTTCTGCTTCTACGACGTATCGTCATTTTCTTTCTTTTAAATTTCACCATCTAGCTGAGATTTCTGTCTGTTTATCATGTCCGAGAAGAAGAGAATGAAGAGCCTCGAGGAGGTGGAAGTCGAGCTCGAATATTTTGGCTTGAGTCGACAATCCGCAGCTGCTATGGTCAGACTTGCGAATAACCTCAAGCAAGTCAGAAAGCTTCGAGCCGCACACATCGAGCTCTTGGTGCCCGGCAGACGACTGCATCCTCCCTCGCCGCTCGGCCAGATCGTCTGGAATCAAGGCGAGCTCGAGATCGAGATCGAAATCATCGAGAAGCTTGAGGGCCAAAATGGCCATGACAACGAGCCAGAGCAGGCATCTCGCAACGAGGCATCCGGTTCGGAAGCTACCACGGTTTGTCTCCCTCCTAAATCACGATCCTGCGCTCCCCCTGATACACCTTAGCCATCCCCCTTTCTTGAATTTAGTCGGCTGGCACCTCTAACATCTTCTGGAAAGGACATGAATGTCACCGAAGGCGCTGTTTTATCGAGCGTAGAATCAGCCACTCTGGACAATGTCACATCCAGCCTCGAGAACCTTTCGATCCCACAAAATACTTCCCCCTCTCCGCCAGAGCGCTCGGCCGATATTCTTGCTAAGGAAGCTGAAGGAGAATACGACCCATACGATACCCCCCACAACAGGGACGATTTCAGATGGTGGTGATGGATTATCTGTTTGCAAGAACAAGGATGGAACATATGACTTAGTATTTTGGAGGGATATACAGAGGTTATCTATGGAAGCGATCGGGTTTGACGCCCACATTAGAGTAGAGGATTATGCATCAGGCAAACATGTCTTCTAGTACTGCTAGCATTCGCAATGGCCACTCTACCATGCAACTCCTTTTTCAAACCCACCATTAATGCAATGTGGGATACACCTTTTTGAATGCAGCAGTGGCGGCGATGGACGCCCACCACTGTCTTGTCTTTTCTCCAATCGTGAAGCTTGGGACTGATTTCTGAATCAGCTTCTCCAGAACGCTGAAATCTTGGATTTGAGTTGCATCGGTGCCTGCTCCGAACAGAGCATGTGCCAGCCAAACAGTAGCATGGAAATCAGCTTCGGTGACAGCATCTCCAGCTGCATACGGTAGAACCAGGAGCGAATCCAACTTGTCCAGCACTTGGGCAAACGCTTTGAAGGCATCGTCCGAGTTCTTAAAGAATGTCTTATGCTCCTCTCCAATCTCGATGGTGTAGAATTTGTTGAGGCCGCCGTTTTCCTGCACTTTGGGTCCGTAGAAAGGGTGGTTTGGGTTGGCAGCCTGCTCTTTTTCAAGTCTCGCCTGTCGATTTCCCACGAAATCTTTCCAGAAGCTGGTCTGCTTCCCCTTCATCTCCTCGTCGTCTCTCGCGAGGAGAAGAATCGTGTTTGTCGATGCATCATCTGAGTGGACGAGATCGAGTATGGGTTGTGCTCTAGCTTTGACAGCGGGATCTGAAGGCACCAACGTGCTCTCTCCATCAAACGCGTCAATGTATCGAAGAACGTCCAAACTTTGGATCAGCGGCTTGTCGAGCGATGGCGAAGTGATGCTGGGCACGGTGCCGTTGGGGTTGACTTTGATATATTCGGGATCGAAATTTCCGCCCGTCACTAAATGATTGCAAAAGTTATTACCACATGTGCTTAGGCGGACAATCTTTGGTTTTTTAGGTCTTACTGAGGGCGATCTCCTTGAGATCGTATTTGTCTTCAGGGACGCCTTTCTGAGCCAATGCCAGATGCGCCACTTGGGCCCACTGCGAGGCTGCTGAAGTATAGACGGTAAACTAGGAGAGAGATATAATTAGTGCTGAGGATGTCTAGGATGATGGAGTTATGCATACCTGAGGGGCCATGATTTTGTGGAGGTGCCGAAGCCTGGGTTGGAGAAGAAAGGTCGGGCAGCTGTAAACTGTTGATTTTGCGCACGCGCCTGTTGGGTGAACAGCAAATCTCTGTCTGCTGTACTCTATAGTATTTGAAGCTTTTTGAAATGATGTACAAATTCAATTAATGAAATTAACAAAGATCTGAACGCTATTCTAGTTCTATATATGTTCAACATGTCTTTTGTCAGCGACTTCAAAAATCGCCGCATCGCGAAATGATTTCACATTCGTCCGAACAGAAATCCCGCCTGCCAAGACACTCTACATTTTTCGACCGATTCGAACGAGATACCAAATATGAGACTTTCGCAACCCTCGAAACTATTACCCCTGGTATAAAGAAAAACTACTAAATAGAGAGTTGCAGCCGTGCTTAAGGGCGACGTTGCGCTGATATAAGCTTGACACATAGAATTTGGAATCACCGCATCGGGTGCAGATCTCGGCTGAGTGGCTTGGGCAGCGCTTTAATTCCCCGGCAAAATTGATAGCTCTCTAGTGGCTGAAGCTGTGCGAAATTTCCCACCATTGAGTGCTGACAGCGTTCTATATTAACAAGCTTAATTTGCTCAAAGATGCGGTTACTAGCCACAGCGGCCCTGTTGGTCCGAGTTGGTGCGGAAATAGAAACGCAAGGCCAACCGAATATGATGTCAACGTTTACACGAGGAAAACTTGCTCTACCATCCCAAAGGGGTAATTTCTTAAGGGGGGATTATTCTATATTGTCAATCAAAGGATAGTTTCGACTTGCGTAGTGGAATCATTTTGTGGAAACTGGTCTATTTGCGAGTTGACGATGCTCCGTATGGCACAGGCGTTGGGCTCAGCCGCTCAGCCTTATTCCTTCAGGCCCTGGACTTCAAACTCCACTGTCATCAAGGTTGACGTATTGGTGAGATATTGGGGCCTCAATATGGCGGAATTAATTTGGATTAACTATGCTGTTGTAGAGAGACTCAAGGTATATAATAATGGTCGTGATTCCTCGTAGTTGCTCTCAATCTGCTCCATCATCACAAGATTCACTTCCTCTCCCCGCAACAACCTTTTCATTCAACTACCACAATCTCTAATATCAATTGTACAATCATTTTATAATTCTCTTTTTGATATACAATCATCATAATCAACATGAAGTTCTCTACTCTCGCCTCCATCAGCCTTACTGGCCTCTCTGCTGTCTTGGCCGCTCCCAGCGGTAATCAAAGCAGCAAAGGCGCCGTCTTCGCCCTGACAAACGCCGTCAACAACGAAGTCATTGCCTTCTCCCGCAGTGCAGACGGCACTCTGGTCAAGACCGGAACCTATCCCACCGGCGGCAACGGCCAGGGCGTCGACTTTGACACTCAGGGGGGCCTTCAGCTCAGCGCTGACCACAGGTTCCTCTATGCTGTCAACCCGGCCAACGACCATGTCACCGTCTTCGAGGTGAATGGATCTAACCTCAAGAGGATTCAGTCCATCTACGCCGGTGACCAGCCCCTTTCCATTTCCCTGAGCAGCAATGGATATGCCTATGTGCTTGACGGCTCTGTCGCCTCAACCGGCATCTTTGGGTTCAAGGTGAACAGAGCCAATGGTCTTCTTTCGCCCATTACAAACTCCACCATTGCCACCAGCAACCCTATTGGTGTTCCAGGCACCGTTGCATTTTCCCCTGATGGCCACTCCCTCATTGTCACCAACAAAATCGGCAGCACCATCGACATCTTCACCGTGGGATCCACGGGACACGCAAGCCTAGCACCCTTCACCTCCATCTCATCCAGCGGTCTCCGTCCCTTTGGCGCAGTCTTTGGCCGATCCAACAGCCTCTACGTTGTCGAATCCGGCTTGCCTGCTCTTGGCAACGCCGGTCTCTCCACGTACAAGCTGCACGGCGGCCAAGCCCCCGTCCTGGAGCCCCTCACCAAGTCCGAGAAGAACCAACAGACGGATGGGTGCTGGGTCGTCGTTACCCCTGACGAAAAGTACGCTTACACTGCCAGCTTCATCACCAGCGCCATCTCCAGCTACTCTGTTGCCAAGAACGGCACCGCCACCCTGATCAAGGGTGATGCCGCCCTTACTGGCGATGGAAGCGAGCCCGTCGATCTCGCCCTGAGCAGTGACGGAACTTACCTTTACAACTTGCTCCGTGGCGCTGGTGCTATTGCTGCATGGAAGATCCAGGCCGACGGCTCTCTGCAGTCCATTGGTGGATCTTTCGGCAAGGGACAGGGCATCCCGGTTGCAGATGGTGCTTCGGGCCTGGCTGCGTACTAAGGGCTTGGTGCATAGTCGTGGAGGGCGTCGGGTAGAACGGGACACAGCATCAATTCAAGGGGCTAATTATAAAGGGGGGATGGTGGTCAGCAAATAGATTGCGTCTTCATGTGTTTGATTGCGCCTGAGCTGGCGGTTAGACTAGAGTGGTATACTTGGTTTGGATTTTGTATATTTATATTCTTCGAGCGGGGGTTACAAACCTTCACGGGCTGATAGTTGTAATATTCTTTAACCTATTTCGTCCACTCATTGCTTCACTACAGTAAATGCCTCGTATTCATCATGGTGCTTGGGCATTACTCATCGTGATGGCATTAAACTACACGTAGTTCTGACATATAAAATAACACTATAGCGAACTCGCTCGTCTCTTAAGCCTCGTGACTCTTGAGCCCGATTTCGTCATGGAGTTCAAGTTCTATTTGTGTCACATCCACCGTCTTCTTGCCAGTACGGATATCCTCAATGTCGGGTACGGAAGAATGCTTCTCTCCCTCAAAGATGGCGTCGATTTCTTCCAAGGTTTTGCCCTTTGTCTCTACCCAATAGACAGCCTGGTCTACGTTAGCACTTTGAAAATACACTACATCTGAACTGGTGGGGTATCTTACAATAAGGACGAGCGTGACAATGTCCCATGAGCCGTTGATGATGTACGTTTTCCATCCAATGTTGGTCAGCGCAATAGGCATCACAAACGTGAGGAGGAGACTGGGCAAATGGTTAGCTGGAGTAGACAAAGACAGAATTTTGATGGTACTAACGCCAATCCATTCAAACTAAAGTTGGCCAATGCCAATCCGTTGGCTCGAATAGGGTAGTTCATCACCTCTGGCGGGTAAAGGTATAGCAAGGGCGTAAAGGCAATGGAGTAAATTCCCTGGAAGATGAACATGACGGCAACGTCACCGTAGATCAAGCTGGTGGAGGCACCATCCGGGTTATCTGCGTACATCTTGGACAAGCCACCGATGATGAAAAGGCATACGATCATGAGACTCTGTGAAAGAAGCGCAGTGGGCTTTCGACCCCATACCGCCGCCAAATGAGTGCCGCCGAATGCGCAGAAAAGACACCAGACGTTGAGTACAACGTTCTATACAGACGATTAGCAGTTTTCTCCAAGGCGTGAGCTTATCAACTTACGGCCTTGAGTTGGTCATTGTAGTCTGTAATACCCGCCGTGTCCAATTCATTTCCAAGATAATACGATGCGATGACATTTCCAGCAATGCATGAGAAGGGTCCGACTGATGCCCCGATCAAGGTTCTCTTTCGCGCCGTCGGAGTCTTGATGATTTCCCTGGGACTCATCGTCATACCGTTCTTCCTCTCCCATTCAAGAGTGTCGACAATCTCTTTGTAGACGGCCACCACAACCGGGTTAGTTATGTCGCCATCGGCGTTGGTTTGAGCGACAGAGAGTCGCGCATCTTCGTAGCGCTCTTTGCTAACCAGCCAACGAGGCGATTCAGGAATAAAAGGCAGCACGATAATACAAGCAAAGGAGAATATTCCCTGGAGTAGTGACGGAACACGCCAGGCCCACGTAGACTGCCACTGGCCTGTGCCAAGAGTGACTCCGGCAGCTATCAGTGAACCAACATAGTAAAAGTTGTTCAGAATCTGAAAGCAGGAAATGAACGGTCAGCTTCTCAAGAACAACTTTGTTTGCCCGGTTAAGAGAGAACAGGTGAATACATACGCCAACACCCCACGCGCGATATCTGCTCGCAAATGTTTCACTCAGGTAGACGGCGCCTGCAACGGACGAAATGGCACTACCCCATCCAAGAATGATTCTCGCCACAACAAACATGGCAATGTTTTGTGCCGCGGTTTGCAAAATAATACCCAATAGCGTCACGACTGAGCCCCAGAAGATGGCGGGACGACGACCAAGCCGATCAGTCATAACACCAGCGAAAATCGGGCCAAAGAAGCCGCCAATAAAGACGGACGCGGTGTTGAGGCCGGTAGTAGCACTGTTCAAGTTGAAGTAGTCTGTGTATGAAGGCAAAATGTTCAAGCCGTTGAGCATAGAACCATCGTAGCCACCAGTTGCGGACTGAACCATGGAGCAGATGAGCAGAAGAACAGAGACGGTGGTGGTGGATTCTGGCACCCAGGCCGGGATCCAAGTCCCTGTTGGGGTACTGCGAAGCATCGTGTACGCTTGTCTTGCTCTCAGCAAGTACGTAGGCACATGTAGCTGTACCGATACTTGAAAATGTCGCGTCAAAGTTCAACTGATGAGTGCTGGCGCCGGGGCGATTGATATGATATTAATATCCTTTGGCCTCTATCGCACCTCCTCCAAATTAATCATCTGCAATCATCCCCCCTCATCCCCAGCTGCGGGCCCTCGGCAGATATCAGACATCTTACATATCTAAAGACATGCCTAACTCACGGATGCAACGTGAGCAAAACCAGCCCATTGGCACCACAGACCGCCTGATAGCCAACAGTTTCCCAATCAAAAGTTCGCCGAAGGGGTTCATCGGGTACCGGCAGCGTAGCGGGACGCCACCCGATGGAGAAGTCCTCATGGCTGATCCCCAGATATCGTGAAGGCCGTCTTAAACCCTCATCGCAGATTGGCCAGTTCAACTTTAACCAAGCCAAGCCTCGTCGGGTAAAAGTGGCAGACCTGCATTTGATTTCCATTTATGGACAATCTTTTACTTATCTAAAACCTCAAGCTTGTTGGTCGTGATACCCCGCGCTGTTCCCCCACTGATCACCAGACTTGTAACGAGTCTAGCCTCGTCTCACTCGAAGCAACTGGCGCGGGTAAACGGCCTTTAGTGATAACCAGCGCTCCGTATTGATGACACGAAAACAAAATCGTCAAGATAAAAGACAAGGACGGAAGACAACAAAACAGCTAGTTACCTCCCCGCCCCGCTCTTCTTGACGTCTGGATAATACCTGCGAGGCTATAAGAAGGGTGGAGGAGGATAGCAAATAGCACCAAGCCAGGGCTAGCAGAGATACGGTCAGCAAGCCGTCAGCCAACCAGAGAACATGTCGAAGCGTCCGGTTATCGCCGTTGCTGGCCTTGCCTGCGAGACATCGACCTTTTCGCCGGCCGTCACGCTTGCCCCGGCCTTCCACCCCAAGCGCGGCGATGAGATTGTCGAGCGATACGAGTTCCTGCACGCCGATAAGCCGCTGGGGATAGAGGCAGAGTGGAAGGGCGCGCTCATCGGACATGCGCTTCCCGGAGGCATTGTGACTCGCGAGGCCTTTGAGACGCTCTCCAAGGAGATTGTGGAAAGGCTGCAGGTGATTGTCGCCGAGAACAAGGTCGATGGCTTGTGGTTTGATATCCACGGCGCCATGTGCGTGCAAGAGCTGGACGATGTAGAAGCTGAGCTGTTGAGGCGCGTTCGCGCTGTCATCGGCCCGGATGTTATTGTATCGGCGTCGATGGATCTGCACGGCAACGTCTCGCGGGAGCTGGCGCACATGTGCGATCTCATCACCTGCTACCGCATGGCACCGCACGAAGATGCCATGGACACCAAAGAGCGAGCGTGCCGTAACCTCGTCAACATCTTGCAGGGAAAGGAGCCTGGATTGCGACCGTTGAAAGCTTGGATCCCTGTGCCTATTCTTCTTCCTGGAGAACAGACCTCGACGCGAATTGAACCCGCAAAGCACATTTACGCTGCAGTACCAGAAGTGGAAGCCGGAGATGGCGTCTTGGATGCTGCAATTTGGGTGGGCTATGCCTGGGCTGACGAGCCGAGAAACCGTGCCGCCATCGTTGTCACCGGATGGGATGAAGCAGCAGTTTCTCGAGGAGCGGAGAAGCTGGCCAACCTATTCTGGGATGCGCGGGCTGACTTCAAGTTCGTTGCGCCCACGGGCAGTTTTGCTGAGTGTCTGGATGCTGCCGTCAAATCACCTCCTGAGGAGCGTCCATACTTTATCTCTGATTCCGGCGATAATCCCACGGCTGGTGGTTCGGGGGACATGACTTGGGGACTGACGAGATTGCTTGAGCGGCCCGAGTTCAAATCACCTGATTCCGGATACACAGTCATTTATGCCAGCGTTCCTGGGCCCAAGGCGATTGAGACGGCCGTTGCCGCAGGTATTGGCGCAACTGTCACTGTGACTGCTGGAGCCGACGTCGACAACCTACATGCACCTCCGCTTACAATGACTGGTCGAGTTCACTCCATCAAGCACGGCGATCGTGATGCTGTAACCGAAGTTGTCCTACAGGTTGGATCAGTATACGCCATCTTGACCAAATTGCGAAAGCCGTACCACAAAGAAAAGGACTTTACCGATCTAAACCTCACCCCACGATCTGCCGATATTGTCATTGTCAAGATTGGGTACCTTGAGCCGCAGCTATACGATATGGCCAAGGGCTGGATGCTTGGGCTGACGCCAGGGGGCGTTGACCAAGACTTAAAGAGGCTGGGTCATCATCGGATACGGAGACCCATGTGGCCTTTTGACGAGGACTTTGAGAAGATGCCCGACTTGAAGACGGTGTGGATTGATAAGTCGAATGAGCCGTTGAGTGGTCCAGACGTTTGAGAGGTTCAAAATGTACATGTACGATGAAGAAAATAAGGTACGAAAACTTTTAGACTTTTTAACTCTGTATGTTATACTTCTATATGGATCGTAGGCCAGCTAAGAGGCATAACTCTTTCTGTAGAAAGGATTAACTTCAAATGCGCAAGCTGAATATGCTAAACTTGTTCACTCTACCAAATCAGTGCTGGAAATGACATCCTTCCACTCTTCCAGAATCCGAATCGTCTTGTCGCACTTATTCTTGATGACTTCGTAACCATCAGGTCCAAGCGGCATGCGCACAGGAATCGTCTTGCCCTTTGCAGTCCCTTCTTTTCGGACGAGGTCCACGACAATAGCTACTCCTTTCTTCGGGTCACCGCTCTGTGCGTGGTTCTTCTCCTGGAGTAGCTTGTTGAAACCCTTGGATGCTTCTTTATAATCCGGGATGCTTGATTCCACAGTCTTGAGGTTGGCCTGCGAGAGGAGGTCGGTCCTGAAGAAGCCGGGTTCTATCAACAGCGTTCGGATTCCGAGATCCCGCACCTCTTTGTTTAAACTTTCGACCATTCCTGTCCATGGTGTGAGTAATTGGAGGTTGCATACTAGTTTGTTGGGGTTCTGATGGTGAAAGCTTTACCTTCAAGTGCAAATTTGGTTCCAGAATAACCTCCGTTGAACTGCATCCCGCTCCATCCCGAAATTGAGCTGATAAAGACATTCATGCCAGTCTTTCTCTCTCTGAAATGGGGCAACACAGCCTTGGTGGTTTTCAGGGGCCCAAAGACATTTGTCTCAAATGCGTCGTGAAACTGTTCGTAGCTAACAAGCTATCAGCATTTATTGTTCCACTTCAATTAGCCAGATATGCGAATGAGCTCTTACGAAAGGTCTTCCCATGCACCACCCAAGACATAGGCAGCATTGTTGATGAGAACATCCAGTTGGCCGTAGATCTGGATGGCGCTTTTAAAGGTCTCGTTGATGCGCTGCTGGTCCCAGGTAACATCCAGTTGAAGCACCGCAGCACCCGTCTTCTTCAGGTCCTCGAGGCTCTCCAATCGGCGAGCGGTTGCGATTACTTTGTCTCCACGACTGAGAATCTCATTGACAAAGTCTAGTCCAAAGCCGGAAGAGCATCCAGTCACGAGCCACACGAGAGGTGCCATTGCGATACAAACTGATATGATGTGGGGAGTAGAAGAGTGATGTATGCTCGAAAATGAACCTGGTTTTGAGAGTTTTGAATCATCATGAAAATCGTTATTCTTTATTGACTTATATACACAATGGCCAATATCTCTTTTACAAAAATATGAAGCTATATCCGATGCGCTCGCCTGGAGCGGACAGAGCGGACAGGGCGGAGAGTGGGTACCCATTTGGAGCGGACAGTCCGCTCGTCTCTGATCCATGGCATTTCGTAGGACAAACGCCGAATGAACCACTTTGATTCGGATATAAATGTAGAATCATCTATAGGAGTTTAACGACTATACTCCGAAATGTTTAAAAACCGATCACTTTACGTATTATAGAACGATATCGCCAAGGCCAGATCATACCATTACTACTGCGCTTCGCAGTGGCTCAATTTTGGGCTATGCTATCGCCGAAAAGCATTCTTATACAACGCAATGTCTTCCCAAAGATGTCACATACACAGTTTTTCGAGGCCCAGTATATGTACCATCTTCCATGGAATGAAACTTCAAAATAACAGAGTATGATTTCATCACGCGGCCTTAAGCTGCTCAGCACTGGAGATAGGAGCGAAAACCGAAGAATTGGTTGCCGAGTTCCCAACAGAGAGTCATGCCGACTCCCATGAGTACTACCATGCACCCATTAATTTGTCTCCCGTCGTTATACCGTTAATTTGTCTCTTCATCGTCAACGAAATAGTCCAACTCTATAGATATAGCCCGCTAAAACCCCAATGACATAATAGATGAAGCAAGATAGTCTGCATATATCTATGGTTATAATATTCGTGACCTTCTTCCTCCCCTCTTCTTCTTCCTCTTCCTTCTCTTCCTCTTCTTTATCCTCTTCCTTTTTTAATCCACCCTGTCTTCTTTTTCTCATCATTGTCCATTCTACTATTGAGTCAGTCTTGAGGTAGTTCTGCAATTTCTACTTGGACGCAAAGTCTAAAAAGAAGATCATCAACTAGTATGCTCTTGTCTCAATTATCACCTATTAGGATGAGCTCGGCCTCCTCAGTCGCTCAATGCAGTGCTCCTCAGCTGTCGACAATTTGGAGAAAAGAAATAGGGAACAGAGAAATGATGCATACACACACCTATAAGATCATAACTCACTGAAGGGAAATAGTCCATCTCGGTACAGATTTAGCCTAAGCTACATTCAATTAAGCATAATCTTATCCTATCTCCCCGATCCCAGCACCTATTATCATCCCTATCGTCTTTGTAAGATGACATGGGCATGATTAAATAGCAAAGGTGAGCCGGAATTAGTGATGACTAATCGGCATTCTTCAGCACACAGTTAGCTTTCGGGTTACGTTACTCAGCGGCCTAAGCCCAAGCTTCAACTTTAACTCCGCGAAAATAACAGACATGGATTATTCAAACAAAAACAAGCGGATAGTCACGAGTTGAATATCTTGATTCAAAGAGAAACAACCTATGCTGTCTCTAGCAACTCTCTCATCACTCTGACGCGATGCCGCCAAAAGTCTATGCTTCTCAAGCTTGTCGAGCCTGTCGGTACATGATCCACTCCTTCACCATCGCCTCCTGTCCCTATACAACAGCCCGAGTGCTGACACGATTCATTTACAGTCGCTTGAAGAGAAAATGTACTCGGGAAGTCCCTACATGTGCTCTGGTTAGTCACTCCCTCTGCGAGTAGCTTCATTGGCCAAACGTTCCAGCAACTAACGACCATGGCAGTGCTACCGCCTCGGCAAGAATTGCGAGTACGCTGAAACTGCAGCCTCGGACTCAACCATCTCTACCAGGCTTAGTCACATTGAGCAGATTCTCCACGTTGACGGGGTCTCTCCGTCTAGGAGCCTGCCGGGTATCAGTCCTGCCGCCTTCTTCCCCAGACCAGCGGAGGCCTTTCCGCTGCCCTTTTTCTTGGATTCGGAGTATTTGTCTCCCCAGGGACTCAACTCTCTTTCTTGGAGTCAAAATCCACAGCTTCATCAAGTAGTGGCCGAACATCTTGACGATGATCGAGTGGCGCTCTGTGAAGAGTACCTCAAGACTGTGCATAAATGGCTGCCCATAGTCAGCCGGAAGCGCCTCCTCAACGAGCTTAACAGCGATCCGGCGGAAGTTGACGGCTGTCTTGCCATTTTTCTCTTGTGCATAAAAGCATTCAGCACAAAAGATGGAGAGTGTGCCAAGACCTCATCGTGGTACTTGCTGGCTAGGTCTCTTTGTTCGGAAGCAGAATCAGCGGGCTTTGTATCCCTAAGACTCGTCCAATCTCTCGTTCTGCTAGCAGTCTACGAGCTGTCGCATGCCATCTATCCCGGGGCATACTTGACGCTTGGGCGCGCGTCGAGATTAGGTATTCTTTTGGGTATACATGACCGGAAGAACAATCAATTGTTTAAGCCTGCAGAGACCTGGACTCTTCGGGAAGAGCAACGCAGGACGTCGTGGGCGATATTTCTGCTCGACAGGTACTTGCCTCTTTGTCATTCCTGTTTAGCAAACCCAATGTCTAATGCTCATTCACAGGCTTATGAATATTGAAACAAATCTACCATTTACCGTTCCCGAACCTGTTCAAGACGAGCTGTTGCCAATCAACGACGAGGACTGGGATGAAGGGAAAATTGTTCCCAGCGAGCCGCTGTTCACGTTATCCTTTAGCAGCCTGACAGCTGTGGGTTCTTTCGCAAAGATGTGCCAGGCCGCCCATATGCTCGGAAAAGTCCTGTCTCACAGGGCGAGCAAACGGTCCTTGCAGGACGTTGGGAGTCTTCTCCCTGAAGCCGTGGCCCTTCATTCAGCGCTGTCGGCGTTGCATCTCTCCATCAAAGAATACATTTCTGGAACAACATCTTCCGACTTTTCCATCTCCGGCATCATCTCGCTTTCTTTGTGCTGCTCTGCTCAGCTTCTCCTGTACAACATGTATGGCTGTAACGAGCCGCTCGTTCTTATCGAGCAAAGTCGGATCGCCATGGAGACAGAGATGCAAAGTGTCAGCCTCCATGGAATCAAATCCATCTCTTTCGACGTTATGCCGGCAATCGCACGCGCGAATATCGAATGTCCACTCATAACGCAATGCCTATACCATGTGGCGACGGAGTGTGCGTGGTTTGTACGAGAAGATCATGAGCCGCAGATGTACAGCGCCTTGGAGGACGTTGTACGAGAGCTAAAGTCTACCGGAGAAAAATGGAGGATTGCAATGGAGTATCTTGCGCTGTTGCAGCAAGCTGGTGTTTTGAGTCTGATCACTGTTGACACGGATGGATCTTCCACACTAACCCCATCATCTGGATAATTATACTCCATCTTGTGTTGCGAGGCACATGGATTTTTTTGGTGTAAGATGTATTCGATTTGAAGCTAAAACATGATGCAGAGAGAATTGCTAATGATGATTCCGAATACAGCTATTTTGAATAATACCTAACGCTGGCATTCCTTAAACAATCTCAGCACTACTCATACGTCCGTCGACTTTGCCACTTCAGCCATCCTCTCATAACCTTTCTGCAAATCGCTAAGCGTCTGCCCATATATTCCATAACAATCTGACCCAAGTTGGACTCTCAGGGCCTTGCTCTTGTCATGCTGGGTCCAGATACACTCAAACAGGCCTTGGCTCTCAACAGCATCAACTACCCTGTCGCCGAACTTGGCTGGATCTCCATTCACCAAAGTCAAGTCTTTCGACGCCTCGCCAATAAAATCTATCCAAGCTTGGATTGGCCTCTTGTAGTCTTCTGAAATGCCACCATCTGCCTTGGAGTTGTTTCCCGGGAAAGGGGTTCTAAACCCTCCAGGCTCAATAATCATAGTCCTGATCCCATGTGGCTCCAGCAGAGTAGCATAGGACTCGGTCAGAGACTCAGTCGTCGCCTTTGCAGCGCTGTAGATCATTTGCTCTGGCCGAGGGGCGAAGCCGAAGATGGATGATATGCTGATGAGGGTACCCGTTCTGTTGCGACGTAGCGTCGGCAGTAAAGCTTTCCACACGCGGATGACGCCCAACAGATTAGCCTGCAGGTACTGCTGGATCTGATTATCGCTCATGTCTTCTACCGCTCCAATCAAAGTGCTTCCAGCATTGTTCACAACAACCCAATGGGCCGACTCCTTCTCCTTGCCGAGTCGCTGCTCTTCTTGCGCGACTAGCCCTCGTATGGTCTGCTCAGCATCGGGCTGGGCAACGTCCAGCTGGAGCCATTGGCCGCCAAGTTTGGAGAATTCTGGGTGCTCAGAGGAAGCCTTTTCAATATTTCGTCCTGTGCCAATGACACGATGACCAGCACGGAGGGCGCTCAGGGCCATGTTGAGACCGAGGCCCGAGGAGGCGCCAGTGATGAACCATATTTTCTTGGATAAGACGGCAGACGCCATGATTTTGCGTGATTTGAAATAAATTTGATCAAAATTTCAGGAGAAGTTGTTTTAGTTGGAGAAAGATACAGCGAAGCTGGGGGAGCCGGTAGCCCTCTTATACAAGGCCAGCCATCACTCTGTGTCCAGTCAATATCCATCTTTAAATGGATCAAATGTACAAATGAGGTCATTCAGATTCTATCAAATTCTTCTGATAGACAATTAAATTATTGTTTAACTCCTTTTACATCCGTGATCCGCCTCTATGTCCGCTCTGTCGTCCGCTTCACGCTACACCTCAGTTTCTGAATCCCCTCAACTTTATGTAATCAGGATCGAAGTCGCCAAGAAACGGATCACATCTGAGATCCTTCCAAAAAGGCTAGATCCAAACTAACAAGACCTCCCTGCTATCGATACCACGGGAATGTATAGCTCCCGCTTGTGGCCGCCGAGCAAGCGGACGGGGGGAGCGGACGCGAAGCGGATCACGGCGGAAGATTCCGCCTCGCTCATGGAAGATTACGGGCAGTGCGAATTGAGATCCGTGTACGGCCTCGCTGCCCCCGTCTCAGTGACGAATAGACGCGGAAATAGCTTCTGATTGCTACAGCAATTAATAATTTAATGCATTTGTGGACGGTCCTTTTCCGTTGTGGGATTATTCATCACTCCGTTTCTGTCAGTCGATCTAGATCTGATAACGCAGATGGCGCTGGGACAGCTGCATGAACTGCTTTGCAGAGGATATAAGAGTCCGCGGTAGCTCACAGGTTGTGACAAGTCCAAACTCATCAGATCAAGCTCTCCAATACAACAGAAAATACACTTTCAGAATTTCCAGAATGGCTTCAACTAAGTTGATTGTTGTGGTTGGCGCTACCGGCAACCAAGGTGGTTCAGTTGCCGACGTCTTCCTATCTACCCCTGGTTGGCGAGTCCGGGCTCTTACACGGAACCCTTCGAGCGCCAAAGCCAAAGCCCTCGCCTCCCGCGGCGCAGAAGTCGTTGCCGCCGACATGGATGTCCCATCGACGCTCGAGCCTGCTCTTCAAGGCGCAAATGCCGTCTTCCTCGTCAGCGACTTCTGGGGCTTGTACGGAGATCCAGCCAACAAGGACAAGGCCAAGCCAGGACAGCCGCTCAACGTATGGGCCGCGGACCACGAAGTCCAACAACTGAAGAATGTCATTGATATTGTGGCAAAGCTCCCGACCCTGGAGCGCTTTGTCTATTCGTCTCTTTCGAACGCGACGAGGTGGTCTTTTGGAAAGTACACTCATGTGTACCACTTTGACTCCAAGGCCAGAGCCGAAGACTACGCGAGGGAGACTTATCCTGATTTGTGGGCGAAGACGAGCATCTTCCAGGCTGGTTGGTTCCTGAGCAATTTCATCGTTAACCCGATTTTGGAGTTTGTCAAGGTAAATAAGCACCATGTATAAATCCACTAACGAATACTGATCGCCGGCTATAGGAAGATGATGGCGTTGCCCGATTCACTGGCAACCTGGATGTAGACGTCAAATTCCCCTTCATTGCCGCTGAAGAGGATTCAGGCCCCTTTGTCAAGGCTCTGGTGGAAGAGCCCGCGGGCAAGAACGTCATCGCCTATAGAGAGTGGCTCACTATCCGGGAGGTTGCGGCCATCCTGTCCCAAGTAATCGGTATTCCGACCGAAGCTGTGCAGCTACCAAAGGGCCAGTCCAAGGTTACGGAGCCAGCTGAGCTCAAGTTGGAACTGGATGATAACTTTGCGTACTGGAGCGAATATGGCTATGAAGGGCGGGCTGACCCTACCATTATTCATCCGAGAGACGTGAGTAGCCTCTCTGTTTAAATCTCTGTGCATTGACGCTGACATTGGAGTTGCTAGTTGCCAACTCTGGGTAAGCTTGATACCGTGTTCAACTATTTCAAGAAGCAGGACTGGACCAAGCTGAAGGCTTAAACTGAAAGAGACGGATGCTATAGCCGTTTGTTCGCTGTTGGGCTTGAACATATTATAATCAGTCGAGTGGTCATTTTAGCAGATTGTCGAAGAAGTTTGTAGTCAGTGTGGAAGCAACTGAATGAATAGCGACTTTAGCCAACAGAGTCTATCCAACAAAAGCTTGTGTTGTGCACGCTTCAGGAACTCTTACACCATGAAACCAAGGCTCGCTCCTTGTACACCATTTCCCTTCTATACGGCTATGAGATTGGCCTACCTTGTGTATCGTCGGCGCCTCATAAATATTGTGCTCTTTCCGGCGGATAAAATGAATATACCACACATTCCACAGCCCCATATGTGGACAAAGCCGATAAAAGGAAGTTTCAGCGCACAAATTCCAATGACTTGCCCAAAGAAAAAAAAAAGTTGAACAGTGACAAAAAATTCGGGTCTCAGAATTCGTTCGACGGGACAAAAAATGAAATCTCATGACACCTGAGGGATTCGAACCCTCGCCTATTACTAGACCGCGAAGCAAGATAGATCCTGAACACGGCGCCTTAGACCGCTCGGCCAAAGTGCCTTTGATTGGTTGTTGTGTGAAGTGAGGCGACAATTTGATTTTGAAGCTGGAGTGGGTGGTGTGGGGACGGGTTTGTGTACCCTAGACCTCGGAGTTGGGAGGGCGGGAATTGGAATTGCGAGGGAATAATACAGGATGTGGAAAAGATGAATTGAAGAGATTATGGCTTGAATACTGCTGAGCATCTCATAACGAATGATCAATTATCACAGCCATTGTTGGAGTGGTTGTTGGAGAATAGACACTTCAGCTCAATAAAAACCTGAGGTGGAGAAATAGACCAAATAGCATTCAAGAGCACGCGACTGCATCTGATACAAAGCTCTACTGGTCATAGCTTAAGAAGAAGTATGTGTAATTCTACAATCGTTTTATTGCACATAGATGACTGCTTAATACGACTGGTAACTTGATCAAAGAAACACCTCCAGGCATATTGATGGACAGCCAATCCTGTACACAGCTTCCAACCGCTTGTTGGAATTCTATCCTTGAAATCCCGACCCAAGAAGTTGCAATGAACTCTCTGGACTAGCTACCTGATCTACCGGTCAAATCTTTGGTCCGCAACCTGGTGGCTTGGAAGACTCTTCGAAGAATTGGCAACGAAGAGAAAGAGAGACAAAAAACACCAAGTAACAAAAAGGCCAAAAAATGAAACATTAAGCTCCTCCGGGAAGGCTTGAACTTCCAACCTCCTGATTAACAGTCAGACGCGCTAGCCAATTGCGCCACAGAGGAGATTCGCTTGTTTCCGAACTACGTAAAACCACTATAAGAACGTTTCAGCAGATAGACAGACAAAGTGATCATCTCCAGAATATTGCGTTGTCATTGTTCCACAATCAGCTTCCTATTCCTGTTGGGGCTAGTTTTCCGACATGAATCATTGTCAAAAAATAATAGAGAGTTGAAATTGATAGAAATATTCCTAGGTACCTTCTAATGCAATTGTAGAAAGTATTTCCTTGATTGTTTTCATGTCCTGTCCCAGCATACCCAACCACCAACGCTCAACCATGCCTCTAGACACATATTTACCTGCTTTGTACACATATGAACAAACGCCGCCCGATAACACTCATCCCAACATCCTATGTCCCTCCTTGAGACAAATCACCTCTTGTACAAAGCAATATCCAATCCCAAAGGCTTCCTCAAGAAGCCCTCTCGCGTCTCCATAGGCCCTTGAAGAACCTTGGCACCATATCTCCTCGCCCAAGTAGCCGCAATCAGCTTCATCTCCATCTCAGCCACGTTTCTGCCAACACAAGCTCTGGGGCCGTGGCTGAAAGGAATAAACGCATCCTTCTGTCGCTGGGTCACATTTGCCCATCTGTCGGGGTTAAAGTCCTCGGCATCGGGGCCCCAAATCTCGGTGGAGTGGTGCATCGTGTAGGTGGGAACGCTGAGGACGGTGCCGGCCGTGAAGAACTCGCCGCAGATGGTAACGCCGGGAGACTCTGGGGGGACTTGACGAGGGAGACCAATGCCGGAAGTCGAGTGGTGGCGGAGAGTCTCGTTGATGACGGCGGCAAGGTAGGGCAGATCGCGAACCATTTCGAAAGTGGGAACATCGACGCCTTTGGGAATGGCGGCATCGAGCTCGGCCTGCATCTTGTCGAGGACGCCGGGAGTGCGGACGACATAGTTCAACAGAGCGCATGAAGAGTTGGAGGTCGTGTCACTGCCGGCGATGAGTTGAGTCAAAGCCTCTGCAGTCAGTTCTTCTCTTCCAAGAGGCTCGCCCTTGTCGTCACGGCCTTCCATCAACCGAGCGAGGAGATCCTTGCGTTCAACGTCGGGAGGGTTGTCGATGCGTCGCTTCACACAGGCAATGGCAATTCCGGCAAGGTTCTGGATGGCAGCGAGACCGTTGCTGTAGAAAGGATCCGGAAGGTATTTGGCATAGGGCTTCAAGGCCGGGAAGCAGCCCAGAGTTGCGCTCACTTCGCCGCGGCGGTTCAGAATCTCAATAGCGGGTGCGTAGATGGGCGGGCTGTCTGGAGCATCTCGCACTTCGGCAAGATCAACTCCCTTCTCGAGCATACCAAAAGGAGCGCCGAATGCAAGGTCGCCAATGACATCAAAGGCAAGATAGTTGAACCAAGGAAGACAGTCGATGCGAGCCTCCTTCTTGCCATCCTGGCCTTTGAACTGGCTAGTGTCGACCAGACGGTCCATCTGCTTGACAAACAACTCGAGGTTCTGGTGGATATACGGCTCAAACTGAACAATGGACTTTACGGAAAAGGTGTGAGAAACCATCTTTCGCTTGCGAGTGTGTTCAGCGCGGTCGCGCGTGTTGAAGAGGCCACGGCGAATGGAGACAAAAGCATCGTAAAATTCACTACTGCAAGTCAGCACCTGACGCATTCAAAGTCTGGAATTAGTGAGCCATACGACTTCAAGAAGCCATTGCTGTGGCCGTAGACGAGGTTGATGGCCTCGTCATCGGCAATGGAAACGTGGTTTGGCTGGATCCGCACAAACTTGCCCAGCTTCTTGTGCAGCTTGTCGACAGTAGCGTATCGATCGCCTCGACGACAGACTGACAAGAGCCAGAGATTCGAAAACTGCGCTGGAAAGGGAGCTGCAAACCGGCGCAGCGGTGCGTATGTGACAAAGTACTGGTAGAGATACGATGCGACCAGCGCTCCAGCAAGAGCAACAATCGCCCAGGGCGAAAGGGCATATTCAATCAGCGCCATGGCGGCGGTTGTCTTTGTTGTCTTTGAACACTTGGCGCAGTGATTGTTGCGAATGAATGAATGACTTGGCCAGGGAAAAAGATATAACGATGCGATGCTGCAGCTTTTTCTTGGTAGGGGAAAGCTCTCTATATGCAGTTTAGCCCCGGGGATGCGGAGACGGCGCCTCTTTTTGTCGTCAACGGCGCTGACCAACCGACGGCGGTAGGGCTTACAGCAATGGGAATGTGGTGGGATGCCCGTGATGATCGCTGGATGGAGATTTAACTTTTGATTCCGGCTCTCGTCGCTGACAGGCACAGCTCTGTCACTTGATGTCGATGGAGCACACACAACACCACGAATGTCCAGTACTCTACGATTCTTCGTTTCGAACCGGCCGTTGATATATATATACCAAACCCCAGCCAACCTTGAGCTAAACACACAACACCATCACACGCAGCCAATACCGTCTCCCATGAAACTAAACATCCATCGTGTCCTAGTCTCAAACCCCGCAATCTGCCCCCCCCAGACGCCATGGGGTAAATCGGTAGACAGTAGCGGCTTCTGGCATAGGCCCAGCTTTGGAATCCTCAAGTCTCCGTGTGTCGTGTCGCCAAATAGAAACAGGCACAAGGGCTGGCCGGTTTAGTTTACCCACCTTCCCGCAATGGAGGGGGGCTTGCTGCGATCGCTCCGAGGCCCCGAGGGATAGTTCCAGTCTCCGGCATACGGTGTCGGCAAACGAGATTCTCTACCTACTGTATGCTTTTTTCGAAGGTTTCTGGTTCCCTTCTCCCTCTTTGTTGCTGCCTCAGGATGGCGGGTTTGACTCCGCGGGTATTCCGTTCCTGGCCGTGTTTCTGCATGGAGAGGCAAAAATGAAAGAGTTTCGGTAAGGGAGAGCGGGAATGGCGAAATTGGTTATGCGTTGCGGCTGATTGGCTGCATTTCTGCGGCATACTCGATGTCCTGCTAACCGCAACCTCGGCGCCGCTGGGCTTATGAGAGCCATCTATGCTTCGTAGGGTAACCAGCACGTAGGATAAACAGCATGGATTACTGGGTAGTAGTATCGGGATTTTTTTTGGTAGTATGTAATCAATATTCCTGGATCCGTGTCGCAAAGGCAAAAAGGAGAGTTTTGTTAGCCAAGCTCACTGATACAAGACGGTGTGGCGAATATCCTGTATGAAGCCATCCCAAGTCGCGATACGCACATGTTATGACGCGCATTTCTGCAGTGATATTATGCATGATGGCATAAAGTATACACGATAGGACTTGATTCCATTTGAGTATAATCTACATAGTTTTCACGTGGAAAGCAAGATATACGGTAAGCTGATGTGATGGGTTGCGATACCAAAGTCATCCGCGATAAAGCATTCCACATCGTATCCACTGTGATGCTGTACAAGTCAGTTTGAGCACCATTCCTCCAGCTCAGCATTTGCATTTTCTCGTTTGCAGAATGAGGGACTTTGGACCACTGCTCATTAATTGCTCAATACCTCATTAACTCTTTCAAGCACACCGGCGAGATCCCGTTATGCCCGCATCATCCGGTTTTATCGCCAAAACACTCCGGAGCGAAGTATAAGGAAATCTCACCCAAAAATAGTCCCCTCCCCTATTATGCAGTGCAGCCTTTTCTTCTGCCGAACTTAGCATCCGTATCTTAGTTGGTGGAGTCGCCGAGTCACGTCCTTGGAGAAGACTCCGCACCTGAACCACCTTCGGCCCCGGTTCTCCAACTCCTCCCTTCCGAGCTCCTTATTATCTTCGTCATATTGTTCCTCCCCTAGGAATCGCCTACAGGCGGCTTCTTCATCGTCAACGTCTTCCAGAACTTCCATTTCCCCTCCGCGGGCGAATTCCAGTACTTCGGCCGTTGGGAACATGACGTAGTCCAGATGGTCAATCACATTCAAGCACGAGTCTGTCATCTCGTCTTCTTCGTCTTCTTCTTCTCCTTCAACCATGACACAATCTCCTAGTTCATTTCCCTGATTGTGGTCTTTTGGGCCTCTGTTTTCCTTGTTGCTCTCGATGTTCTCGTCTTCTGTTCGGAACACCGGCAGGCTTTGCTCATGGCGGCATGATGTCCCTCTTTTGCCACTCTGAATTCTTGCATCCAAGATCTGAAAGTAGGCAGAAAATGTCGCGTCTTGTAGACTGATTTGGCCGTCATGCACCGGACTGAGGGAAGAAGATGGTTGTCGCGTTGCTGACAGGCGTGGACTGACATGATCCGAGACTAAAGGATCAATTCGATCGTCGACCCCATTGAATACGTAATCACTAAAGTCGATGCAGTATCTTTCAATATCGTCTACAAAACGATTCTCATCATTACCATCATCATCGTCGTCGTGTTCGTCATCTCCATCATCGCCAGAGTCATATGGTGGCGGTATGTGTGCGTTGGCAAGTGTTCGTCGCGGCCTCTCTGACTGCTGAGGGGGAAATTGGTCGTCATTATCATTTACTCGTTCCTCTTTGCTGGGATTTGTCCACGCAGAGTTGGAAAAGAAGCCACTAAAAGTGAATGGAAAGCTTCGTGAGACTTCTTCCGCAAGAAAATCGCCATGACTATTTAATGTTTCAGATCTTGGTCTTCTGAATGTATAGATTTCACCCACGTACCTAGGTCTCCACGGCAACTCCATTTCACCAGTGTCTTCAGCGATATGGTCTCGATGGTGGGTTATTTAGTCTGTGTATCGACTCGCAATGTGCAGCTATCTGCTGGAGTTTGTCAGCTTTCGTGCGTGTATGGCTCTCCAAGATGATGACCGTGGCACACAAAGAGCCAAAAGATTCAAGTCTATCAGCAATGCTGACTTGCAATGCTTGCCTCACGGCACTGATGATGATTAAGTCGATTGCAACAATCCCTTGAAGCTTAACAACGACATAGACCTCTCATCTCTCTGCCATCTGTGCAGGACAAGAGTTCGCGATGTATCTCGAACGCGGTCGAAGAGCGACGAACATAATCCGGCAAGAAGGAAACCTGGGCAGTTGGACTTACTCTGAGGAATTGTTTTCCTTCAATCGAAACGGTGATGACTGGAGCAAAGGTTGATGATGCTTTTGCTTCTGCAGCAGAATAGTTGCAAGGAAGTGAAATCGCAAAAGAGAAAGAAAAAAGCAAAAATGGCATGGAGAGATCAAATTCACATAGCCAAGGTGGCTAGAGGAAAAGTTCAGTTGAAGCAAAGCGAGAATGAACGCTGGCCAGCCGTCATCAATCCGGTGTGACAGCTGCCGTATTATCTGAACAGCCCGCGCCCAAAGCATGGGAGTTGGTAACACTGTTGAACACTTCGAGATCATGAGCTGTTTGTTTCTTCATCTAAAATATAGTGTCGGAAATCATGACTGAAAATCCTTACGTTGACATGCTATACAATATGGCCCTGGTTTGGGACCAGTTATTGCTGGAAGCAACTCGGCAGTCTTTTTCAGTCTGGCAAGACAAAGGCTGCAAATCTGTGCACCAGTTACGTAGAATTGAAGAGGGAACGAAGTACTTCAGACATCATTTGACAAATTGCCAAAATAGCTAGGAGTGATAGAATATACATCTAGTTTCGCAATGGGGATTCAACAAGATCGCGATGTGGATGGTTACAATGGATGCTGCCTCTGCTTTACACCGACCATGCCATGCGCGTATCAAGTACAAGTAAGTTAGGATGAAGTCAGAAATAATAGCATTCTTGTTCATTGGAACAAAAAAGTCTTTTTTTTTTTTTTTTAAATAATATTATTTCCCCAGGGAGCCCAGTTCTTTGATGCATGTATTTTTGGCACCCACACTTGACTCTTCTCTTTCACTCTTCATAGCCCATCATAACCTTACGCGTTCAATCCTTTTCTCAGCAACAAACTAATCTGCGCAACGCTCTCCTCCGTTGTCTTCTGGCTCGCCATCAGATACAGCACGTTTCCAAGAACTCTGCAATGCACGTTCCACGAGCCATTAACGCCCTCCGCATCGCCCGCAATGAGGCCATCCCGAAGACTCTGCGCAGCATCGCTAAAGTATCCCGTGCTGCCCGCTGCATCCTTGACATGGATAGCGAGAACGCTTCCGAGAGCCCAGATTCCAGCTACCCGATCTGTCTGACGAGAGAGATCCTCCACTAGATCTCGCGGCCAGGTTGACCAGATGTCTGCCGCGGGCTGGCCACTTGCGGAAGAAGAAGAAGCCTCAGGGGTTGTCCAGCCTTGCGACTTGGCCCAGTTCCAAGATCCGCTGTGGTCCATCCTTTGTAGTTCCTTGACGGATTCTACGGCGACCTGGCAGCCTACGGGATGAGCCGTGTAGCTGTGCCCGTGAAGCAGTGCATCAGTCTTATCCGGAGAATTAAATGTCTGGAAAATATCCTCCGAAGCAAGCGTCGTGCAGAGCGGAACCAGACCTCCAGTTAGAAGCTTCGCATGGACTGAGATGTCGGCATACGTGTCAAGGAAAGAAGACGACGTGAAGCGGCCAAGACGGTAGAGGCCAGTAAAGACTTCATCGAAGATGATGGGAAGGCCAGTCCATGCGGTGGGACTGCTGGGAGATTCTTCGATGGGCGCATTTGGCTTGCGGAAGAGGTCTGGAGATTTGCGAACAACGTTGACGAGGGCGCGCTGGAAAAGAGGATCTCTGCACAGCAGTGAGTTAGCGATAGGTCTCGTGTCTGATAAAACTGTTAGAGAGAGATGCTTACACCAACGCCATGCCTCCAGCGCCGAGGACAACTGGTTCGATAATGACAGAGCCAAAGCGACGGCCTTGCTTCTGGAGCTTCTCCAGCGTCTCTCGGATAAATGCCTCGTATCGAAGATGGTGGCCCTTTTGTTCTCTACCACGAACATCAAAGATTTCCGACAGTGAGCCAAAGTCTGCGTCTTCGCCCAAAGCTTGCCTTAGCTCTTCAGGCACATTCACACGCCACCTGCCGCCGACGCACAAAACAGTCGGGTAGTCAAACCAGTGCCCTTTGCCATCATACCACTCGACCTTTTCGTTATACCCACTCGGCTCCGAGCAGTCCATGGCGCCAATGGTATCGCCGTGGTAAGAGCCCTTGAGGCCAACAACGCCGAGCTTCTCCTCTGCGGCCCATCCATATCGGAGCTTGGCTGCTCGGAGACCCATCTTGAGAGCAACCTCAATACCAGTGCTGCCATTGTCAGAGAAAAAGACTCGAGAAAGTCGCGGACTGTTCATCCCCTTGAGCAGTCTTGAGGATAGTTCCGCAGCGGGACGATGGATACCGCCAGCGAACATGACGTGGCCGTAGCGACCGGCAGCGTAAGCGGCAGCAAGAGTGAGCTTGGGATTGGCATGGCCGAGACCTTGAGTCCACCAGGATGCAGAACCGTCGAATGAGGCTCGGAGAAGGCTATCGGTCTGTGATGTTGGAGAGGAAGGGGCCAGCGTCTGGAAGTAGTCGCCGTGGGCTGAATCTATGACATTAATGTCCTTTGGAGTAAAAAGACTGTGCTGAGCAAAAGGATACCATATGTTCTGCAGAGCTTCGGTTGCCATGGAATTGAGAGATGCAATACGCTCCTCGTGACGGCTATCCAGGTGGGAAATAACGTTGTTCGTGTTTCCATCCTGGGATTGCTCTTCATAATATTGCGACATTGCTCGGACATCCTCCTCGAGGTTTGATTTCCTTTCCGGCGGCTCAACCACGCCTGCGACAGGCACGTTGTGATGCTCCGCAAAGTATTCTGACAGATAGGCAAAGTTCTGATACTTGTCCTCCTTGAACAAGACCACTGATTCAACATCATATCCTCTCATGCGTAGTGACTCAAAGGCCGATATCGTCTGAGAGATGCCTCCCAGGCGAGAATCGCCCACAAGAACAACTGGCAGTCGAAGGGGTGCGTATAGATCTGCCTGGGTTGTGCCTGAGGGGCCGGGAGAGTGAACGCCTCCTGCGGTTTCGACAAACAGCCATTTCCTGCCTATGTTGGCGCATTGAGCTGCGTAGTCTCGGCATTGGAAGAGAAGAGTGTCGTTGGAGGGAATTGTCTAAGACGAAAGATCGCACAGTGAGATGGGGATTTGAACAAGGTGAGATGCTTCTTATGAAGCTGTGATTACTTACGGTATTGGAGACCCGAGCTGCAATGTGTGGGCTGACTGGGATTTTATACTGAAATAGAGTCTTGTTGGAGACATCCGAGGCGAATTTTGAGATGTGACTACACGGATAAGGAATTGGTCAACAACAGCAAACCACTATCAAATCTCAAGTGTTGGATCAACATCTTCATCATCTACCCATGTGTTAACCGCAATTCTACAAAACACACACTCTCTCGCTTGACAAGGACCATCACCTACACCGATCATCAGCCTCGCTATCCGGCCCCGTCGAAACCGGCTTCAGAAACGCTACGCCGCCAGGGTTCCGTCTCGCAGCAGCCTTGCACAGCAGCGTCGAGAAGACCGTCTTCCCCACCTCGGTATTGGCACCAAAGATCTGGTACGATCGCAGCGACCGCCAGAGCGGCGATGCCAATGGCGGCGGCGGCGGCACCGGCATATCAAACGAAACGAACAAAAAGAAGAGAGACTAAATTGATTATTCTGCTAGACAAATCAACAAGCCCACAAGAGGGAGAATGGGCTGTTCTTTTGTTCAACTTCAAAGAGCCTAGAAACGAGATACTGTTGGAGGGGGAGTGAAGAGCCGAACATGGAATGTGGAATTACACCCAAAAGGGTAATGGGCGGGATATGAACAGCTTCAAGCTTCCCATCTCACTTTAATTTTTTCTTACAGTTTCTTTTGTTGGGGGCCTCTTTGCCGATCTCCGTTCACCCCTCCTGGGAGTGGAGTTTGACTTTTTGAGCCGAGAAAGAAACTAAACAGAAAGCTACAGTACAAGCTCCCAAAGCTATCGATCGATCCCGGGCCGGCTCAATGACACAAAACTCGAAATCCCTCACTTGTCCCCCGGCAACTTTTAGTAAACATTGAGCCTTGGTCAAAACCCAACCGGGTCTCCGCGGGACGACAGCTTGTCTTGTCACATTTGCCCCAACACGGACAAGCGGCAATTCAATCGTTTTACCAATTGATTAGATTACGGTATTGGCAATTTTTGGTGAACTGCGAGATTGACAGCCGAAGTGGATGTGGATATTTGGGGGGGTTTTCCTAGTTTAGACATGTGATGGGTGGTTGATGCATTTTCTGCATGGGACGCCGATACAGGCCGCGATTGACTGCATCTCATGTTCGGCTTTGTCTATCTATGAACTAACCAGTTGCGTTCACAGCAAAGGCGTGCATACAATTGATCTACATTGAACAGTAACAGTATAGCAAACATTCAGTTTGAAGGATTCCTCCAATTGAATTCGATCAGCAACTCCAAACAGGAGAAAAAAAAAAAAGTCATGCCTCCCAACCTCGACAACACCCTCGCCGCAATCCTCTCATCCCGCCTCTCCCAAGGCCGTCTCCGCCGCCTCACCATCCCCTCATCTGATTCTGTCGATTTCTCTTCAAACAGCTATCTCTCACTATCCTCCAATCCCGCCGTCAAAGCCGCCTATGTGTCATTCATCCTGCCCCATCTGCAGTCATCCAGCCCCGAAGCCGGCTTCGGCCTCGGATCCGGAGGCTCTCGCCTGCTAGACGGCAACTCAGCCTTCACAGAGGACCTTGAAAGAAAAATCGCCGAGTTTCATGGGGCGGATGCAGGATTGCTGTTCAACTCAGGGTTTGAGGCTAATACAGGGCTGTTCGCTTGCGTGCCGCAAAAGGGAGATGTCATTGTGTATGATGAATTGATCCATGCGAGCGTCCATGATGGAATGAAGCTAAGCAGAGCGCAAAGAATCGCCTTTGCGCACAACAAAGTATACGATGCAGCTACATCAAGCAAATACCCTAGCCTAGACTCTCTGTTGAAAAGTCTAGCAGAGGATACCCAAGTATCAAGCGGCAAGAAAAACATCTTCATCGCTGTTGAAGGTGTATACAGCATGGACGGAGACCTCGCACCGTTACAAGAAATCGTCGAATGTGTAGAGAAAAGACTACCGCAGGGAAACGGCTACGTGATTGTCGACGAGGCGCATTCCACGGGGATATTTGGTCGGCAGGGAAGAGGTCTCGTTTGCCAGCTTGGACTAGAGGACAGGATATGGGCTCGCGTACATACTTTTGGCAAAGCCATGGGCTGTTCTGGCGGTAAGTTTCTCTTCTTTATCTCGCCAACTTTTCCCTTGATTTGTATAGATGCTAACAAGAGCTTCATAGCCATTGTCCTCTGCTCGTCCACGACAAGATCTTATCTCATCAACTACGCCCGCAGCTTCATCTACACCACAGCCATGGCCTTCCCCTCCCTCGCCAGCATACGCACAACCTACGACTTCCTCGCCCAAGGCCACGCGGACTCTCTCGTCCAAAACCTCCAATCACTCATCCACCACATGCACACACTTCTCACGCAGCTCATTGAACGACATGGTCCATCACCAGAACTGTTCCGCATCAACCCCGAGGCACCGCAGTCACCTATCCTGCCGCTGCTTACGAGCCGGGCAAGGAATCTGGCGCAATACTGTCAGGAGAGAGGCTTCACTGTGAGGCCGATTGTAGCACCTACAGTTCCGGCAGGACAGGATAGAGTGAGAGTGTGTTTGCATGCTGGGAATACGGTAGAAGAAGTGGAGGGACTGTGTAGGGCGGTGGAAGAATGGGTTATGAGCGCTATAAAAAGTAAATTATGATGATAGAGACATGTATTTGTATAATAAGTGTATGTAAATATTTATATATTGATGGTAAAGCCTCACTAGGGCCGTCCTCACGCCATCTTTCCTGTAACAATATTTTTCCGGGCTTTGCTTTTCATTTATTTTTTCTCATAAGACATCTAAAGATTTTAACTTAGACCTCCACGGGCTTCTTGTCAAAGCTCTTCATGGGCTCCAGTCCCCATCGGCCAAACATGGCGCTGTCCTCGTCCCAGCCATTGCACTCCGTCGTCAACATCTTCTCTCCAGTGAAGATGGCATTGGCACCAGCCATGAAGCACAGCGCCTGCTTCTCCTCCGACATGGTCTTGCGGCCAGCAGCAATGCGGATGATGGTCGCGGGCATCAGCAGACGAGCCGTAGCGATGGTGCGCAACATGCTTGTAAAGGCAATGGGCTCGCGATCGCCAAGAGGCGTTCCCTTGATGGGCACCAGAGCGTTGACGGGGAAACTCTCAGGGTGCTTTGGGAGTGTAGAAACAGTGTGCAGCAGACCAACACGGTCCTCAGATGATTCTCCCAAGCCGAGGATACCGCCAGAGCAGACGTTGATGCCGGCATCGCGAACGTGTCCCAGCGTAGTCAGGCGCTCGTCGTATGATCTAGTCGAGATAACAGACGGATAGAACTCGCGGCTGGTGTCGACGTTGTGGTTGTAGGCAGTCAAACCAGCATCCTTAAGCTGACGAGCCTGTTCGGCATCAATCATGCCCAGCGTGACACATGCCTCCATGCCCAGAGCCTTGACACCTTTAACCATCTCGACAACGTTCTTCAGGCCCGACTTGCGGCCGCGCATGTCTCGCCATGCGGCGCCCATGCAGAAGCGCGTGCTGCCGTTGTCACGGGCCTGACGGGCTGCCTCCAGCACGGACTCGACCGATTCCATCTTCTTGGCCTCGAGGCCCGTGTCCTTTGAGTAGCGCGACGACTGGGCGCAGTAAGAGCAGTCCTCGGAGCAACCTCCAGTCTTGATGTTCATCAGGGTGCATAGCTGGACTTCGCCAGGGGCGTGGAAGCGACGGTGCAGTGCTCCCTGTTGAGCAATCAATCGTCAGTTTTGGTTGTCCAGTATCAAATTCATGTAATTAATTGGTCGCAGTCTTACCGATTGGTACGTCAGCTCCAGCAGAGGCTGGTAGTAAATGGCGGCAATCTCCTCCCTGGTCCAGTTGTTTCGCGGCTTCGTCGCTGCCACCGCGTCTGCAAGCAGCTTCTTCCCATCCAGGCCCGATTTCTGCTGCTGCGGGGGAGGGGGAGGGGCAGCTCCAAAGTTGAGGGGAGTCTCGACGGCGGTGCTGTGGCTGCGGCTGTTGATTCTCACGGCTGCTGGAGCCTGCCAGAGCGGCCGTGAGAGGGATTGGGCCAGTCGCCCAGCTCTGAGTGTTGTCGAAGCCCTCATTGCTGCTGTGATGGGTTGTGTTTTTGGAGTTGCTGGCTGTAAGAGTTGAAGAGCAACAGCTGAGACAACACTCCGGCTATAGCGACAGCACGAACTCGGAGCTAGTTTCAACGGGATAGACGGCTGATTGATTGGCTTCGGTTGAGAGTGCGCACTTGAGCTTGCCGAGCTGCGGATCCCAGCTGTATGTACTGTAAATCGGAGGCGTCAGACTCGGCCCGGGGAGGAACAGAGAGGAACAGAGACAGATTCACAGCAACGTTGCTCTACTCCGTACTGTATTTCCTATCCTATCCCGTCCTATCACTACCAGTCACAGACATAACTGCCCTGTAGCTGTACAGTATTAGCTCGAACAACTTAAAAGACGCTGCTAATACTCTCCAATCCGCTGCATTGGCTTACCTTCTCGGGACTCCGCATTGGCGGCTCATCACCCAGCGGGGCCTCAACTATTCGCACCGTCTGTCATTTTGTTGGGCTGGCCCTTGCTGGACAGTTCCTCGAACGGCATAGCACAATCTGTCTAGCCGGTGTCATTTAGATGCGTAACACGATTCGAATCGGCTGCCGCGCTAGTTCTGCGTTCTGCAATGATGCGATGAATGTGATGGGCAGAAGAAGAAAAGGGCCTCGGCAGGGATTCGTCATTTCGGGGAGTTCAAATCCCAAACGCGGGTGGCTTCGGTCCAGCTTGAAGCAGCAGCTCGGCACAAGCAAAAGCAACGCAAAGCAAAAGAGAGAATTCTCTGTGGCCTTGGGGCGGCATAAGGAGGATTGAAGATCCGTCGTCGCAAGTCTTCCGTTGTGCCGGAGAGGGTGGAAACTGCTGCTGCACAGACCAGAAAGATGGAACGAAGTGCTGAAGAAAAACCCGCTGCAGTCCGGATGATTTCAGGCCCGAATCTCAAGCCACTCTTAAGTGTCAACTCGCAAAACAAAGTAAATAGTACGGAAATTCCTGCAGTTTGGATTATTCACCATGAACAGGTTCGAGGAAATATGATTCCAAATCTCAGTCAGCAAATGCGGCACAGGAGTCTCCAAATCTGGTAAATGGTGCACCTGCAGCCACTGCCGGAGATTTATTTTGGTTCTGAGTCATGCCCGCCATCTGCCATTTGATGGATACTGGACAACCCAGATCGAGCTGAGAGCATCTCTTGAAAGACGGATTTTGGAATCATAGAGTCTGTTCTATGTGCTGCATTTGTGAGGGTTGAATTGGCGATGCATCAATCTTCGTCTTGACAGCATCAACTATGCCTCGATGCTATTCCATCGATATTGTTTGAGCTTCAAGTCTCTCATGATGCCTGTTGCTCTACAACCGCGTCAAAGCGACAGCCGAATCCCCCAAAACCCAGCTGCATTCCCCTCATGCAGCGATTATTTACCTATACTCACTACCAATTACCACATCTCTGCAACTATTTCCGAATCTCGCAACTGCTGCCCTAGCCCATGGCGTCATGCGCCTCCATATAGCGAGCTTGCGGGGTCTCGCACTTTGATGCTTAGCTATCGCATACTGACAAACCCATTGAAGGCTGGAATGACACAATGCGTACTGTAGCTAGTAGTCCTGTCACGCAACTTTAAAATCCTGGGCCCTGGATTTCTATATAGATCGCGCTGTTGCACGTCACGTCTGGTCATTGTCATTGTTTCTATTATTTCAATCCTAATCTTATTCACCCAGAATCTGTAAATAAATCATCATCAATACATATTTGCTGCCATCATGCCTCTTCCTGGAGCTTCCGGATCAGAGTATGTCACTGCTTACACTCTCATCTCTCACCTCTAACCTCACCACCTCATCACCAACACAACTCTTCACATTGAAATCACCAGCTAACTCTTTCTCCTCCAGCCTCTCTGAGCTCGCAACCCACCTCCTCAAACAAGGCCCCAACAAGGTCCTCCCCACGCCTCGCCGCGTCCGCATCGTCTTCAACCACGTCGTCATCGTCGACACCACCAGCGCCTCTCTCGTCTGGGAGCACGATTATTACCCCCATTACTACGTCCCCGAATCCGAGATCAAGAACGCCACCCTCAAAGATGTCCAGCCCGTCAAAGGCGAGGCCGATGCCTCCGCCCGAGTCGCCGTTGCCGAGCTCACCGTCGCCGGGAAAGACGGCATCCCTACGAAGACGACAAACCGGGTCGTGAGATTCGACAGCAGCTGGGGAGAACTCGCAGGACTGGTGAGGATAGAGTTTGCAGCGGCGGGTGAGTTTTACTCCCTTTCTCCTCTTCATCATCCTTTATATACTAATATTCATCCCCGTCAAAAAAGACTCCTGGCTCGAAGAAGACCTCCCCATCTACGGCCACCCCAAAGACCCCTTCAAGCGCATCGACATCCTCCCATCCACCCGCCCCATCGAGGTCCGCATCGCCGGCAAGACCGTCGCAAAGGCCTCCTTCGCAAACCACCTCCACGAGACCGGCCTCCGAGTCCGCTACTACCTGCCCCTCGGCGCTGTCGATCCCGCCATCCTCCGCCCTAGCACAACTACCACTTACTGTCCTTATAAGGGAACCGCTGAGTACTACGACGTTGTTCTTGATGGAAAGGAGTACAAGGATATTATTTGGTACTATAAGTCGACTATTCATGAGAGTGCGGCTATTGCTGGACTTGTATCTTTTTACAATGAGAAGGTGGAGATCTTTTTGGATGGCAAGAAGGTGGAGTAAACTGTTTATGGGATTTGCATCACAACGATGGGAGATATGAATCACTTTACTCACTTATGATCTAACGACTTCAGGATTGGATATTGGTTGAAAATAATGACAATACGAGGCTGGGGAAGAAGGAAAACAGATGCTGCCATGACCTCGGACTGCAACGTCTACAGATTCAGAATGAAGCATTGCAGTTTAATATCCTTCTCTAGAAATTTATTTATATTACAAGTACAAGTAACCCATTTTCTCATATCATTCGCCATCATCGTGTATATCCAAACCATTACCCGAAGAAAATACCACGCAGGAAAAGGACGTTATATCTATTAGAGGACCAAATGTTCAATCGCACGAGATACCCTCTGCGTCCATACTTACATTCACCATCGTCGACTAACAGCCGTCTTCTTCACATACAGCTGCAGCCTATTTCCAGCACCACAGTATTCCGTAGAGTTTCCAGGGCACACAACATTACACTCATCAATCGTCACATTCTTGCCCGGCGTAGAGTCTTCCCAGCCGGCGAGATTCAGAGTATCGCCACACCAACACTCTTGGCCATACTCGACACCAGCGTACTTGTATTGAGCACAATGAGAAAAGCAGACCTGAGGTGTCATGGTCGTGTCGTTGTTGTAGGCTTGATTGTCCATCAGCTTGCCTGCCGAAGGCTCTGAGAAACATCCATAGAAGGTAAAGTTCTTGTTGCCCTGGAAGATGATGGGATCTGTAACACCACTAGGAGTTGTCGGGGTACTAGATGGTTCACTAGGCGCCGTTGGACTGCTAGATGGTGATGCAGTTGTTGTGGCATTCGACAAGAGCTTGTACAGCTCGAGTCTGGATCCAGCACCGCAAAATTCCTTGTCATTACCGGCGCAAAGGAACGAGCAGTCGTCTTGATTAGCAGCCTTTTGGCTGCCTTCCTTCAAGACATTGCCACAGTAGCACTCTCTACCGTACTCGGTTCCAAAGTAAGTGAAGCCTTTGCAGAAATCAGCGCAAGACTCGAGTGTCATCGAGTCGTTGGCATACATCTGCTCAATGATGGCTCGATCATTCGGCGGCTCCTCCCAGCATCCCTGGTATGTGTAACCTCTAACATTTTTCTTGATAGCGGGGCCAGTAGGAGTTGCAACAGCTGTTGTTGATGAACTGGCAGAGGCAGTGGTTGGCACAGTGGTTGCGGGCACAGAGGCTGTGGTGGACAACTTCTTGAGCTGGTACACATTGAGCCTGTTCGGACCACCACAAAACTCTGTTGAGTTGCCGTTACAAGTCATGCCGCAGTCCTCAATAGGTGCGGGAACAGACCCCTTTCCAAATGAATTATCGCACCAACATTCCCCGCCATACTCGAGGCCGGCATAGGTGTAGCCGTCTGTCTTGCACGCATGGAGACAGTCCGCGACCGTCTGGTTGGCTGTCTCAATGAAATTGGATAGAGCTCGAGCGTCTGTTGCTTCGGTATAGCATCCGATGCTCTTGTAGCCATCTTGCCCGGGATTAACAACGGGACCAGTCGGCGTCGGACTGCTAGAGGAAACACTCGTTGTGGTTGCAATTGCCGTGGTGCTCTCATCTGGAGGAGAAGCGGTTGTGCTTTCATCAGGGGGAGAAGTAGTGGTGCTTTCGGCCGGAGGAGAGGTGGCTGTACCAACAGTGGTAGAAGCCGTCGTGGACACAGTAGCAGTGTCGAGTTTATACACGTTGAGACGATTCGGGCCGCCACAATATTCGGTAGAATTGTCATTGCAAGTCATTGCACAATCTGCGATGGGAGCAGAAACAGCTCCATCGCCAAAGGAATCACCGCACCAGCACTACAACACAAAGTTAGCAAACCTATCATTGAAACCGGTGCTATTCAAATTACTCACCTCGCCTCCATATTCAACGCCAGCATAAGTGTAATGACCAATTTTACAGGCGTCAACACATTGAGCCACAGTCTGCTTATCAGTGTCCACTTCGTGAGGAAGAGCACGCGTGTCGGTGGCTTCAGTGTAGCATCCAACGCTAGCATAGCCATCAACGCCGGGATTCACAACAGGGCCTCCGGTTGGTGGTGGAGGATTCGTGGAGCCATCTCCCGGTTGAAGGGCATCGGCAAAAACAGAGATATACGCCGCAGTGCCATCGCCGTTTCCACCGCACACCTGATTGATATCTCCACCGCAGTAGTAATTACAGTTAGAGTCGTCCACCTTGAGATTGGGAATGGTGTTGCCTCCCCAGCACTCTGTATGGTATTGAGTGCCACAGTAGGCATAGTTCTTATCAGCGCATGCAGAGACACACATGGCGTTGGTGCTGTCATCACTTCCGTAAAGCTGGTTGGAAAGTTGGCGGCCTGGGTTGTTCTCCTTGTAGCATCCAATATATCGGTATCGGCTCTGGTCGCTGTTGGGTAGCAAAGGGGGAGCCTGCTCTGACACAGCCTGACAGAAAAATTGTATAAACTGCTTCCCGAGGTTCGGGTCATTGGTGTTCAAAGTCCATTGTGCAGTGCCGTTATAAGGATCGACATCCCACTGGGATTTGGGGACGGTACAGGTGAGGGTGGCGTTTGCACTCTCTCCTGGAGCCAAGGATGTTCCCTCTGCAAGGTCTACCTGATTAAGGGCTCGAACAAGGCCGGTGACGCCAAAAGGTGGCTTTGAAACGGTAAGAGACAGGTTGACACCGCCCTTTGTTGCATTGTTCGTAATGCGGAACTTGAGCGAGCGACCATTGTTCTGGGTAACATTTCCAAAAGTAAAGGGAGTGCCATTGACATATTTAGTCCAACCAGATTCATCAGGGGTCTGGAACTCAAGCAGTGCAACGGCAGCAGGGCCAGAAGAACCAGCGATAGAAACAGTTTGGTTGCCACCGTTGGATACAAACGTGACAAAGCCGGAGAAAGTACCGCTTTCAGAGCCATCAAATTGAATTTGGATAGCGACACTCGATTGAGGTCCGAGAGAAGTAGGCATCTTTTGGAAAGTAAACTTCCCGACAGTCAAATTGCCCGAACCATTCCATGTTTGCCAAGGGCCAGAGGAACTAGTTGATGAATACTGAACGCTCTGGATAGTCAGAGGTCCATTTCCAAGATTGTTGAGTATCAGAGTTTCCGTGACGCCGTCGGGGTCCTGCCCAGTAACAACACCTTGGAAGGTAATCGTTGTTGGGGCAGCAGACAGTAGAGGACCAGGGCTTTGGCCAGTTCCAGTCAGTCGGGCGTGGGTATTGGGGCTGTAGCCGCCAACACCATTCGTGGTGTTAACGACAATATCGTTTGAAATGAGTCCGACGACGGTAGGGCTGAACTTGGCTTGGATAGTAAAGGACTCCCCTTCTGCTAATTGGAGAGGTGTATTGGGAAGACTGGATATGCTAAAGTCTTTGGTAGAGTCAAGTCCAACACCAGTAACGGTAACGTCAATCAGGGCTGTGCATTCAACAGACTGGGAAGTGCTAGATGTTTTTAAATCAACATTGCCAAAGGCAATAGGAGATGTGCAGTTGAGAGGTGCGTTAACGGGCGATCCGAAACCATAGAAAAGGCCCTGGTTGGTACCAACGTACACAATGGCATCTCCAAAGACAGGTCGGGTGAACTTCATGACGCCAGGGATGTTGAACGAATTGATCATATTGAGCAGGCCATTTTTGGGGACGGCGTCGTAGATGCGGAGATTCAAACCTTGAACATCTGTCACCCAAAGGAGGCCAGTTCCTGGCTGGCCGTTGAGGGACGTGGTGGTTCCATGGCTGACGCCGAGGATGTAGGCATTCGTTTCGGGAGTCGTGGCAACTTTGGTAAACGAAGGAACGCCATCGGTACATGAAAATTTGAAGACATTGGACGGGTGCTGAATAACGTTGATGTAGATGTAACCGCCTTCTAGAGGATAGACACCTGCGCCAGCGTAGACGGAGTTGTCGTTCTGGTAGACTTGAATAGCATCATCCAAATTGTTGGGCCCGTTTCTGTAGCCACCCAGGTTATCCAAATTTAGCCAGTATGTCTTGCCACTTTTGCCGGTAACAACACCAATGCGCTTTACATCGCCACAAGAAAATTCGCCCGGTAGAATTTCGAGAGGACTGGTGCCGAGATCTTTATCGGCGCCATCCAAAGCCTGTTTCTCCCATGGCATGAAGAAATCTACCAGACTCAGACTACCGTTTGAATTGATTGTCATGTGAACAGCAGCCTCTTCCAACGACGTGGGAGGATTGAAGCCCTTGACAGGAACATTGGCTAGTTGAGACGCGTAGCCGTTTCCAGTCGCGTACCAAATAGAGCCAGCGTCGTCAGAGGCAATGCCTCCGCCAGACATCCAAACGCCGGCTCCTTTGATATCGTTTGCAACGCCCTTGCCTTCCATGGCGTAGTGCTCAACAACCTCGCCAGTGGTCTTGTCCCAGCCCATAATCCAGCCGGTGAAATTGTACTGGACACAATGTGACGCAAACCCACCGTATATAAACTGACCACTATGAAGCAACGCGGTTCGTTGGAGATGAATTCCTCCAGTAAACATTCGCAGGTCGTTGTTGCGGGCAATAATTCCATCGAGAGGGACTGGAAAGTTGGGCCTCTCGCTGAGATCATTGGCGTCTAACGCATGAATAAAGTATCGGCCGGCATCACGACCCTGCGGTACCCCCAATGCGGTTTGGTCGGCGTATGTCTTTGAGGTATAGTAGATGGTATTAGTATCAGGGTCAATCACACCCGTTGCCGTGATTCCAATGTTGGGGTTGATGTCAACACATCCATCAAGGTCTGCAGCCAAGAAAGGGATGTGAAGATTCCTAGAGGCCACAATGTCGCCCGTCTTTGCGTCGAGCTTGTAAACATTGTTCTGTTGTGTGGCCACATACACATACTGCTTAGTCCCGCCGCTGGGCGTATAGACGAGAGGCTGAGAAAAGATTTGCTCGGCAGAACCGGCATATGTGCCAGGAAGTCGAGTTTGGAACAATTGGCCAAATGAGGAGCTCCCGACGACGGAGGGATCCATGTTGTGGTTGCTGCTTGCACATTAGCTGCTGCACGGATTCAATACGGATGGGGGAGTTCTCCTACGTTTGGTATCCAGTTCTGGAGTTGTCACCACCCCAAGTGATGGTATCGGTCGAAGCCAGGCCTTTGGCCAGGCTGACAAAGGCCGTGATGAACAGCACAGCTAGCCCCATTGCTGCAAGTCTCAACGATAGGACAAGAAGTTGTTGATGGCTAGCAGCAAGCAAAGCAGGGGAGACTCGCTCCTCTTAAGGAAACGAAACGATCGATAACCAAGCCGTCCATGGATATTTCAGCGCCAAGCAGTCGATACCGGATTTCGGGTCACCAAAAGCTGAACCACGCTGCTTGACCAGGGGATCTCGACCAGGGGATGAGATGGCGAAAAGTGCCATCGAGCCGCAGGGTCTATACTTGGCATCTTGCCATCTTATCCGGTCCCCTGCTTTGCGCCTTTGCGCCTTTGCCATGGCCGGTCGGTGGAGACGCGGCTCGTCGATGCTGGCAATATTGGAAGCGTTAACCATCGGTGCGACGTAGACGGCAGACCTTGACGGCAGACCTTGACGGCAGACCTTGACGGCAGACCCTCTCAGCAGAGGCAACCCGAAGCCAGCTGGAAACATTGAACGCACGAGCCAGATCCCACTCTCGCCGTGTGCCGGTCCATCTGAAAATGATAACGAGCCAGGGGATTCGGCAAGTCTCCGCGGCGTGTGGATATTCGAGGTCGAGGATGGCTTCCGGGGAGCAAAGAAGAAGAGAACGTGCGTGGGCTAAACACAGAGGGCATCGGGACCTTTGCAACATAAGGCGCCAGGAACAGAGCAGTAGCCGCATAGAGCCTGGCGTCAGGCCTGTCAGTGCTCAAGCCAGGCTCTAATCAGAGCCATCCGCGCTCTAATAGCGGGTGCCTGACAGCATCGACCCCTGCAAGCTCGGTGGCGCATGCGGCACAAAGGTGCCAGGCATTTCAGTTAATATGCAGCGTGGACATTAAATCGATCTCGGGGGTCCAAGACATTTGATGCTGTAGGCATGCAGTAGAGCCGCAGTTGTGCCAAGTTGTCGCAGTGGTGCTGTAGAGAACAATGGAAGGATGAATCACGGATGCAGCCGTGAGACAAAGGACTACAGACAGAGCAAGCAAGACAGATAACATCCATGTACACATGTGGATGTAATCAAGGCGCAAAGAGTTCGTGCCAGGGGGTCCCACAGTGGACAAAGAAGCATGTTTAGATGCATCATTCAGGTTCGCCGATCCGTCCTTTGTACAAGCCAACCTAGGTTTATCACGGGTCTACATATCTAATACTGTACAATTCTATTCCAGGATTTCATACAAATACAATGCTTGAAAGATCACCTGCACTAGCAACATGAACATTGCTGTGGATCGAAAAAGTCGGGAAGCATCAGGACTTCAGCTTCTTCCCGCTCCCCCGGCACTCAACGCCTCACCAGGATTAATTTCCACCGCCGTTCACACAATCAGTCAGCAATCAATATTTGGCGGCACAATCAATAGCCGCCATCCCGCTGCACATACTGCTTCCCTTTCAGCTATACTGCAAGTTTGCCATTGAGGCGTCCTGCATATGCCGATAAATGTCTTAGACACGGAACACAACAGCAATCTCGCCCATGGGATTCCCAGCTGAGGCTGCTTGCGCCCCCAACGTGCCGCTGCCAAATTTGGTAGCCAAGGTCTGGAATCTCTTAATTTGGGAATATTGAATGCAGGTCCGTGTATGCAACTAGGTAACACTTCTCCGATAATATCTCTCTCAATAACTTTCCACCCTGGAAGCACGCAGGTGAGATTGCAGACCCCTGCCTCAACCTGGGCCCACGTGGTCGGAAGATTGTTATCATGGCTTTTATTGGTGGCGCACAGGATATTACTGACTATGGGTTCTCATCTTTTTCCGGTAAAAGAGAAGAGTATCGCAGACAAACAGTACGGTTAACTCTTTTCTATGTTACACGTACGATATGCCCCAACTGAGCAGCTGAACTGCTTCGGATGGCAACAACAGCTGAACAGAAAGTAAAGAAGAGTCTGGATACCCGGCTAAAAACAGAAACACGGGAACATTGATCAATTCCAATCCCGCTCGCTTTACAATTTAATTCCCGGTGGCAATGGCAGGTCTTGGCTGCGTCTCAAACCGATATTGCTTACCATCTTCTAGGGTATGTCCATTGCAACCAAGTGCGGTAGCATTCATGGGAATATCTTCGTATCAGCAACCACATTCGAATATATTGGTGGCGAAAGAGAAGAGATATTTACTCTTGCCAATTTCAGCTCCGTTATTGTCATGAGCAAATGCGTCCTGGGAAGTAATCACCAAGACGATCTGCATACACAGACCCACTAGTGTTATAGAGACTTACAGTTAACTCCACGATAACTTTATGTAGGTAATAAAAGCGTACTTGGAGGGATGCAGTACATAATAGGAGGTCAGGTCAAAGCTCAGAGTGATTTTCAAAGTGTGATTCAATACCAGATTAATGCTCGAAATAGAAGATCTATCATCGCATTATTCGTGTAGGTTAGGTTGAGTCACACATATTTAGATCTGACACAGATAAACTTCAATTCTCTTACGAAGAGGTGCTGACGGTAACGTTGGGCAGTAGTATCTAGGTTATAGACTCACTTTGCATAAACGGCGAAGAAAAACGAAGCTGTCCCGATAGAGGGAGAGGATTTCCAAACGTGCCAAATAATAGCTAGGAAAAGAACAATTGTCACAATAACACTATACTACACTAATCACTTGACAAACAGTAACTAGCAATTTAAGTAAGTAGCTAGGAGTTGTCAAACCACAAAATACTATACTTTTACGAAGCCTGCCGTCCTAGGAAGTTAGATGTCGAGATCAATGCCAAACCTGAAGATGGTCTGTGGGCCGGTGCATTTGGCCAGGTCCGAGCCAACATTGGGGATCTAAGGCACCACCGATATCTAGAGCAAATGGGAATGCAAAGGAAATTGGGCTCGGCCACGTAGCTATGTCATAATAAGCGCTGGAAACGCCCCAAACATGAATGGCGCGCTCCATTTTGAGAGCAATACTGGTAGGAGCCGGGTAGACGATGGCACTAACACCTAGATGTAGGAATACGCAGCCGTGGTAGACACAATGAACTGAAAAATATTTGTAAATATTGCTGTTGAAATATATATCTCAATAGTCTTCTGATGAATGAACCTTTTTGACGATTGCCATTGAGGAGTGATGTGATACCAACGGTGAGGAGGTTGATAAATGTCGTTCAACTTGTGGAAATCGCCTGTGATTCCAGGAATGGCCGGAGATACGATGTCATGTTGTGAATATTTTGTTCGCGAACATCTTGCCAGAGATGAAACATCAGGCAGCGGTGGTAGAAGTGTTCACCACATCCAATGCAGCCACCAGAGTTGCCGGAAACGTTTAACGGAATTAAGGCCAGTCCTAATCCTTGTGTACACTCCTCATCTTCCCTTTCTTTATTGTTGAGTTTGTGCTCATCTGAATGCTTAAACAATCGTTGATAGTTTGAGGTTTTTGTTTGGCTCGGCACCTTGACCGGTTAGAATGTATTTGAAGATGGCGAATCACGATCTGGCACGTCGAGTTGAAAGTCAGCACTCTCCTCATTCTAAAGCTGGAAGAACAGTATATGTATTAGTGTGTTATAGATAGTCTGGAGGATAGGGATCAAGACCCAATTGGTTTCTTCGCTCAGAGAAATATGCATGCTTAAGAGCACATATACACTCGGAGACATTTACAAATCTCCCTCCAGGGAGCTGACAAATGATTTCCAATACTGTTGCATAAAACAGAACCTCGGGGTTCATTTGATGTCCATACTATTTGCCCTCAATCAAGGAAAAAGTTCTCCGCCTGTACATACATGTATCGATCACATTGACGGTAGCTCTAACAAAGGATTCCGGAGCCAGGCGGCCGAAAGCAGGGGTTAAGCAACCGAACCATTCAACTGTCAGATCGCCTTACCCGCCCGACCCAAACCGTATTGTCCGAGTATCCACTTTCTACAGCAGCGAGATGTGTTGGTTGCTTTAAACCCAAGAGAATCCTTCCAGTATTGGTAATCTGCTCGGCGCTCGGACTCGCTAAGAATACCGACTTGTCCATCTTGTCTACATCAATTCATGCCCTCTAAAACATCAATCATTGGGATAGTGTAAGGGGAAGGGAGAATAGTATATATTCGCATAGGTTTCGTTGGGTTTTGCTATAACTTCAATCAAGCAGGGCCGCCGCAACCACTCACTATTACTCGTCAGCTTACCCATCCCTCAATAAATTGACTTTATCCCTAAAATTTACACACAATGCCCGAGCATGTGCTAGTAATTGGAGCCACTGGCAACATTGGTGTAGCTGCCGTCAAGGCTGCCCTGAACTCTGGGCGTCAGGTCTTGGCTATCGTTCGTAACCAAGCCTCGGCTGAGAAGCTCTATAAGCACGTCGGGTCATCTGAGGGCATTCAAGTTATTGAGGCAGACGTCACGTCTGACACGGGAGTTAAAAGTGTTGTTGACCAGGTCAAGGCCGGTAAACTACCAGCCTTCCAACATGTGTACACATGCGGTTAGTTATTCTCCTTTTGCTATGTAATATGGAATTTCCGGTTTGCTAATACCAGTTGTCTCGTTTAGTTGGTGGTGAATACACCAATGTTCCTCTAAAAAGCATTACTACTGAGAGGCTCCGTAAAAACATGAACATGTCCTTAGAGGCCAACTTCTGTGAGATCCCCAATTCATTTTGCTCCAAGGTCTATCTTCTAATGTACTTGAAACCACAGTTGCGTACCGAGACACCATCGAGTATTTACAGGAACAAAACCACCCTGACAGCACATGGACCATCTGCACGGGCTCACAGGGCGACATGGCCATCTTTGCACTGCCAGCCATAACACAGGGCCCTTTATTCTCGATGGCTACGGCAGCTGCTCGAGAGAATGAGAAAACTAATGTGCGCGTGAACGAGGTGTACCTGATGTTCCGAGTCGAAGTTGATGAAGATGCTGCACAGCATGGGGTCACCAGCAGCTCCGAGTTTGCTGCCGTCTATGAGGGTATCCTTTCTAACCCTGAGATTCGCAGCTCGCGTGTACGTGTTGCTTCTCCGGCTGATATCAAGGACCTCAAGTGGGCCAAGAAATATTAAGACGGTTGATGCACTTTCCATTGGAAGAGTCAATGGCATGTTGTGTTGGGCGGTTGGACAGACAGTTGAGAGAAGTATCACAATTTTCTATACGCTCTAAAGCACCCATGCACCTAGCTAAAGTATCTATCTGAAATAATGTTGAGTTATGATGTATCGTATACAGGAGGTCAATCCCCCCGTGTTAATCCATATCGTAGATTGTGAAGTGGCCCAATTCTCCGTTTACTCATATGGTCGTATTTGTTCATCAGTCCATTCCCAAAACGCCTTGGATGTCCCCAGACCACCATTGCTCTCTTCTTCGGAAGCCTTTTTCAGATCGCTTCGTATAGTCAAAAATCGTCCCCATGGCCCAACTGTGACTGTCAGCTTGTGTAACCATGTTAAAAAAAGGACGAATCAACTTACCCCAATCACCACTACGGTCCATTGTGACAGCTGGCGATAACCCAGCGAACAACTCCGTATAAGCACCATATTTGGGCGGATGCAAGACGAACGTCTTGAGGAACTTTGCAGCAACCGCTCCTTGGGTTCTCCATAGCTCTGAATCGAGATTCCCTGGGTTCAAGGCAATGCTTACAACGCCTTGGTTTTTGAATCGTTTCGCCATCTCAACGGCATGCAGGTAATTGCCAGCTTTGCTGAGAGCATAGCTTGTAAAATCACTCATCTCTACCCGCTTGCCAATCGTTTTCATGTCGACACCTCCTTTGGGGACGGCCGGTGTCTCAGCGGCGGATGAAGCAACCCATACTACACGTACGGTTCCGGGTTTCTCTGACTTGGCTGTCTCAACGAGGATAGGTGATAGAAGTTTGGTGAAGAAATAGGTGCCGATATTATTCACTCCCAGCTGAAGCTCGTAGCCTTGCTTTGTAACCGATCCTTTGCCTGGATTCATAACGCCAGCATTGTTGAAAAGAACATGCAACTTGGATTCCCTGTCGAGAAACTTCTGGGCCGAGGCCGGAATGGTGGTCAAATCTGCCAGGTCGAGGCTTAAGAATGCTAGTCTACCACTAGACTGCGGTGTAGATGTTTCAATTTCATTTATGGCGGCTAGGGCCCTTTCTTCCGAGCGGGCAGCGATGTATACGCTGGCGTTTTTGGCGTAGAGGATTTTGGCGAGTTCTTTGCCAACACCCGTGTTGGCGCCGGTTATAAGGTACACCTACAATGGTGAGCATGAGACTATGCCTTGAATGTGAAAAAGTTTACCTTTCCATGGAGGTCTGATAGCTCAGTTTCGACAAAGGATGGCTTTGGTGGGTAGACCTGCGATACTTGGTCGATCAAGTGGTCAAACATTGTGCTGTGCTTGCTTGTGTCGTTTGATGAAATTGGTTGGCAATGTAGAATGGACTGTGAATGATATTGAAAGTCGGGATTGATGTGAAAAGAGTTCTCTTATTTATATGAGTTGGCGGTCATGAGGCTGAATATAAGTCGTCATACATACATTATAGCATGCAGAGTGAAAACATAGCCAAAAGGGGCCATATAGTGGCGAACGCGCATAGTAAACGCGCCAATGGTCCGACGTCATTAGTTCAGCCTGCGCTTGACGGTATTGAATCCTGCCTCGGGTTGTGGGTTTCGGCTCATGCAATACCCTTGTCGCGATCGCGCCACATATCGCAAGCGAATGCGAGTGTAGCCACACTAGACTATCTGCAACTCGGCGATGCCGCTAATCGTAACAAGTACTCCGAATGCCGAATATATATGCTCTGTGACCTCTTCGGACCCGGGCGTCGGGTAGTTAAGAATTCCAGGGGACCGGAGACGGGAGGTTGAGAGTTTTTGATATCGTGTTTCTTTGTGTCTTTGCGAACAATGGATCGTAAGGAATTGTCGAGACTGAGCGCAAAGGGTTAACAAACGGCATTGTCCGGCTCCGATAGTCCCATGCCTTATTTGTTCGAATGCAACTCGGAGAAATTGCACAACGGCTCTTCTGTGGATCGCATGTGTTTCTGGGAAGAGTAAACACGTACAAATTTGCCAGAATTTGACCTCATCGTTCACAAGCCGCAGTCTCTCAACAGCATCTGCCGCATTCAAGGTCTCTATTGCAGGTTCAGCAGCCTAAAAATAAGCCAATACGAGTGATAGGTGGAAAATTCGAGACGAGGCATGCCATCTGATGACGACAAAGGCAGGTTCAAGTTATCAGCAGCTGGCAGTGATTAGTTATTTGCAACTGACTGGACCTTTCTGGCCAGCTGCTCGGCTCTCGCAAAGCCACTCGACAGCACCTTGACAAACGCATCACCCTTTCAACTATAGCTATGGCACAATGGAATTTCAGCATAATTACCACACAGCGGCAACTCTCATGAATGATATTAATATGCTGTTTTATCGATAGCTCTCAAGAGCTCCTAGATGCAGCTACAAGTGTTCTCTGTCAAAAGGCTTCAAATCACTGCCTCCCTCCCTATCCCTCCCTAGTCATGGTATATGCCCCTTAGCTGACCTTTATCTTCGCTTCTACCACGTGTAGTATTCATTCCGTATTTCGAATTCATCTGCATCTGGCTGTTGCTGGCAAGGAATGCAAGGCCCGCTGCTCTGCAAAATCGGCTCTGCCCGCTCAGTCGATGTCCAGAGGTAGAATTGCGTGTCCTCGAATTTATCGGCCGTCCTATCCTTTGCGCATCGGGGACACTCAAAGTACCAGCCGAGAATAGTAAAGACTTTCTTTTGCTTCTCCCGAGACAGTTGCCGCTCAGTCAATTCCTCCTCGACAATGTCCACGATCTCTGCAAATGGAACGCCCTCCTCTGAACTGAATCTGAGCGATCTGATCGTGTCAAAAAGAGTATAATCCCGGCCATCATCCCAAAAGATTGGGCTGTCGAGGACGCTGAGAACGTCTCTATCTATGCGTCTTCTGACCAGTCGGGCACGGATAGCTTGTCCCTCTGATGTCGTCGGTTCAGGCATTTTAAAGAGGTTTTGGTGGTCTTTGTGCTGCTAGAGAATTGCTTTATATGCTCGAAGAATGATATCTGAGGTCTTTGAATGCCACTCTACCATCGACTGTCGACGTCCATATTCCATGGTTAAATAGTTCTCCAAGGAGCTGTTGCTTTCGATTCACACATGGGCATTTTGCAATGTCCCTCAGGCAGAAATGCTCTGAATTGGAATCTCAGCTTCGTTGCCACATGCCGTGTTACGATTCACACGCGCCGTTCTGTCGTTCTTCAAGCAAAAGCACCCTGACTTAGCATCTGGGGTTGTTACCACATGTCGTGTCACGATACACAAAGAGCATACTGAGGCCAGAAAGGTATTGGCCGATGCAGAAAAAAACACCGAACTTGTCAGTAGCCTCAGAGAGTGGAGAGAAGATATCTTGATTCAAGTTAGCTTTTGCTGTTCAAAAGAAAACCATGAAAGACGGAGGATATTCTCTTTCTTTGTTAAAAGCACCGAGATAAATGCAGTCTTTGTTGTAGGCCTAGCTAAGGATAGTAAATAGGACGTCCATTCAACCACCTCTTTGACTTGATCACTCCTCTTTGTGATCCAGATCTCTGAGATACATGCCATAGTATGTGTCTGTGTCACAATGGTGCCACCTTTATTTGGCGTATCTACGCTCTTCGAGTGAATTGCTGAGTACCTCGTAAAGAGTCAGTCGATCTCTTAGAGTCAATCATGCGAGCTCTCTTTTAGGCTGACACATGTGAAGACAGATGTCTGCTCTTCTAACAGTGGCAAACATCAGCATCATCTCGTAAGAACCACAAAAAAATTGCATGGATCAGAGTCGGTATTATGCTAGAGACTAGGCCAGCTTGATTCAATAATTACACGTGCAACAAATGCCTATGCGCACTTGCGCCCGTCGTAGTCTTCAATAAGATTGTATGTTGGTTAATAATGGCAATCAAAGCAGGCGTTAATGACCATTCCCAATATCGCAATGTCAATTTGAGATGATACTATCTCCTAAACATGCCAAACTAACTAAAAGACAATTGCTGGCTCGTCCTCCATCGACCTAATCCACGTATCCGTACTTCATTATGGCCAGCACCGCAGAAAACGAGGGGACATATCCCTAAACACTCAAAAAAGAAGTCCAGCTCTCCTGGCAGCCAAGTGAGCTTGGTCAACCCAAGTAGCACACTGGCAGATGTTGTTGACATATTGAGCGGTGGGAGCGCCAATAGCGCCGCAAATATCCGCCAGCATATCCAAGTCTTCGAGTCTAACGCTGCCAAGGGGGTATTTGGAGACAAAGGTAGACAGTGCCTCTGGTCCATGACCAACATAGTACTGTCTTTCAAACATCATGCCAGGCTTTCCAACTGCGCAGCGGACGTGGAGGAGTTGTCCGGTGTTGTTGTCGATGACAATGTAGATGGCAAAGTGCCTGCTGCCGCTTGCGGGGCACACTTCGACATTGTAGACTCGGCAGATTTGGGAGTCCATCGCGTCGAATGGGGAGAGTGGAATACTTTTCTTTGGAGAGCGACCGCGTGTGGTAAACTAGAGAGTTGCAAATGCTAGGGGCAAAAGGTAAGCTTTGGTTCCCACAGGGTAGAGAGAAGGAGGAAGAAGCAGAGGAATTCATACTGGTTTTTGCGAATAAAGGCAGCAGAAATCGTGAATCTCGTCGATTCTTCTCTCTACAGTGGGTGAAAGTCGAAAAGATGGCTGGAGACAAGAGACCAGAGCAGACAAAGGCGCTGGGGATTGGCTGATGTAATAAAGATTGCAGGGACCGAAGGATTCTCTCGAGAGAGGTTTGTTCAAGAACGTGCAGAGTGAACGATTTGCAGGTATCCGGGAGAGAAACCCAAAGGCAAGATGGAGAAGGAGCATGGGGGCTTTATCATTGCCTGACAGGTGCACCAAATCAGCAGGACCGGCACGTCCAAGGCCCGAGGGAGCTGTGAATGGGGAGCTGTGAGTGAAATCACCTCCTTCCTGAGATCAACTGCTATCAGCTGTCCACCGCTCGCTTCTTGGCGCAAGTTTGACGCGGGGAGTGTCGAACGCTTTAGGGGTGGGCACGCACTAAATCGAGAGTCCTCTCTGATACTGAGGTGAATTGATCTCGACCCAGACCAAAAATGCTTCACGCATCTATTCTTAGTCAAGTAAGACAGTGTGGTGTATCTATGATACATATATAAGGCAGCATTGAAACCCTTACTCGGCGTCATAGTGTCTCTCGCGCAATTCCCACGTGGACCGCGAAACAAGGTCGTGCAAATAATGTATCTACGCACTTCAACATTGACGGTTTCTTGGGAAACTAATCCTGGTAGAGGTATCAAAATCTACCGGAGGGTTCCGAATTGAAACAATTCTGTCTCTAATCACGCTAGAAAGAAGGGCGTGCCAGTAACAGATCTACGGATGCAAACGCGGGGGATTTGCAACCAGCCGGGAAGTCTTGGCACAAGACCCGTCTGACTCTGAATAATCTTTGAACAACAAAAGATGTCTGTCTTCTCCTTTGGGATGTTCTCTCCAGGTCATTGGCAGCAATACCAGGCAGTGACACTGGTGGTTGGCGGAATCTCGGGCCGAAGAGCCAACAAAGAGCTTAATTTTAGTTTACAGACACATGTGTGACATGATTTCCTGTATTTGCATCTCTGATGCGAATCACTGAGGCTGTATAGTCATTTCTTTCCCGCTGTACAAGCGAGGTCCAGCCTTTACCGGCTCAAATCTTCACATGATAACTTTGACTTTGGTCCGACTACATCCTGGTAGGCTTCGACACTCGGCACTTCTTCCCCATTGTCTCAGCCCATCGGTATAATCTGACAGTATATCGACAACACTTTGGTTAGTATCTCAAGAGTTGACTGATCTAGGGGCTACCCTGAGATTTCGGTGGATGCGCAAACCCTGTTATCCGTTGATGTAAGGGAGTGGCTATTCAGTATCCAAAATTTGCTATCTAGCACTCCGTGTCCTAGACTGAAAGCCGGTGTTAATATAATACTGGACACTATAGGACTATAGGTACGTAGCGGTCGATAGAAGCAAGATACGGCAGCAGCAGATACTCAAGGAACAGTGTATCTACTACTAGTAAAATGGAAATAAAAGACTTTCATCGTATCCCATTCCGATGCTTCAACTCCGAGTGGGCTAAATAGTAGCCAGCCTAGGGGAGTGAATAGCTACTCCTTAATTTGAGGATCAATATACCTCATGAATTGGCGGCTGTAGAGCAAGCAAATCCCTTTAGTTTTACAAAAAGCCAACGATTCGTGTATGTGTTGGCGCATGGTAAAGAAGCTGCAAGTCACAACTCCACCAGCTTTTCCTGGAATGGAATGTCTCACTGAACAATACAGCAATCTCGCGATTAGCTCAAAGCGAACAGCGACGACCAACTACGGCGAGCATTGTTTCACTATATTCCTTTTTTTTTCCATTTTGGTCTCTGTTCTCTTTGTTTTAATCCGCGGCTAGCCGTGCTACCAGAAGGGCGAGATCAGAGTAGGAGGCAGCCTTTTGGTGAAAGAGAACGAGCAGAGTAACCGCAGAGAGCATAAATATTCACATCAGAAGCAAAATGGAACGCTGAGCCAAGATATCCTGATCAAATCCACGTAGTCGTTTGTCTTAGTACTACGACTGCTCTATGAACATGCGGAAAAGAAAGAAAAAATGATTCAGCATTTTCTGTGGAGCAAGAAAAAATGATCGTCAACAGGGGATTAGATTGATAGAGGAGAGTATTTCACCAACGATTTCATGTACCAAATACAATTACGAGCACATTGCTAGTACAATAATAGATACAAAAGCCATAGCCTAATTAATACTAATCTCAGCCAAGAAATAGCTCATATTGTTGGATCAATGAACAGAAACTTTTTTCTCGTGATGCTGCCGCTACGGAGAATCTTTGCCGTGACGCATGGGCAGCAAAATTAGTCCAGCTAGATGTTAGTGGAGGAGAAGACAGTACCTCGTCTCGGACCATAAGCAGGGGCAAAAGTCAAGTACCCCCAGAGCTGGACAAAACATTTCCTGGCTGAGCAGCGGCCGATTGCCGGTCCGAAAATTTTCACCCCACCAAGGCTTGACTGATAGATAAGAGAGGGGCAGAATTTCATCACAACTTTTGCTCTGCTTGGGGTGCATCGTCTCCTCCGGTTTAAAAGCAAAAAGCTCTATTTTGTCTTATGGCATTGAGTTGTTCTGCTCACTAAGCAGAAATCGTCAATATGCCGTACGAGGTTCTTGTTGGAGGCTCGTGCTACACGCCTTCTGATGCCCAGAAGCTGCGCGAGCTCATCAACAAGTCCAGCCCCTCCAAGGTCAAGGACATCCAGGGCCAATGGATCTACTATGTGAACCTGCAGGTGTCGTCTCACGATACTCTGGAGCAGGTTGAGGAGCTACTGCAGGACGTTCGCGGCTGGGGGCTTGGTTCCGAGGGTCCCGGAAACGCCCTGACGATATACGCAACGCCTCGCTACATCTCGCCATGGAGCTCCAAGGCCACCAGCATTGCCCACGTCTGTGGCCTGAGGGAGCGAGTCTTGCGCATTGAGCGAGGCCGTCGCATCTCTATCCAGTTTGAGGAGCCCTTGTCCGAGGGCCAGGATGCCACGTTCCGCGATGTGCTCTACGACCGCATGACGGAGCTGTGGACTGCTGAGCCGCCGTCTTTGGTGCAGATGTTCGAGTCCAAGGCACCTTCTTCTCTGGTTGCTGTCGACATTTTCGCGGATAAGGAGGATCCTCTTCGAATCCTCAGGGAGTACAATGTCAAGAAGGGCCTCAGTCTTGACGAATCCGAGATGCAATACCTTGTTGACGTGTTCACCAAACTTGGACGACCTCCCCATGATGTGGAGCTCTTCATGTTTGCTCAGGTCAACTCAGAGTATGAGTGTATCCTTGTTTAACTCTCGAGTGGGATGCTCACATTTGTATCCAGACACTGCCGACACAAGGTCTTCAACTCGGCGTGGACCATTGATGGCGTCCCTCAGGACAAGAGTCTTTTTGAGATGATCAAGACGACCCACAAGACCACGCCTGACTTTACTGTCTCAGCTTACAGCGATAACGCGGCGGTCCTTGAAGGCGACAACGCCAATGTTTGGGCTCCTGATTACTCTACTGGCTCCTGGAAGCTCACTCCAGAAGTCGTCCACATTCTCACCAAGGTTGAGGTAAGGCTGCTGACTGTCGATTGACTCTTTTAGCCTGTTGGTTTCTGACTCAGTTTAACAGACTCACAACCACCCCACTGCCATCTCGTAGGTTTTCCAAACAGAGTTTCCTATTTGCAAGGGGATAGATTTGCATCCTCTGCCTGTCATCTTTGATTCCAGCACGTGGGAGAAATATGACATCCATCTTGATTTTATGATGTTTCATGATTAAGAAAACTGACTCTGTTGCCACTAGGCCCTTCCCCGGCGCAGCTACCGGTTCAGGTGGAGAGATTCGAGATGAAGGTGCTGTTGGACGAGGTTCTACGACAAAGGCTGGCTTGAGCGGCTTCTGGGTTTCTGACCTGCTCATCCCCGACAACCACGCTCCTTGGGAGAGTGACATTGGCCGACCTCGCCACTACGCTAGCAGTCTCGACATTATGCTTGAGGCACCTATTGGCAGTGCCCGCTTCAACAACGAGTTCGGACGTCCGGCTCTTGCAGGTGTCTTCAGAACTCTCCTGACACCCGAGGAATCCCAGGAAGACTCCGACGTCTCAAGCGTTGCCAACTGGCGCGGCTACCACAAGCCTATTATGATTGCTGGTGGTCTCGGATCTGTGCGACCCCAGCACGCCCTCAAAGAAGAGCGATATGTCCAGGAAGGCGCCCACGTTATTGTCCTCGGAGGCCCTGCGATGCTCATCGGTCTCGGCGGCGGTGCTGCCTCCAGCAGTGCCGGTGGAGAGCAAAGCGCTGATCTCGACTTTGACAGTGTTCAGCGCGGTAATCCTGAGGTATGCTTCAGCTTCACTGTATGATTTTTCAATTGCTTGGCATCGAGCTAATCATACCACAGATGGAACGACGCGCTCAAATGGTCATCAACACTTGCACTGCCTTGGGTGAACACAACCCGATTGCTATGATTCACGATGTTGGTGCTGGTGGATTGTCCAACGCCCTGCCCGAGTGTAAGTATTTGAACATCAATTACACGTTTAATGCAGCTCTAACCTTCACTAGTGGTCAAGGATGCTGGATTTGGAGGAAACTTTGAACTTCGCCAGGTGGAAAGCATGGACCGAAGCATGAGCCCATTGGAGATTTGGTGCAACGAAGCCCAAGAGCGATACGTTCTCCTGATCAACGCCGACAGCATGAACCGTTTCACAAGCATCTGCCGCAGAGAACGATGCGGATTTTCAGACGTCGGAACCGTTATTTCCAAGAACGAGCACGGAGCTACCAGCCTGATCCTCACAGACAGAGAGTCCAAGGAGTACCCCAGGCCCATCGATCTCCCCATGGACGCCCTTTTCCCTCCCAAGCGCTTGCTTCAGCGGGATGTTGCTTCCAAGAAGCCCACTCTGCTCCCATTCAACGCGTTTTCCAGCCTCCAGAAGGCATATGGAGAACTCAGCGGTGCCGAACTTTTCAAGAAGGCCGTTGAGCGTGTTTTCTTGATGCCATCAGTTGGTTCCAAGTCATTCTTGATTACCATTGGCGATCGAAGCGTCGGTGGTCTCACCGTGCGTGATCAGATGGTTGGACCATGGCAGACACCGGTTGCCGACGTTGCGGTGACAGCTACGTCGTTCCATATCGGTACCAAGCAGAAGACGGGTGAGGCCATGGCTATGGGTGAGAAACCTACTCTCGCCATGATTGACCCAGCAGCCTCTGCCAGAATGGCCATCGCCGAAAGTTTGATGAACATCGGTGCCGCTGATGTCACAGAAGATCTGCGTCGCGTCAAGCTCTCTGCCAACTGGATGGCCGCCGTGAACCACGCTGGTGAGGGAGCAGCATTGTATGAAGCCGTCCGAGCGGCCATGGAGATGTGCACCAGGCTCCGAGTCAGTATCCCCGTCGGCAAGGACTCGACATCGATGAAGGCATCATGGAAGAATGAGGAGGATTCAAAGAACGTCACGGCACCAGTTTCCGTCGTCATTTCTGCCTTCTCGGCAGTTCGTGATATTCGCAGCACTTGGACTCCCCAGCTCCGTCGCGTGGAGGACGTGGGCGAGACTAGTCTCATGTTCGTCGACCTTGCAGAGGGACGAAGAGCCATGGGCGGTTCCGCACTCGCTCAGTCTCTTGGTGCCGTTGGCGACAAGGCACCCGACATGAAGAACTTTGACCTCATCACAGACTACTTTGATGCCTTGTCTCAGCTTCACCGAAGCGGCGTTGTCCTGGCTTACCACGACAGATCTGACGGTGGTCTCATCACCACCGTTGCTGAGATGATGTTCGCTGGCCGCTGTGGCGTTGACATGATGCTGGATGGCATCTCCAAGTCGGGCAAGCCGGAAGATATCGTTGACGCCATGTTCAACGAAGAGCTTGGCGCTGTGTTCCAGATCCGCACCGAGGATGAGATCAACTTCAAGCGATGCTTCGCTACCTGCGGACCTCCACCCGGCCTGATTCGCAAGTTTGGTGTTGTCCGATCGACTTCCAAGCAGAGCCTGAACATTCGCCACGCAGGCATGACCTTTGCCACCCTGGACCGTACCGAGATGCAGCAGTGGTGGTCCAAGACGTCGTACGAGATGCAAAAGATCAGAGACAACTCTGCCTGTGCCGAGTCCGAGTTTGGCACCATTTCCGACTCTGCGGACCCGGGCATCACCTATAAGCTGTCATATTCACCTGCTGAAAACATTCTCCCCATCACCTCGTCCATCACTGGCTTCTTTGGAAGAATCCCCCGTGTTGCCATTCTCAGAGAACAGGGTGTCAACGGCCACGCCGAACTGGCCTACGCCTTCAAGGCTGCCGGCTTCGAGCCCATCGATGTCCACATGACAGATGTCCTAGACGGACGCTCTCTCGCCGACTTCACCGGTCTGGCATGCCCCGGAGGCTTCTCGTACGGTGACGTGCTCGGCGCCGGCCAGGGCTGGGCCAAGTCGATCCTCATGCACGACAACACGCGCAGAGAATTCGCCGCCTTCTTCAAGCGCCCCGACACCTTTGCCCTGGGCGTGTGCAACGGCTGCCAGATGCTCACCCGCATCAAGGAGCTCATCCCCGGCGCCCAGGACTGGCCCAACTTTGTCGACAACACCAGCCAGCAGTTCGAGGCCCGCTACAGCATGGTCAAGGTGCAGGTCGACAAGTCCAAGCCCTCCGTCTTCTTCCACGGCATGAACGGCTCCGAGCTCCCCATCGTCGTGTCCCACGGCGAGGGCCGCGCAAAGTTTGGATCGCCAAACTCTCTGCAGACGCTCACCGAGTCCGGCATGGTGCCGCTGCGATATGTTGATAACCGGGGTAACGTCACGGAGCAGTATCCGTATAACCCCAACGGCAGCCCGATGGGTGTCGCCGGTGTGGCGAGTCCCGATGGCCGTGTTGTTGCCATGATGCCGCATCCTGAACGAACCATTATGGCTGACATTACGAGCTACGCTCCTCCTGAGGATATCGAGGAATGGGGCGAATTCGGTCCCTGGTTGAGAATGTTCCGCAGCGCCCGCAGATGGGTCGGCTAGAATGCTGCGTATAAGGAAATAGTTTTTGTGTGTCTTGCAATCTTCCTTTTTTTTTTTTTTTTTTGTAAAAAAGATAACCTTAGAAAATATCCAACATTTGAGGGAGGCGCAGGGTGGGTTGATTGATTGATTCCGGCTGGTATATGGGATAGGCTATTTCCATATGAAATAAGATTGAACCAAACATGAACAACAATGATTTAAACCGTGAATACAAACCAATGTTTCTTTCGTTTTCTGTCTTACAGTGTAAAGCTACTACTTATACAAAATTTCATACTCTTTACTCTCTCCACCACCACCAATCTTTCAGTTAAAAACAGCTTATATGGGTATTTCCTGCCATGCTTCTTACCATTCATAACTCCAGAATCATTCTACAATAACATTTCTTCTTCCCCTTCAGAATGCTGGCCCCTCCCACGTATCTCGCCACAGCCTGACATACCACGACTGTTTATGCGGAAACGAAATCTGTCTCTCCTTGCCAAAGCCTGCCTCATCCAAATGCCGCAGCATCCTAATCCAGCATTAGTTAGCGGCAAAACCAAAATATTTCCATGAAATGTGAAATATAATCCAACTTACCTCTCGTTATCAACCCGCGGCTCCAGACACACGCTCATGGTCCGGTTATCAGCTATAAAGCACCAATGCACAAGACTCGTCAACCACTGCGGCACCCGACCCCTCGCCCACTCCTCCCCAACAAAAACATGTATCCCACGATCAAAGTCCCCCGCAACATTCGCCAAGTGCCGGCCGAGAATATCTTCCTTCACCCAGTAAATCTCAAAGTAGCCAAAGGGAATACCATCCCACGAGGCAATGACGGGGAACGAGTGCCTTAGCTTAAGCACACCCTCTAAAAACCCAGGCTTGTATTCGCCCCAGAATTCGCTTACGCGGGGCTTCGCCATCCACATCTTCAGAAGCTCAATGTCCGTCATGCCTGTCAAGTGTGCGTGCTCCTGGGAATTGTTACTGCTTCCCACGGGGCCCAGATACGGCACTGGCTTGGTTGACGTGGAAGCAACGCGGAATGACAGGTATTTGCCAACACTAGGGACGTAGCGTGAGTAAAAGATCTCGCCCATCCTATGAGGCTTCGGTCGCACGGGATGTCGAACGCCGTCTGAGAAGGTGTACTGCAGCGGAGGAGGAGGAAAGTACGTCGGGAGATGCGAGGTCGAGTAAAAGGGCCCAATTGGAACGGCAGGGGTCTGAGGAACGCTGGTCGGCATAGGCCCGCCCGGCAGGTCGCTATCGAGACGAGTGAGGCCGTCAATGGACAGATAGTGGGTGAAGGAGGACTCGCCTCGCACGGGAGAGCTCGGACGACTATTCACAGGCGATCCAGGGACGGACGAGTTGGCCTTTTGAGTCGGCTGCAGCGTAAAGAGGAACAGGTGGCCGGGGATCTGCCAGAACATGCGTCTCGAGACATACATGTGCGCCCACTCGTCGCCGCTGTCGTCGAGGCCGATGCCGCATGAAGTATCGCCAGCAGCAATTAAGCCCATGCGCTCTAGCTTGGGAATCAAGTTACGCCCACGGAGCACGCCCTCCCGCTTGATGTTGATCCTCCACTCGCCATTGGGCTTCGCATTGTCCGGTGTATCCTTCGCCGCTTCGGTGTGCAGCTGTGGGAGAGGCTGCGGCTGGTGAAAGTACCAGTACAGCGTCACCCACATCATCATGGCAATCTGCCTCGTTGGACTCGCAGCAGGCTTGAAGTCGGAGTTGGACGGGTTCGAGATGGACGAGATGAAGAGGGTGTCGTTTTGCAGCGTCGGGCGAATAAATGGATGTACTCGAGTCTTAGGCGAGGGCGGCCGTGAGGGATCCGAGGCAGGCAGATCTTCTGCGTCGTTGTCGGCGGCGAATGGTGATTCTACTTCTTCTTCGGTGTGTAGGACGACGTTCCAGCCGATGGGGAAGGCATTGGGGTGCATGTTCATCTCGTGGCTCTTGAAGCCCAGGCCAGCGAAGACGGGCGTGACGGTGAAGGTCTGGCCATCCGGCAGATGCAGCAGCTGCGGCGCCATGATGGAATTGAATAGCTCGAGTCGATGAGTTACAAAGATGCAATGGAGAAGAAGAAGAAGAAGCTCAAATTATAAAAAAAAAAAAAGATGGGCTATCGTAGCATGCAGGGGTTTGATATCACCGACGATATACGAGCAAGGCATGTGGAGTAAAGTAGAGTAGCAAGAGCAAAAAGCAAGCGGGGGCGGGGTAGAAAGCAGATAAAAGTTGAAGCTCCAACTGTAATATGAGCTGAGCTGAAGCTACAGCGGGCCTAGAGCTGCCCCGGATTTATATCATGGGGTCATGCGCGTGTAAGTTTTGGAGAAGGTTTTGCCACAGTGCGACTCGACATCACCGGCATAAATCAAACAAACAATAGCCAGCAAAAACAATAAACAATCATCACGTGCTTTGTCTCTCTTTTCTTCTATGGAATGTTTCAAGAACAAAAAAAGTTTGATCCTCCCTGCTCGTCCCATCCCGTAGCTGAGAACAGAACAAAGCAACGGCGAATCCGTCATGGCCTGACCAAGACAAGATCCTACACGCCAATTTTCTTACCAATAGTGCCACGGTCTATCCTCACTAATACGAGTGACAGCTCATTGTGGCAACGCTAACAAAAATAATCTCCAGCTATTGAACGGTAGGGCGAGGCGGCTCGGTTCAGCGGATCGCATCGCCGATGATCTGACCCGAACGATATCGACGATGTCAGCCTTTTGAGCCTGTTTTCCATATGTTAGTGGACAAGCACATGCATATTGTGTTCGTTATGGAATTATGAATTTTCAGCTCATGAACTGTTCAATTCGACTGCTTGTATCATCTGTTCGCCTGCTCTTACTACGCCTCATCCGACAATCAAACACATACTTCGACGCTACCGGCGCCATGATCAATGCTAACAATACAATACAATGCTGTGATACATCCATTCCTCATCAAATCATTCCTTCTTATGCGCATCCTGCTCCTCTTTGCCCTTCTTCTCCATCTGCACCCCTTCATCGGCCTCTTCATCGGTCTCCTCGTCAATATTCTCCTTCTTCTGCTTGCCATTCTTCTCCTTTTCTAAAATCTTCTTGACGCTTTGTCCCCCAAGATCCTTCATCTCGTCCCAGTCAACATCATATTCTGTGGCCACCGCCTTAATCTCTCGCCGAAGAGCATTGGCCTCGTGCAGCAGGTGCTCCCACTTCTGCGGATCGAATCCTCGCTCCTGGTACAGCGCGTGCTGCCGTCTCGAGACCGTCACATTCATCGCCGCCTTGTAGCTCAGATCTCGACTGATGAAGAGGAACCACAGGTATCCGCCCATGATGGTCGCCAGCCCGGCCAAGTACGTGATGGGCTCTACTAGATCCCATCCAAAATCCGTATGAAAAGTCACATAGTAGACGACGCCCCACCAACCAGCCAGAGCAGCAAAACCTCCCTGTGCCAGACGATGAGCTCCCTTGTGTGCTAAAAGATCGCACTCAGATTTGATCTTGGCCATTTGATCGATACTCCTCGACATCCGCCGCAGCTGCAGTCTCATGTAATGAGTCCGATCCTTGAAGCTGGGCACAGCTACCCGCAGCTCCTTGCTGAATCCCTCAATGTTAATGGCAAACTCTCGCCCGCGAGCTGCATCTCGGATGAAATCTCCCACTTCGGTGCTGCCACTCCATCGGACCCAGTTTGCCTCGTTGTCCTTTGCAGGACCCTCGCGGCCTAGGCCAGAATACGACGCCACGTTGCTTTTGCCGGTGTCTTCCCCCGATCGTCCTGGAGATTCTTCGTGGTCGGCTTCAGCACGAAAGATGATGTCGGGCAGCCTTTCGCGACCATTGACCTGCAATGGAGGGATCTCGGCCTGTATAAGTCGCTCGAGGTAGGATAGCGGCTGCTGGGGGTGTACCAGAAGCGCTAGAGGTTCTATCCGTTTACCGTTGTCTTTGTGGCTTCCGTCTTCGGACTCGTTTATAGTATCTTGATCGGGGTGGAATGGCATGGGTAAAATGAGTTTCAGTAAGCGGGTTGGTGTCGTAAGCAGTCGTCCTACAGTTTCGACATGTTAGCTCCAAGTCAGCAAAGCTTCATGTTAACATCAGCGTACCCTTTGAATTGTCTCCTCTGGAGGGATCTGGCGATGTCTCCTTGTATTGCTTGCTCCCACTCAACCGATGCCAGGGTCTATCGTCTGCCTGCTTCTGCAATCTATGGCGCTCGGTGTCATGGTGTTCCAACTCGTCGCTCTTCTCGTGTAGCCGCTTCGCCTTTTCCGTTGCTTCGTCCTCACGGACACTCTGAGACGCCGTAAAATGTCTCACCGGAAGTTGAAATCTGCACTGATGGCCTGTCTGCCTGAGCAACTGCAGTGATCTCTGTCTTTGTCCCCCGGAAACTAGCGGCAGGGCGCGGAACACGGCTCTCGCGCCGGTACATGAAGCCAACATTGTGCTACCGAACGCGCATTTGTCTTACGCGGGAACTTAGCTTTCCAATTGACAAAGTATCGAAAAGGTTTCTTTTATCTGGGGGATTTTGCATTGCACTGCATTGTAGTCATTAAATGATGATGGACGAAACTTGCTTCCATAGCCATGACGTCACGAGATGATTGCGACGATCATTTGTGGTGCGCTTCCATAAAGCAGCGGCCAATCGAGTCTTAGTCTTGCGCCTAAAGCTCAGCTGGACTTCAACCGTTAGCTTCAGGCACCTTCAACGACTGGTCTGTTGGAAGCTTTGGAGTTGCCCTGCCGATCGCAACGTCCAAGCCATTGTTTACTTTCAGATATGAGTCAACGTGCGAAACTCAATCAAGCCAGAGAGCTTTATCTTATAAACAACAAACTCAATCGAATAATTCAGCTTCTATCTAAGCCGAGTACCAAGCCATGAGCTCGTCTAGAGATGAACGAGCCAAGGCGGCCAAGCTGTTTCTCAACAAAAAGCTGCCATCCATATTAAAGTCCAATGCAAGAGCGAGAAAAGGCGTCGAAAGCGTCCAATTGATTGTAGATCCACCTCGAATAGTCCCAAAGGAGGCCATTGCTCCAGCAGCAGCAACTACAAGCCCAGAGTCTACCAAACAAACAGACGGCAATGACTTAGCTCCAACATCTCAGAAACCTCTCTCCACCCCTTTATCTCCCAATTCCATACGAATCTGGCCCGTCGATACTCTCGAAGCTGCTTCAAGGCTATCTAAATCCAGTCCATCCCGAATTGCCGTCCTCAACATGGCCTCTCCCCTCCGTCCCGGCGGCGGTGTCCTAACCGGGGCCACATCACAAGAAGAATGGCTTTGCTCAAGAACTACGCTATATCCATCTCTCCACGAAGAATTCTACCGCCTCCCCGAAGTAGGCGCCATATACACTCCCGATGTCCTCGTCTGCAAGACGTGGGACACGGAGCCCTCTGATCTCAAACCAGCGGATCAGTTCTTGATCGATGTCATCACAGCAGCCATGCTACGCCTTCCAGAGGTTGAGACGAATCAACAGGGAGAGCTTAAGTATTCGGAGCAAAAAGACAGAGATATGGTTTTAGCCAAGATGCGTTGCGTAATGCGTATATTGCGGTCTCGTCATATCGAACGCGTTGTTCTGGGGGCTTGGGGCTGTGGCGCATATGGAAACCCCGTCGACGAGATTGCCCGATCATGGAAGAGGGTGTTACTGGGACCCCAGGCCAAGAGATCCGAGCGAGTCGAAGTTTATGATGATATGGAGGTGGTTTTCGCTATCAAGGACCACAACATGGCTCGTAGGTTTACAACTGCCTTTGGGGCTGGGGCCATGTTGGAGGAGAGTGGTGGTGATGGCGTCGATTAGGACGAGTTATCTGGTCTGTTGATATGGCAACACGTTTGACTTCATGAATGTGCTCAATACTGATGTTTCTATACATTTCTCTTCTCTGTATATCCTTCGTTGTGCGTCCATGTGGCTTTCAAGGCGTCGATATCTCCCCTATACAGACTTTAGCCATGCTTTGAGAAACAAATCCACTGCTGTATATGCTTTTGTAAACAACTACTTAATGCTTCCCTTCCCCCCAGTCCCTCCCATCTTTTCTTTCTTTCCCATCTACATCTTCTTCCAGTCAGTCAGTCTAGCACACATAGCTTCTTACCAGCTTCTTACCACCCAATTCTACTTTATACTTCATATCACTTGCTACATCCTTCTCTTATACACACACACACACATACACACATACGCCCCTTACTACTTCTATATTCTATCCTATTGTTGTATTAAAGCAAACACACTCTCTAATCTCATACCGGGTTATCTTTTTACCCAATTGCTCTTATATCCTCTATTCTATTCATTCACCCTTCGACCCACTATTATACACCCACTATCACACACCAACCGACATCATGTCTTCCGTCTTTTACAACATGGATATGGATCTCCCAGTCACCGGAAATATTGACATGATCATGGACAGCCGGGACATTCTCGCCCCATTTGACCATTTGGCAGAGGAGTCTGATTCGGAAATGTTTCTGGGAGACGACAACAAAGAGAACGAGGAGGTCAACGAGGATACTCCCAAGTCTCAACCCCGTCCTAGCAAACGGGCCACCCGCCAGCCACTCTCGACATCAACAAAGTATCGTCTGGGGCCACGCAGAAAATTGACCGAAGAAGATCTCGACTTTGAGATATACAGAGACGAGACAGCTCATGACCACCCCCAATGGAGAAGAGAATACTACGGCAGCAACCTCCCTGCCCTTGGCGAAATCCACAACGGCGTCAAGTTCCAATACGCCGCAACCACTCTGTCCGCCGCCACCACCGCATCCTCATCGCGCAAGCACTCGAAGCCGGGGACGAGCAGATGGCCGAATACGTGTGGAACATTGCCCAGGAAGAGCCCACCAATCTTGAGCGTCTGGCCGCCGCCTATGTCTGGGACGTGGACTGCGATGCTCTGGATACCTGGCTCTGGGTCCAAGACAAGGGCTACGATCGCAACTGGACCGAGCACCAGAAGGAAAGATTCGTCGAGTTCCTACAGTGGATGAAGCCACTCATGGAGATAGCCATGGTCGTTGCCGCTGTCGACCGCGAAGAGGCAGAACATATCGACGAGTGGAACAATCAACTCATACGGGGGCAATTTGACAGCCTCGGCCTCCACAACCTTGACATCACAAAGAGTACCCTGGCGCAAGTCACCTTTGTGCCCGTCGGAGAAGACGAGAACATCCTCCACCGGGCTGACTTTACGGAGGAGGATCAGGCTTGCATAGATGAGCAGTGGAACGGGCCTGGACGTTGGGCTCCTGGGGAAGAGGCGGTGCCTCCATTGGAGAAAATCCCTTCTCCGGCGGAGACTGAGTGGGAATCTTCTGAGGAGGAATCCGAAGAGGAGAGTGACGAGGAAGACGAGGAGGAGGAAGAGCCCTATGAGATTGAGCCGGGGTTTGAGGGGGATGATTTGATTGCCTTTTGAGGCCATTGGCGATGATAGACTGTTATGAATTATGACATTTGGAACAACATTTGGCAGCGATACCCGATTGATTTGGGAGTTATTTGGTGTTTATATGGGATTTGATACCACATTGGTTTAAAGATACCCTAGCGTTGATTTTGTCCCAATAGAATTGTCTTTTAAATATTATTTCTTCATCTGTGACAATTATTGTATGCTTTGGTAAATCTGCAACCAAGCGACTAGATGTTGCGGAGTCTTTGAGTGATCTGTGTGCTGGCAGTCGTGTCTTATTTTGCTAGATTGTGATAGTCAAGTTTTCAAGCGACGAATTACACTTACTTCTATGTAAGCGGTTATTGATGTCCATCACCTGCGAATACGTCAAAGAAGACAATTATTCCACTTTAGTCCTTTTAACCATCAATTCGTATACGGTTATATATCAGTTTCCAAGCTTCCACGATGCCGTCACATGGTTTCATACACCCCAACTACAGTCCTCACAATGGTCACACGCACCGCAACTTCTCATCAGCCACTCATGAGGAAAATGAAGGCGACTACTGCCTGACGTGCCAATGCGTAAGATGTGTGGACAGACGAGCTGGGTTGGTTTTCTCTTAATATAGAACTCTTGCTCTCTGACATGGTAACAATCGAGATTGAGAAAGGCAGAGAGCAGGACGAAACTTTCGGCTGACGACACATATTGAATGCTCCATTCTTGAAACGGACTCTCATCTCCGTAACAATTAATAGCTCTAGTACCAAGCGAACATAGAGAGGTTAGGTTGTTCATAGCAGTCAAGATATGGTCAGCAAATTTAACGTGAAGAACTGGGGCATTTTGTAAGTCGGGAAGTTTCGCCATGTGGAATAACATACCTCAAGCAACGGTTTGGTGTAGCGTCGCCAGGGAAATTGCTAAAACTTAAGGCTGCTATTATTTCGAAATCTCTTAAATCATCTTCTTTCTATTCTCTCCTTCATCCAGCACAACGTCGGCAATCACTGCATCACATGTCTTAGTCTCTATATAATGCGCGCAATGTCATACTCCAGCAGCCATGAGGAGTCGACATCCATCCTAGAAGGGAACTTAATACTGCATCACCTCTATCGACATTGGCCCAATCAAAAACAGAGTCATTCTTGATGAATCTCGCTCTTGATGCATCATTCTTACGAACCAGCTCCTTCCAAGCCATGCAGCAGCGTATCACGCATCGGTAACGGCTCGTTGCCGGTTCAGCCCATCACAAATCTTACCGGTGCGGACAAATAGCCTTATCTGGATGCGTCAGGCAGATGAGAGATGTACAGACAGCATGTCCATGCGAAATGGAATCGTGGGATGCAATGCAATGCAACTTATAGTCTGTCAGTGCGCTGCAGTAAGCAAGGCTCTCGTGTTCGTATCCTTGATGCAACGTTCGTGTGGTGGGGGTTGATTCAGCCCCGCGCCCAGCCGAAAACGAGCGTCTGTTCGTCACATTTGGCTCTAGTTTTTAAGGGGAACAAAAGATAATGAATGGGATGGATCTAGAGGCATTGGATTTAAAATTGGCGCCGATATAATAGTGGCCAGGTCAGGTACTAGTACTAGAACAATCTGCCTTAGTCGTGCTTTAGTAGCAGCAGTTGGGCGGTGTAAAAGTCCGGGTGACATTTTGCCTTTGCGCCCAACCATCAATTTCCTCTACAGACTACTATTGGATCCCTATATCAAACCTCCTCTCCTCTCCTCTCCTCTCTTTTACTGCCAGCCATTGCTCAAGCCAGTGATATTTGTCTTTACCTAGGACGCCAAAAGGGAGAATCAAATAATTAATTCGCCCATTAAGCCGTCGATTCCACCAAACCATCGCCATGGCAGACACAAAAGTCTACCGCGCAAGCACCACCGCCCCCGTCAACATTGCCGTAGTCAAGTATGTCGAGCCATTGGGCCCCGATGAATGAATACACAAGAGAAATCAGGCCAGAGAATCAATTGCTAACCATTTTCCTTCTCCCTCTAGGTACTGGGGCAAACGCGACGCAAAGCTCAACCTCCCTACCAACAGCTCCCTCTCCGTGACGCTGTCCCAGAGCGACCTCCGCACCCTCACGACCGCCTCCTGCTCCTCCACCTACACCGGCGACGACAGCCTGCTGCTCAATGGCGAGCCCTCCGATGTTTCTGGCGCCCGAACCCAGGCTTGCTTCCGTGAGCTGCGCGCCCGCCGAGCTGCCCTCGAGGCTGCCGACGCTGCGCTGCCCAAGCTGTCGACTTTCCCCCTGAAGATTGTGTCCGAGAACAACTTCCCCACGGCTGCTGGTCTGGCTTCGTCTGCCGCCGGCTTTGCTGCCCTCGTCCAGGCCATTGGCAACCTCTACGAGCTCCCCGACTCTCCCTCAGAGCTGTCCCTCATTGCTCGCCAGGGCTCTGGCTCTGCCTGCCGCAGCTTGTTCGGTGGCTATGTCGCCTGGAGAATGGGTGAAAAGGAGGATGGCAGCGACTCCAAGGCTGACCTGGTTGCCCCCGCCTCGCACTGGCCGAGCATGCGCGCGCTGATTCTGGTTGTCAGCGCCTCCAAGAAGGGCGTCTCGTCCACCTCCGGCATGCAGCAGACCGTCGCGACCTCGGGCCTGTTCCAGCAGAGAATATCCACCGTCGTCCCCGCCAACATGGCCCTGATGGAGGATGCCATTAAGAACCGCAACTTCCCCCAGTTCGCCGAGGTCACCATGCGCGACTCCAACTCGTTCCACGCCACCTGCGCCGACACCTACCCTCCCATCTTTTACATGAACGATGTGTCCAAGGCTGCCATTCGCGCAGTCGAGGCCATCAATGCCCAGGCTGGCAAGACTGTTGCTGCTTATACCTTTGATGCCGGCCCCAACTGCGTCGTGTACTACCAGGAGGAGGATGCGGCGACGGTGTTGGGCGCCTTTGCGCCGCTCCTGGCTACCGCCGAAGGCTGGAAAGATGGAAGCGTCGTCAACGCCAGCGTCAAGCTGGATGAGGGCATCGCAGGCACTATCAAGGAGGGCGTCAGCAGAGTCATCATGACTGGTGTTGGAGAGGGCCCTCTCAAGACGGATGAGTTCCTGGTTGCTGAGGATGGCACGCCTGTGAAGCGATAGATGGGAGGCAATAGAATCTGGCGTTTGTTGGGATACAAGCCGTAAATGTACATGGCAAAAAGAATTATATACCAAAAGTTTAATATGTCAATAGATGGATTGAAGAAACAGCATCTCATGCATTTTTATGCCGTTTTATTTCTATTTTCCTGCTGTAGGTGACCTGCCAGCTGTTGTGCCAAAATCGCTGCTGGCCAAGTTTATTCTGCCACTTGTTACTTCATCTACCCGACACAATCACTTCGACCTTCTGTTGTCAACTTCCCTTTTGCACCATTCACCGCAAACCACGACCTAAATTCACTGCACTCGTTCATAGATTGAAACCAACTCTCCTGTAACTTCATTCGCTTCCTCATTGTTGATTTTGTCTCTTTGCGCGCAACTCTCGTCCTATGTTCGCGACACCTGCATTCATCGCTTTCGCCGCTGCACCTTTGATTTGAAGGTGGCCAAGGGCTCAACACGCCCACAATGGCGGTACCTGACGAACCTCACGATGAGCCAGCGGAGAAAATCACGGATATTCTAGCCTGGGGCAACGATGTTGACATTGTAGAGCTCGACAAGTCCGGCCATATGCAGCAACAGTGGCTTCATGCCCACGATGGCCACATCTTACCAGTGAGCATTTCTCCCTACCTCTACTAAATATCAGATTCTAAAAGCGATACAGGTCCAGCTCAAGAACAGATCCAACGGCATCTTCTACCGCTCTGTTCGAGAATGGCGCAAGGCCTTGTTTGACTCGTTTCTCCCAGTTGGATTCCCGCACTCCGTCTCCAAGGACTACTTGGCGTATCAAACGTTTGATTCCCTCCAGGCCTTCTTTTCAACCATCAGCTCTCTTCTTGCCAATCGTGCCCTGCTCAAAGGTCTCGGCGTCGGAGATGCATCGTCTTCGGCCACGTTTGCCCTTCTTCTCACAATCCTCAAAGATACCACGTCTCGCATCGCAACGATTGTGTTTGCCCACCGCTTTGGCCTTCGAATCGAACCAGATGCCAAGCGATACCGATTTCTAGCCGATCTTTTCAACGACAGTGCCTTCTTTCTGGAGCTCTACAGCCCGTATCTAGGCTCTTGGGGCAAAGTTATCGCGCTCAGTACTGGTCAAGCACTTCGAGCATTATGCGGTGTTGCCGCTGGTGCCAGCAAGGCAGCCCTGAGTGTGCACTTTGCCAGGCAAGATAATCTCGCTGAACTCAATGTAAAAGAGGCTAGCCAGGAGACAGCCGTGGGCTTGATCGGCCTGCTTGTGGGAACGTTGGTGGTGAAGGCGATTGAGGATCATTCAAGTGTTGTGCTCTTGATGATTCTCCTCGTCCTTGCCCATCTCGGTACAAACTATCTTGGCGTTCGCAGTGTCTGCATGGCCACACTCAACCGACAACGAGCGACGATCCTATTTGGCGAATACCTCAAGAGCGGCGTCGTTCTATCCTCCGAGCAGGTTGCAGAAAGAGAGAGCATCGTCTTCTGGAGCCCCATAATCCGCAATAACCGTGGGAACAAGGTAGTCCATCTCGAATTTGCCGAGAGCTACGGCCACGCCATGAGCTGCTCCGATTCCCATGACAAACTCATCATCGTTGATGGTCTCAAGCATACCCGGTTTATTTGCTCTCGCGTTCCTGGCCGTCTCACTCCGATCAAGATGCTCCTTTGGGAGGGTGCCCAGCCAATCGATGCCATACGCGCATGGTTTGCCGCAATGGAAATCGCATGGCTCATGGAAGATGGTGGTGTCTACACGCAGAAACTGGATGAGCTTTTCTGCGATGCTGGCGTCGAAGGCAATGGCAGAAAGTTTAGCATTGCCGGCAAGGACAGAGACAGCGAGTTTGTGCCACAGTTCAACAGCCCGAAGCTCTGGGACGAGTTGGTGCAGAAAGGGTGGAATCTTGAGATGCAGGCTTTGGAGACTACGGCTCCTGTTCGGCTGCAGATACGGAAGAGGCGAGCCAAGGATTTGTAGACGGGTAGATGGTCTGCTGCCCACAAATGAGGGATAGGATTTGCTGGCACTGCTGTACTATATACACCAGTAGAAGCATCATCGAAATGATGCTATGAATTGACGCAATAAATGACTAGAGAAACCACTCTTAGGATCGTACAGGAGATTTGTATTGTACAAGGAGCCCCCCTCCAGCTCTGTCTATCTTTATATGCATATTCCCACACAACACATCATTATCAGCCCAACAAAACGCCATTTTTCTATGCCACACGTAAATCATATTATACATTCATTTTTTCTCCATCTCTTTTCTCCTAAAGCTTCGCCCTCACGCCAATCCCGTCCACCTCATGACCCGCATCTTGACTCCCTCCAAGGTATTCAGCTTCGGCCTAACGTCGAGATAGAAGCTCGGTGCTCCAGCCGTGCCGCCGGGCCTTCCGGCGTAGAAATCAATGACATAGTCGACGCGGGTGCCGCAGCGGTCGATGACCCAGTCGTGCCGGTCAAAGGGCGCGGTGTAGCCGAGGATGGTGTTGATGCGGGCTGTTGGGGTCATGCGTGTGCTTTTGTTGGCGAAGGAGGAGAGTCTGGGGCCGTCGCATCTGTGATACTCTTCTATTAGTTATCATGCTTCATAGGATTATAGCTAGAGTATGGATGGAGAGGAAAGAGGAAGACGGAAACGCACTTTGAGTCGGTCAAGTAGGGAGCTTCCCACTCTTTAATATGCTGCCACGCGCGCTCATTGACGGCATTGTGGATAGGCACGACAGTCTTCATGTCCACCTCGCGCGCATCGTAGCCCTTGCGCTTCATCGCTTCAAAGAACATCTTCTCCGAGGGATAGACCCAGTTTCCCGAAGCGTCTGCGCCGGACTCAATCTCTGCATTCGAGGGATTCGCTGAAGCTCCGTGGTCGACGGGACATTCATCTGAGTTTGTAAAGGAGCGGGGGATGGTGGATGTTACGCGGGAGGTTTCGAGGTTTGATAACGTTGGCGAAGATGATGGCATCGCGGGGTGGTTTGCGGGGAGGTGATCTGTGGTGGGGGAGGGAGAGGACCAGATGTAGGAGGAGATTGTCTGTGTCCATGAGGAAGGCTTCTTGGCGGCGGAATGGTCGACGGGGCATTTGGATGCTTCGCTTTGCGTGGAAGATTGGGGTTGGGATTGCTTGGAGGCTTCGGCGGCGCGGGCGTGGGCGAGCCAGGCGTCGCGGGTTTTGTGGTCGACGGGACAGGCGTCTTCTGCCATGGCTGACGTTGATGATGGGAGTCTAAATAGGAGGAGGTGATTGGATTGCGATTCGGCTTAGGTTGAGGTTATGAAACGAGCGAAATGTGGTTGTGAGGGTAGCTGGGAGTTGGTTGGAGTGCAGATTAATAATTTTTTGATAGCGGCGCAAAAGAGTATCGCAACTTTGCGATTGCGAAATCTTGGTTTTTGGGCCGAGAATTTGCCGGACTAATATGGACAACTGGGAATAGGACCAATTACTTCCTGGGGATTACCACTAAATAATATGGATAAAAATTTACATCAATGTAATTGGATATTATCCTAGTTCGATAGTTAAATTCATGCATGGTGGGAGAGCTATAAGTGAAGACATCACAGTCTGATGTCATTCTCATCATATCCTACCTACAAGCCAAGCCAGACTATAAATGCTGCAAGCACCAAATGCTCATCAACATATCACTTCTATTACAAAATTCATTTTGAGAAAGGATCTCGATTTCGAGTTTGTATCTGCTGTGATCAGACTTTCTGGCCCACATTTTTTCTCCATCGTGCGGTGTCATGAAATCATATACCGTTGCTCTGAGGTCATCGAGAAGCCATCGTCTAAGCACATATGGATAGGTACTGTATAAATACTGCCATCTTCAACGATTCAATCATGTCCTCAATTCTCACAACTCCCAAGCTTTTCAAACTTGACAAATTTCACTAAAAGACTTTACACATATCAAAATGTCCAACTACGAAGAGATTTCGCGCCGCGCTGAGGCTGATCTCAACACATACCAGGCCAAGACTGGCAATGCTCGTCGACAGGCTGATGATGACGCTGGTGTCAACTCTTATGTGGAAAAGAAATTTGATTCAGCCAATGTCACTTATGGAGATGACTTGAGCACAAACAGAGGCTACAACAAACGTATTCCTCCTGGTGAGGGAGGAGATGTTGATGCTCGTGGAAGGTGAGTCCTTATCGACCCATATAGTCACGTCAGTACTAGAGAATGCGCATTTACTGAGGCACTTCAACAGACAAGCTACCGGAAATCAGTATGAAGGTCAAGGAGGACCTGGTGACAAGATTTCCGAGTCATATCGCCAACAGGGCGGCCAAAACGACGCCGATGTTGTAGGCGCGAATACCGAACGGAACGTGGGAAACAGCGGTGACATTGCCGCTCAGGGCCAAGCTGCATCCAGGGCAAACGTAGGAAGAAATCCGCCGGGGGTTGGAGGATCAAAGTACAAGGGAAGCGATTATTATACGCCTGAGAGTGTGACGGATAGCATCTCTGCAGAGGGCTGGATTGCGCCTGAGAGTGTGACGCAGGCGAGTCGGGAGACGGAAGGATACACGTCGAGAATCCACGAAGACGAATAGGTAGTTTATGTGTCTGCTGAGAGGCAAAAATTGTAAGTTAGGAATAAGATGGTATAATAGTTTGTGATTTTAAGGTAAGAAATGGATGGCACATGTGATAGGCCTTTCATGTGCTTCTAAGAGAAGTGGCTGCGTCATAGCGCTCTAGCACTCCTTATCGCGACCGTTATCTACTCCGTACAGTGCTCCGTATGGCCTCCAACCTCGACCTCGCGTGACCCATTTCAGCTGCTCTTCCATCAACATCCTCCAAGCTTGCTCAGTGCAAAGCTCTTTCAACACAACAATGCTCTTCTCTTAGTGACGGTCTTTCAATCAACTCAAACATAGAATGTCAAGCCGCTCCCCGTCCGCGTCCGGGCTTCTCCCTATGCCCGGCGCTCCGTCGTCCTCCTGGGCCGTCTACAGCGCCAGGCTGAAGAGCTTGGTGAAGCATCCCAACATGAGGGTCATCGTCGCCTTTTGGTTACTTGGTGCGCATCCTGTCAAACTCTGGGCTTTTATAATGATATACAGCTAACCGTTACCTTCCTTGATAGGTCTCATCAACAATGTGCTCTACGTAATCATCCTCTCGGCCGCGCAAGACCTCGTCGGATCGCTCCCGAAAGGCGTCGTCCTCCTAGCCGACGTCGTTCCCTCGTTCTTCACCAAGCTCATTGCTCCATATTTTATTCATCGCATACCATACCCGATACGAGTCCTCATCTTCATCGCGCTATCTGCGGGCGGCATGCTGATGATTGCTATCACACCTCCGTCCAAGTCGGTGCCAGTGAAGATGGTGGGAGTAATCTTGGCCAGCTTGGCCAGCGGTGGAGGCGAGCTCAGTTTCCTGGGACTGACGCATTACTACGGGCATGTGAGCTTGGCCGGTTGGGGATCTGGCACTGGCGCAGCCGGTCTAGTCGGAGCAGGATTATATGTGCTGTTGACCGATTGGTGGGGGTTTACTGTCCAGCAGAGCTTGCTGTTCTCGGCTTGTCTCCCTGCCATCATGTTCATCAGTTTCTTCTTCGTCCTTCCCTTAGACCCGCTGCGTCAAGGCAGCGCTTTGAAGGAATATGATGCTGTTCCGGAAAGAGACGTAGAGGACGAAGATGCAGGCCAGACGGAGCAGGAGATTGCAGCTAGCACTTCTGCTCTGCTTGTGCCTGAGCCGTCTGTCCTATCAGCAAACACTGCATATGCCATGACCCGGGGCGAGACGAATTCTCTACCCAACAACTTGCGGAGAGCCAAGGCGCTCTTTATACCGTACATGGCTCCCTTGCTGCTGGTATACATTGCCGAGTATACCATCAACCAAGGTGTCGCGCCAACGCTGCTCTTCCCACTCGAATCGTCGCCATTCAAGGAGTTTCGTGAATTCTACCCATTCTATGGGTTCCTATACCAAGTCGGCGTCTTCATCTCGCGATCGTCCACATCCTTTTTCCGTGTCCACTACTTATACCTCCCATCCCTTCTCCAAGTCGGAAACCTAATTCTTCTAACGCTGCATGCTATGTTCTTCTTCATTCCCTCCGTCTACATAGTATTCATCATCATCTTTTGGGAGGGCCTGCTGGGCGGCGCTGTATATGTGAACTGCTTCGCCGAAATCATGGAAAACGTGCCGGCCGAGGAGCGCGAGTTTAGTCTTAGCGCTACAACGGTAAGTGACAGCGGAGGTATTTGCATTGCGGGCTTGATCAGCATCGTGATGGAGACGAGCCTCTGCGATTACCAAGTTGCGCATGGGCGCGATTGGTGCCAGAGGGTGACAGTTTCACATGGCCGAGGATTATAGAGACAAACAATTGTCAGAGTTGACATCAAAGAGAGTAGCGTGAATGGTTTAGTGGTAAAATTCTCCGTTGCCATCCGAGCAACGTCGGGGAGCCCTGGGTTCGATTCCCAGTTCACGCATCTGATTTTCTTTTTTTCTCCTTTTGCAATTTTATTCAGTATTCAGCTGATAGGAAGAAAACGTTTCGTAAATGAGAACATGGTTGCCGAATGCAGCAATTGATCAAGTGTCGCAACTTGTTCCTTTTTCTGTTCTCTATCAAGGCCCCAGCGGGCTGAGATATACTCGAAGCTAGCGAGGAGACTTACTGGATGCAATTGTGGCGAGCCCCAAAGTTTTCCTATTTCGGGATGTAGATGCGGTTTTGTCTATATTTATCAGGTATTAGAGTTTTCCAACATCATCCGTACTTTATTTCTCGCTCTCGCCATAGTTGTGTGCTTAATCGTGTGATAATTGTACGTCTCCTGTAATCTCTCTTCCAAGACTCTTGCATTAGATGCGGTTACGCGGCACGGCGCCGATGCCCGATGCAGCCAGGAGAGGGAGCCGATTTGGGAGACGCGGGGCGGGAGGCAATTCAATACGAGAACTACGATCGATCGTGCAGAATACATCTGTAATAGTACTCGTATTAATAGTATATTAGGTACTGATTGATTACCAGCTTGTGACGATGCCACGGCAGTTGCTCGTATTGATTCTTTGCATCTTCTTTATTCCCGTAGCGTCTTTTACTCACAGACCACGACATCCACTATTAAATGTGCAGTAAGACGAAGAGGAAGAGCAAAATCCAAGCTGAAACAATAACACCCACGCTTAACATCTTACTCATCAAATAAAGCAACCTAGCGCCAATCCTCCAAAAGTACAGCAAAAAAGACTATTGGATTGCATCCGTTTTATTTGTTCTCCCCTGCTTAGCCCCTCCAAACCGCCTCCATCAGTTGGCCAGAACCGGGTCAAACCCAGGCCAAACTAAAAAGCTAGTCGCGCTCGTACTGCACCGAGATTCGATTTTCCCCCGTCAACGCCAAGCCCCCGAGTCTGGCACTGCCTTGCTAGCGACCGGCATCGTGTCCTGTTAGCAGATACCCGGCGATGGCGCTGGGGGTACGTACCTGATAACATAACCGTGGTCTCCAGTTTCTTTTCTGCCCCTTTTTCCGTTCCGCCAATCCAATATTGTGCCTCTTTTCTGCAGTCTGTCTCTGTCTGTCCAGTCTCTTGTCTCTCTCTTGTCCGTGCTTCGCCACAACGCGCCGCTACGCCAAGCCAATCTTGGGGCTTCTTTTTGCCGGTTTGTCGCCAGCTCTTTATCCTTCTTTTTCTTCTTCATTTTCCTGCTTCTTGTCTTTTCTTGTTTGAGTTGCGCCTTCACCTCTTCTCTCCTTTTCTTCTATACTGTAATCCCCGTGTTTCGGTGGGCACGCGGATCATCGTTCGCTAGGATCCACTCCCTCTCATTCCTCCCTCTGCCCTCTTTTTTTTCCCTCTTGCGCATACTACAAACAAGGGCTTTGTCCTCTTTATCCGCATTCCATCGGCGGAGTATGCAGCGATAATGTTTGTCGGTGGTGTTCGATCTTCAAAGCTGTCGGCCTTATTGGCCGGCGCCATCATCTTCATCATTGTCTTTGCCGGCCTCGTCTACAACCAGCTGGACTCGGCTGAATTGCCCAACAGGTACGTGATGTGGTGACAGATCGCATCGTGGTCCTTGTCGAAGTTAGCGTAACGGTATGGCTAACGCAACTTGCGCTTCTAGGACGCAGCCAAACACAAATTCCGGCTCGGTGCCTCCGCCATCCGAACCAGTCAAGCCCGTCGAGCCAGTGAAGCCTGTCGAGCCCGTCAAGCCCGTTGAGCCTGTCAAGCCTGACACCAGCTTCCGCGATGTCTGGTTCGAGGTCCACAAGCCTTCCATCAAGCCCAACTCCAGCTTCTACCAGCCCTATGGCGCCTTCAAGTTCGACCTCAAGCACGACATTCATTTCCCGGAGCCCCTCGGCGAAGATCTCTGCATCATCGACCTCGACAACCGCCCCTTTGATGCGCCTCACCAGATCTTTGGACCTGATGTCATGAGCTGGGAGAAGAACCCCGAAAAGGTTCACGGTCTGTCTGTCGGCGTGCTCAACCACTGGCTTTATGGTACGCTACCCCAATTCCACTCTCGCAGCATCATTGGTAGCCCAACTAACGTGACCACGTGCAGCCAAGATCCACGGCTACAAGTACTACTTTGTCGCCATTGAGAAGCCCGAGGATCGCCGCGCATCTTGGAAGAAGGCCCCCGTCATCTCCACCATCCTCAAGCAGCACAAGGTTTGCTTGTATCTCGACTCCGACGCCATCTTCCAGAACCTCGACCTCCCCTTCGAGTGGCTTCTGAACTACTGGGACCTCGACCCCCGCAACAACTCCCTCGCCCTGGCCGTCGACCCCAACCGCGAGTACAACAAGGACAAGTTTGGCAAGCTCATGCTCAACACTGGCTTCATTGTCGCACAAAACAACGCCAAGACCTATGAGATCATGGACGCCTGGGCAGGATGCCCCGAGGAGAACGGCAAGCACCCCGAATGCGTCGAGTTCCGCACCAACTCGCCCGGCCGACCTACCGACCAGGGCGGTTTCGGCACCTTTATTCGATACGATTTCCCCGAAGACATCAGGCAGCTCGCTTGTACCGACGCCAACGGTTTCCCTAATAGCGATTCCGAGTGTGAGGGTCGCTTCATCCGCCATTTGTGGACCGGAAAGGACAGCTGGATCAAAGTCTTTGTCGGCCAGCAGGTCCCTGGAGGCTATCTCGAACTGTTCCACAAGGAGTTCTTGGACGAAAAGTCCGACTTTTACATTACTGAGAAGGACCTCATGGCCAAGTACCCCCCCAAGGAGGAGACTCGGGATCCTACCCCAGAGCAGACTCAGGAGGAGTCTCAGGAGAAATCCGAGAGCCAATCTGAGGAGAAGCCATGAACAAGAGACCGCCTTGATCCTAAATGATCCTCTTTATTCATTGCCACGACAGGATTAAGAAATAACATCTACACCGGCATATAACAAGCACTATTTAATACGGCCATTTTTTCTTTTCGCTCGGCCATCTGCGAACCGTGTTCCTTGGCTTCTTGACTGTCTTTTTATATATATACGAACATGTAGGCGTGGCAGGCACAAGAAAAAGGCTCGACATTGTTTTTGTTTTGGGAAACGGGAACTCGGTGCAGGAAGCACGATTTGTATACATAATCACGGGGCTTTTGTTTGGTTTTTTATTTTGTCAAGCTTTCTACGAGGCGTCGAAAGACACGAGAGCGAAAGCGAATCCGCGGGAGGGAGCCAAGGTTGCATCATAACTGAGTGAATTAGCGGCAGCTGGTCAACACGCTGCCAAGTAATATTTACGACGAATTGATGACATATCGTTTATTAGCTGTGTGCGTAGATGCCGAGGCCTGCAGCCAAGATTCGTGGACGGATTTGATACCGAGGTGATTTTGCTTTATTTGTAAGGAAGATTTCGTAACATGGAGGTTTGCTTGTTGAAGTTCCGTGCCGTGAGGTTTATACAGATTGGAGTTTGGGTATTGATACTATGTATGTTTTCTGGATTTGGCTGGAAAAGTTGACTGTCGTGGGATGGAGACGGGGGATGGAATGTGACGATGTCTGTCAGGCTAGCGTTGTGAGGTCGAAGTACAAAGAGAACGACAATATTCGTTTTCAGCAATGATGTTCCTCTAGAAATTATATCATATTTTAAACTTAGATCGATTCACCGCCAAGATCAACGTTGCCTCACATGATGTGCTGCTGCCCTCCGCCAATGTTTGTATGTTGAATGCCGGGTAGCTGGGCCGGCCACATGACTTGATCAAACAGCTTCAAGCAATGCCTTAAACGTCATTTGTAACCTACGAGAACAACGCACAGAAAAATAAAATAAAATAGCAACTACAATGTTTGTATCACAGTGTTGTACCAGTCCCTCTCATCATATCATTCCATCTCCATCATCTAAAAACGTACTTTGGTTTCATAAAGTGCCGTCACAACATGATACACACACACCAAAGCAGATCAAGGGGGGGAGAAAGAGAAAATTTACCCGGCAAAGCTGACCGCCCTTGAAAAACGGTGTCGATACTTGGGTAACGGTTATTCTGCGAGGGCCCGGTTTCTGTGTGACGGCGTGTTTTGGGGGGAACAGGAGGCGCATGTGGCTGTTGTTTATTGAAGACGCGCAGGGTTTGGTTAGGGCTTGGTGTTACGGATTTTGATTCATCATGATGAGGTTTTATTACCATACGAAGAGGGGGGCCAAAGAATGAGAATGAGAGTTGAAAAAGTCTAGATATTATTGTAAAAGCTTGGTCTATGTTGGACTTTACAGCATCCTTATCCTCATGCGAAGATGTCTCTTTCCCCTTTTGCTATTCCCACGTACACGCAATACCTCCCTAAACGACCATAATCTCAGAAACACACCATTAATATCCGCTCGTCTCTTCATCGTAGCTCTATTCCCCATCATCCCTCTCAACACCCCTGCGTTCCGCGCCTCCATCACATCCGCCTTGCCTCCTTCGGCACAGTTTGCCGCTGCCTCCATGTTGCATGATTCGCAGGGCAAGTGCGTGTAGACCTCGTCGTCTGCGCGCTCGTAGCAGCCGCTGCGGCAGGACAATCCGTGCCGGTGGATCCGCCAGCGGGAGAGGGAGCCGTTCCAGCAGGGGACGCGGTTGCAGCGGCGGTTGAATGTGAGGAAGCAGGATGAGCAGCGGTTCCAGGACCGGAAGTGGACGCACATGGCGGCGGTGGTGATTTGTGATTTGTGAATTTGTATATGTTTGGTGATAGTTGGTGATTTGGTGGTTGGGGTCGCAGTGTTGAGGTTGATACGCGCAGATGAAGTAGAGTAGCAAGAAGAGGTAGCTGGATATTTTTTCATTCATGAGATAGCTTCTTGACTTGGAAAAGAAAAGAAAAGAGGACTTTGTTGCAGGCTGCATCAACAGGAGAAGCGAGATGCAAAGGAGGCTCCTCGTCTGTATTTGAGTTCAAACCGAACCAAAAAAACAAGGCGGCCTCTCTGTAGGTATGACAAAACCAGTCTGGTTCGATAGAGACGGAGGATAATGAAGTGAATCGAAATTTTTTGCATGGTTCATGGATGGAGCTTGGAACGTGCCCTTTGCGAAAAATGTTTGCTTCGTAGAATTGCCTTTTATAGATGGCTTTGTGAGAGGTGAGGTCTTGGTGTACCCATGGAAGAAGACGCAGAAGATGCTTTTTTAGAATTCCCGATGACCTGGAACTAAAAGAGGTGCGTGCTTGTTCCTTTTTATAGATTGATTTGTGTAAGTCGGAAGAGGTCCGCTGTAGCTCTAACTGGGCAGTGCTTCATCGTGGCCTTTGTGAACAAAACTCTTCTTCGTTGGGTTGATTTGGTGTATGTGTACATGACACTTGCTCGCATCCCCCTGGGACATATCATCTCACAGTCAAGCCCCCCCATCAGAGGGTCACACCAAACATGTAACTTGGGATGCAATATCCACGGTAACACGAGTGACAGCTCATCCAACGGGCAGTGCAAAAGATTGGCGGTGTCGTTTCGTCGCTTACCAGCTCACAAGGACGTCCATACGATTTTCTCTCTCTCGCTCAGCATTCCAAATCTGCCCACACGACCATGTTTTCCGGCGGGTCGGGCATCTCGTTGAAGAACTTTGCGATTTCGGCGTCATCGTACCGCATACTGAAATGCGTCAGGACAAAGGTCGTCTTTGGCCACTTCCGTATGACTTTTTCTAGATCCCTCCACGAGGTGTGCTTGGTCTTTATGCCCTGTGCTTCGTGCTCTTCATAGAGGAAGCTGCACTCTGTGATGACGACGGGAATACCCTCTTTGAGCCATGATGGATCAGCAGCGAGAGTCTGGGCTGTCGTATCGCCTAGGAAGGCAAATATAGGCGTGGTATGAGGAGCCGTGAGCTCGGTGCCGGCCTTGCGCAGTGCTTGAAGCTCAGAACCCGGCAAAGAGGCGAACTCAGGCTTGAGACGCTGCGTGGTTTTGCTAAAGACGTAGCCCAGGCAGGGAACTTGGTGGTCACAGTGAAAAGCCGTAGCCGTGATGCCCTGAGTGCGGCGCAGAGGCACAACATCGCCGGGCTTTAACCCGTGGGTAAAGTGCGTGTTGAGAAAAGCCGTAGAAGACGGAGTCCGGCCCAATTCCTCGCTCCTCGCAACTATTCGGTCGTCTATGGGAAGACCCCGGATATCTGCGTCTTCAGGCCCGATTTCACCTCCAAGATTGAGTATCGTCTTGGCGAGGACAAAATTGTCAAATGCAGTCCTCATCTCAATGGGACAGAAAATATCCGGCGGATCATCGCGCTTCACAAATGCCGGCGCTAATAGCGTGTGGTCGCTGTGGCCGTGCGTCAAGAAGATGTGCTTGGGACGCTGATTGTTGACGACGAGGCCGGCATCTAGTAGAAGATTGAGCGAGGGAATCACAAAGGATGTGTGCCAGGCAGCTCGAGACCGGCCTGTGAGGACGAGCTGGCTGTGCGGCTTGGGGAATTTCCACTCGAGCACGTCGGATCGAGGGGATTGCGGGAGAGGAGCGGCGAACCGCGGTTTTGGCCGGTTAGCCATTGAAAGGCTGATGAAGAGTGTCTGCTTTTATGTAGGGCGTTTATCATGTAGCGGTGATGATGAGAGCTGTATCTGGTGGTGATGTTGCTGAATTCAAGTCTGAGGTTGAAAAGCTAGCTAGTAGTATCTTATGGTGGATAATTCTAGCACCGTTCATCAGCCTACGAGGAGCAGCGTTTCCTTCTTCTAAAATGCACATCTTCGCTGTCTATTCAAGATAATATATAGTCCAGAAATATCTACTCCTCGCCCACAATACTTTTTTTTTCTCTTGGCCGTGATGGTCATATGTTTTGATGGCTTGCTAGGCGCTGAACGTTGAATCCCCGGCATGACTCAACCGCCGCTCCGGCGAATGAGTGCATGTGGGTAAACGGCTTGAAATGCTGCGAAACACAACCTCACACTTCATTAATTATTATAAAGAAGCAGGGATAGCTTAGATAAGGAAAATTTGGAAAAGTATAAATTAGAGTATAGTTCAAACGCCTTGGTTACGGCAAGGCTACGGGTACTTGTTCAGACGTATGGAAAGACGCCGATCGAATAGTGGCTGAACTATGTGTCGGCCTGTTCTGTTCGCAATGCATAGATAGGTCCTTGTAGATAGAGGTCTAATTAATGAGGACAAGACTCAGATTGGTATCATTTTAGGATGCCTTATTTTCGGCTACAAGTGATAATATGCCTCTTCGAGCAAGGTAAGCGATGATATGATCATTGAGCCGTGTGAGATATATGAATATGTTGTGACGCGAATAGGAAAATAGTCCGGCCAAATTGGAAGAACCCGGTGTGTTTCTTACGAATGATAAATGTGGCAATTGAGAACACAGCTCGATAACTAAAATGAACAGATACCAAGATTATCGGTAATTAGGTGTTCTATAATAGAGCGAAAAGGTGTACCACTGCGTTAATAAAACCAAGAAGATCTGCCGATTCTAACTGCCTAGCTAGCACTGCCTTTTACAATACCCTGCCCAACTCGGCCACTCAGATGGCCCTTGGGATCACAGTGACATATTAGGCTGTGAGAGAATGTGTCTAGGCACCAGTATTTAATTATTCTTTTATTCCTTCGTGCAATTCGACAATTTCGCTCAATTTTTAGATCTCTCGACGCAGATAAAGCCCAAAGCTATGGATAGGATGTTTAACCGCAAAAGGCCCAAGGATAAGAATGCAAAGTCCAAATCAAGGCTCTCCATGTTTGGCAGAAAAAAAGACAGAGCTGATCAGCAAGCCCACGACAATGGAGGCACACCAGAACCCAGTCCCTTGATCAGTAAGATTGGAGGTTTTGATATGCCTCTTACTAGATCCAAATAACTTATATATTGCATCAGATTCTGCTTTTCCAAATCCTAATCCTATCGGGTCCTCCAATGCTCCAGCGCAGCCCTCAACATCTGACACGTCCTCATTGAGTCCTGATGACGAATACCAAAATACGCCAATAGTCGAATTGTGGAACTCAGCATACGAGAAGCTACGCAAGGATAATAAACAACTAATCGACGAATATGAGACCAAACTCCAAAATAGCTCGGATGCCGCATTGGATCCTGTACCAGATACCAAAGAAGATAGACAAAATTGGATGGGCCGGCTATTGCACCAAAAGATGGAGCAGGTCCAGAAAGATGCCTGGAAGTTTATGTTTCTGGGCTCTGAGATTCGGCCAGCTGAGACGGTTGGATCTGTTCTGAGAGTCATTAAGATGGCCAACGACTCGATTACAGCCACTGTTGTTCCAAACCCTTATGCTTCGCTTGCCTGCGTTGGTATAAGCGTGCTGTTGTCAGTGCGTAAAATTCTATGCGCCATAAGCATCTTTATGAGAGTTACTAACCGACTTCAGATTTGTTTAACGCCTGGCAATCAAGCGGTGTCTCTCGCAAACGAGTTCAAATACGTCTTATCACTTATTATTCAGGGCCGTATGAGAGAAGATCTCTATCAGCGGCGATACGAAGGTCAGAACAAAGTCGATGAACCATTCTAGAGGCACATTCAAAATATAAGTCCGCGCTAGAGAACTTATACCAGCAGATACTGAGATTCCAGATACATTGCTATTGCTATTATACTCAAAGCAAAGCCTCTCGTCTTGTTAGCGACTTCTCTCAGAAGAATGACTGGAACGGTTTAGTTGAAGACATACGTCGGCAAGAAACCCAAATGGCCGCCATCGATAAGATTTGGCGCGATCAACGATATGATGACGAATCTGCTGCATCTGAGAGACGGTATCAAGGGACTATACTTAACTTGAAAACTATTGGCGCTGATATCTCAAGTCTGCGAGAGGCAGTGGAGGACGCCAATCGGGACCGAAACCAGCAAGAATTGCTCGACTGGTTATGCGACATAGATCCATCGGACATGTATAACGCCGCTTGCAAAAGACATAAGGCTGGGACGAGTGAATGGCTGGTTAAAGAGAATGCAGAATTTGCATCTTGGGTACAAAGCCCTTCTTCTTTTTTATGGCTTTATGGGAAGGGTAAGTTTAAATTCCTCGTTTTCCTCGTTTAACTTGATATTTACTTTGTTTTTATTGCGCAATACCGAGATTGGCCGTCTGACAATTATTAGCTGGATGTGGCAAATCAGTGCTAAGCTCCTCTGTTATACATCATCTCCAAAGGGAGTTTAAAGACGACGCCTCTACCGCAGTTGTCTATTTCTATTTTACCTTTAGCGATACTACAAGGCAAGAAAGCGACGGGATGCTAGCGTCCCTTATCAAGCAAGTCTGCTGTCACCGACCGAACATACCCGATTCAGTCAATGATTTGGGTGAATATAAGAAAAAGGGCATGCGGCCGTCGACAGAGGAGCTCCAGAATAGCTTCATATCAACCCTTCGTGGATTTACTAACGTATATATCATCATCGATGCTCTGGATGAATGTCCAAATATTAATACGCAGCGAGAAGAACTCCTCGAAATATTGCATTATATCCTCGATTCTAACCTCAACAATCTTCATATGTTCTGTACTAGTCGCAAGGAGTCTGACATCGATGTCTCGCTCCGTGACCAATTTTCTAAGCCGGGTAGAGAACCTCTTGATATAACCTCTCACTTGAAAGAGATCGAACGCGATATTGGCGAATATATAGACTCAACTCTAACAAACGCCAAATATAGCTCTTGGCCAATCCTTATCAAGGCTGAGGTTAGAAAAGTTCTGATTGAAAAGTCAGATGGGATGTATGTCTTCTATTGAGCGAGTATAACAACGCCAGCGCTAATAACAGGGAAGGTTTCAGTATATTCGCTGCCAGTTTGAAGCTCTACACAATCTTAGGTCTCCTAGAGATATTCGTCGAGCATTAGAGGATCTTCCCAAAGGACTGGATGAAACATACGATAGAATGCTTCAGGGCATAGACGATCGTTATAAGAAATCAGTGGCGAACTCTCTCAAATGGCTCGCGTTCTCGATGCAACCATTGACGGTAGATGAGTTAGCTGAGATCTTTATCATGCATCCAGATGATGCTGTTGTTATCGACAGTACGGAGCGCCTTTTTACTACACGGGACGTGTTAATGTATTTCTCTGGCCTCATCGTCGAGAATCGGGAGACCGTTCGCTTGGCTCACTTTTCGATTAAAGAATATTTGGTATCTAGTCGAATTCAGCAGCATCTTGCCTCCACCTTTTCGATTAGCGACATCGATGCCCATTTGTTCATCGCATGCTCTTGCTTCTCCTATCTCAGTTACATGAGCGCTTTAGCCAACGAGGGCAGTAAACAAACTCACCCCCTGAAGGCTTACGCGTCTTCGAATTGCCTAATCCACCTCGAAATGGTCCCTTCCGAGTACTGGCATGCGGATGTTATCGACAAACTGGTTCAGACACTTGCTATCCGAAGCCAAAACCTCTTACATGTCATCTCTGGACATTTTATGAAGAAATTTTCACAATTAATCAGAGATTCTGATATACTTGGAGGTTTTGATATACTTCGACGTTTTGGATCCGCATGGTTGTTAGACCTGCACCTGCGGCCATACTGTTTAGCCGCTTACCAGGGTTTCGTTCGTATAACCGGATGCATATTATCGCAGGCGTTCAGTGCAAGCAAGTATTTGACACAAGGAGACTTGAATACAGCGCTCTGGTATGCAGTCTATGGAGGCAGAAAGGAAGTGGCTGTGCTTTTGTTAGATAGGGGCGCCGATCCGAACACATCAAGAACAACCACAAGTGATATTGTATACGAATTCGAGAAACACGGGGACGTTCTGCAAATAGCAGTATCGAAGGGCGACGCAGTGATGGTGAACCTCCTCTTGGATAGGGGGGCCGATATCGACGCTCAACGATGGGGCTCAGCTTTGCAGACTGCAGTAGAATACGGGTGTCTCGATATCTTGAAGCTTCTCGTGAGACGCGGGGCAAACATAAACGGTCCTTCTAATGAAAAAGGAAGTGTCCTTTCCACAGCAATACAGTATGATGACCTGGAGTGTTTTCAATTTTTGCTAGACAGTGGAGCAGACATCAACATGCTTGGTACTGCCGAGGGGGCCCGGACAGCACTTTGCGAAGCAGCACGATACAGACGCTGGATACAGTTCAACCAGCTCCTCAGGAGAGATGCCGATGTCAATCTAGGCGGCGAAGGCGGTTACCCCCTTGAACAGCTCATAGAATTGAGTTATTTGCCCTATGGTAATATTTGGTCTATGCCCCGTTTTGGAAATGCCGACGATGCGCTTCCGCGGATCGAACTCCTGCTCAGCCGCGGTGCAAATCCGAACGCTCAAGCGAAGCATCATCACACTGCACTTCACGCGGCAGTCGCTGGCTGGAGTGACGAGAAGTCTTCTTTTTACGATCGGGTTGCACAACTTCTAATCGACAATGGCGCTGATGTAAATATGCGCGTATGCACTGGAATTGGGAATGAATATGCGACAGAGAGCGAGAAGCGGGAGCCTCAGTCACTCTTATACCACTGCGCTTACGATGGTTCCACGTCCATGGCACAGCTATTGCTCGAGAATGGTGCCTCTGTGAACGTTAATTTGCAAGCAGGACAGTTTGGTAACGCACTCCAGGCGGCTTCATCTCATAAACGCATCGAAATGATGCAGCTACTCCTTGATCACGGGGCCGAAGTCAACTCCCAAGGCGGCTACTACGGGACGGCACTCAATGCAGCCTGCCAGAGTCTCTTCAGTGATCATGCTATTCATGCTGTTCGACTGCTGCTCGAACATGGCTCTGATGTGAACATTGGAGGCGGCGAATTCGGGTCGGCACTGCAAACTGTTTGTGCTCGATTCATCCCCAAGACTAGCAATACTCTAGCCCAGATCCTGCTTGACTATGGAGCGGATGTCAACGCCCGAAGCGGCAGATATGGAGCTGCACTGCAAGCAGCCTGTGTTCACAGCCCTACGACAGTGCAGTTGCTGCTTGATCGTGGTGCTAATGTGAATGCTGAAGGCGGCGAATACGGAACTGCACTGCAAGCTGCCTGTGTTCACAACCCCTCGATAGTACAGTTGCTGCTTGACTATGGCGCCGATATAAATGCTGAAGGTGGCGTATACGGAACCTCTCTACAAGCTGCTTGTGCTCGCAGTCCCATGATAGGGCGGTTGCTGCTCGATCATGGTGCGAATGTGAATGCTGAAGGCGGCAATTACGGAACTGCTCTACAAGCTGCATTGCATTCTTGTCATCTGGACTTGGTTCAACTACTGGTTGATCGCGGTGCTGATGTGAATGCCAACGGCGGGCCATACGGATCTTGTCTGCAGATTGCGTGCGCAAATGGGCGTGTTCTTCGGTGCGAGGGTGGCATGGACGTGATACGCACACTGCTTCAGCGCGGAGCAGATCCTCTGATACATAAGGGCCAATACCCTAATCCATTCCACTCTGCTGCTGTACACAACTTGTCCTTTGACGAATATGTTTACCCACACATTAAGTCATCATTCCAAGTTGATGCCCTGTTACAATTGCTATTGGGGCATGGCGCTGAACTCAACCTAGTTGATGACAAGCGAGGTACTGCCCTTCATTACGTGCTTTCTCTTCCGCAGGATTCCAGCCTATCGTATCGTTGGCAGGATGGCTTTGAAACATGGTGGATAGGGAGGATCCTCTTTCTGCTTGATCATGGTGCCGATGCCAATCTCAATGTTGGTGAGCTTGGATCTCCTCTTCATGTCGCATGTGCGATTCAATATGACTGCGAATCCCTACCGACTTATCTGGATGAGGAATATGAGCAGTTGGTAGAGAGAATCGACAAGCGGGGCGTCATTATGAATTTAATGACGAAAGGGGTGTAAACTCTCCTTGATAAATGCCATGATATTGATATCAACGCACATGGTGGTATCTTCGGTACAGCTCTGCAGGCAGCAGCATACTCCGGCCAGCTTAAAACAGTACAGCTCCTATTACGGCGAAAATGTCATATGATATGTAATGAACGACATGGGAAGTATGGAAGTGCGCTTAACGCGGCTGTTATCAGAGCCCATTGGGATATTGTTGATGTTCTTCTTGAAGCTGGAGCAAAGCCAGATTGTCATATGCTAGAGGAGCCTGATGAGGAATTTCTTGCCCGAATACGAGAAGAGCATGGCTGGGCTGCAGAAGAGAGATACAAGACGTTCTGGGAGGTAGAAAAAAGGATCTCGTAATTATCCGGGCTAGCTTTTTGTATATATTTATTTATCATATTATTAATATCTAATATATCTGATAGAAAGTGTAGTAACCAGTTGGTCAATAAGTGATAACCGTCTTTTCCTAAGATGGATTCTTTACCGCAGGTTTGGAAGATTTAGCTGTTGTATTACTCGAGCACAGTGTTAAATAATTAAACCGAGTGGTCGTTATCTTTTACATTGCTAAGTTATACATCTACTTTTTTTTTAAAAAAAAAAAAAAAAAAAGTCCAGAAATCAGAGGTGTTTTCTGAATCTTATTATAAATGCGCGTATATTTTGTATGTGCCGTTGCTTGAAGTTATATTTCTGTAGTGCTTAACTTGCGCCTAACCAACCTCACATGTATTCCCCAAATAGTTTGTTTGCGTCTGGTTGAACATATGTAGTAACTGTGACTAAACTTGGCATATTGTCGAATTGATCAAGATCCTCGACAGAAATACTAAGGTTTCTTGGGTTCCTATTTGCGGCGTCGTCATGAATCGGGACTCCTGCAGTGTGTTTGCAGCTGTAGATTGATGATGGTTGATTGAAGCCACTCAGTACGTCTGCATCTAGAAATTAAATCGGTTTCTAAAAGTTGTACTAAAGAGAAAGGAAGAATAGCATGGCATCATCAGGCTTTGGTTGATGTCTATTCAAGAGGATATAATTCTAGCCCGACAATATTCCTCGATCTAATTCAAGAGGTCTGTTGTCTAAAAATTTGTAGGTAGACAAGTTTATTCTTTGTGAAGGGAGTGGGGTTGCCAAGACATCCTGAAGTTCTGCGGCTGAAATGGGCCTCTTCGGAAAGGTTACCCAATAAAATATTCTTCGTCCTCGGGCTTGTTGATACAAATCTTCTTGGCGGTTCGTGCTCATGGAGAGTATCATTCGCTTGTAAAATCCATGCTCCCCACCAAGCTCCTTTGGTAGTTGTAAGACTATCCTGTTCAGGTCAGCTTTGCTGCTGAGGCCGTTATCAAGACACCTTTCCATTTCTCTCAAGACCAGTATCACCCATAAAAAGACTCCTGAAGATCCTTTTAGAATATAGTCTTTGATAACCTCGAAAGTGTCCGGTCTACAGTTCCTTTCGACTTCCATGCGCTTAATCCATTTCTCCACAACTAAGCGTATGTCCTCTTCATTCACGTCCTGAAGTTTAATGTGATATGTGCATGCCCGCCTTAATCGGGAATTGATATCGCTCTCAGGTCGGCTGGCAATCAACACTTTGACGATACATTTGCTGTTGGGAACTGTAAGATCAGGCAGAAAGCGAAGAACATCAGCTCGCTTATCGCTGTCAGACTCATCCATTCCATCGACCACAATCACGACTTTCAGGGAGAAGTCAATCTGATGAAGAGAATGCAGTAACAATTTGAAATCCTCATAACTCCAATCTTTTCTGCATTCCTTCAGCTCTCGAAAACGGTTGCCAAGAAGCTTATAGAGCCGGCTGTTATCACGCCATATCTGGTAGACGATCGATCGAAGCATAAGTTCGTGGCTGGTCTCTGTGTTGCCTCCGCGGAAACTATAGTAGAACCTTGCAACGATGGTACTCTTGTCTCTAGGATTGTCGAAGGTCCAAATGTGTTTCTCCATCGGCGCCTCATTTTGCTGTTCCATGCTGGGACCGCATTCTTTGTCCTCTAATTTGCTTACTATGAGCTTCGCTAGGGTTGATTTCCCGCTTCCAGGTTTTCCTTCCAGCCAAAGCGCTGAAGCGGTAGAGTTCTCACTCCACTCTGTGTATCTCGTGTGGGAGCTTAGCCACTTCCCGCCGCCTTCGACACTTTCCACACGGCTTTCTCTTGCGTTCCATTCTTGGAAAGCCAATGTTCTTAGGCATTCTAAAGAGCTAGTTAGAGAGCTTTTCGTTGCCAATTTTGGCTACATGCGTACCTCTTCTTTCTTTTTCTCGGTCTATAGTCAAATAATGAGCAAGCTTGCTCATTATATCGTCTATCGTTTCTGATGAAATCAGCACTTTCATCGGTATATTGTCTGCGGCCCTCATCGGCGTATTGTGTGTTGGCCTTCTCAATGAGCGGATTGCTGTTGCTATCATCGTTGGATCATTTAACATGCTGCTCAGTTTGTAGCTTGCCTCAATCTCCTTCTCTTTTCGCCGGAAGTTGTGCAAAAAAGACGATCTCACACGTTTATCAAGCTTGTCAATGCCGTCAATAAGAAATATAGTTTCTGTATCAACCGCAACGATAGAGCACCTCAATAACTCCCATATAGCTTTCGTCTGAGTTTGGGATTCAAGTTTAGAAATTGGAACGTTCTTTCGCGCAGCCTTTGCTCGAGTAATGTTATTTCGAAGGAGTTGACATGCAAGAGAGGCCACCATCCCCAGCCCAGAGTCCCCGTGGGAGCAAAAGATGAACACAATATCCCTCTCTTGTATAAATTGAGGTACCAAACGAAGACTCTTGAGGACATAGGACATGGCGACTGTTTTCCCGTCCCCGCGCTCTCCGTGGATCAACAGCTTCGCAGTACTTGTTTGCCTCCAACCACGGTATTCCGGGCTATTCATGAGCCATTCTAAAGACTGTTCAATATAGGGCGAATTGCAAATCTCTTGAACCAAGTCTGGAGAATCCGATTTTGAGTACTCCACCGTGAGAATCTTTCGTAGCTGTTCTGTGTAGTGCATGCCAATCGAATCATCTATTCCGCTAGCTTAAATTAGAAAGTCATTCGCGTATAGCTCTATGGATTTAATGTGTTACGGTACCATCGACGAGGTCGTCACCAATCCAACGCTTCAATCTATTCAAGACTCTCCCATACCCAACATCAGATGCCATGCAGAATTTTGTCATGTCCATGTGATTTGCTGGAATCGTTTCGAAGTTGTAGCCAGGTATTTTTGCTGAATCAGGCTCCACGACACGCTACATACGTTAACATTTTTTCTTTTTCGTAGTTTGTGTGGGATAGCTCACACGTTTCAGAAAATCTACAGGTAGTTCCTCAATGAAGGCGTGAAGCTCAATGGGCTCGGGGCTGCTCTGGCGCCTTACAACCATGGTATGGAATCCGTCTTTGATGTTTGCCAAAGTCTCGAGTTTCTCCTGAGAACACCCAAGAGTTTCTTATTTGGCTTTTTGACGAGACTAACCACGTTTGCCACGGCAGTTGCGAACCTTTCCACGTCCGCTCCAGCATGTGGAGTTCCGAGGAAAGCAATTCCGCGCGTTGAAGAAAGAATGTCGCTTTGACCTTCGTCGTTGGGGTTATTGCAGATTAAGAGAGCATCCTGGATTACTAGACCGCCGAGGCTATGTATAACGAAAATGATGGGTCGTCCGGCAGTGTCTGTTCGAAGAGCGCTGAGATCATTGATAAGGGTCTTTGCGTGTTCCCGAACTGTGTTTTGACCAGCAACGCGAGTTAAATGGAGGATATCGGCGTCGTAACCGTATGTTATAATCCTCGCCGTCGGGAGGTCCTTTGGAAGAAGCGACTTTGGCCAGGGATCAGCTTCGCCTTCTGCAGTCCAGGTTTTTTCTCTATGGCCAGTAAGACCGTGAAGGAAAATCACGCTCAATTATGTCAGAATACATCAACAGCTCGTTTTTCTACATCAATTACCTACCCCACTTTCGCGTTCTCAACGGATGTCAGGACATTGGGCCCCAGAGCCGCAACTCTGAAGAACGGCTTGCGAGGCTTGCTAGAGGAGCCGCCCATGGTGGAAGATTTGATGGGTTACCAGATCTCCTGGGTATTTGCTGTTTCTGTGTTGACTTTGCTTCTTCAAAGTGGCAGAAGAGTTGGGGCTGGTTTATGCCAGCTTTGCATGTCGAAGGAACTGGATAATCTGCAATAGAAAGCCTCACCCTTCGATATATCAGGCGGCAAGGCCTTTGCTATGTATGAACTCGAAATCCACATTCAGTGAGAGTCTTCAGGTATGTCTCAGCTGTTGCATCTACGTTTGTGGTCTCTCCAGGTCTCATCAGTCGTCGAGTGGTTTGCACCATGAGATTTCTCAGACAAAAACTACCACAGCGGCGCTTTGGGGCCTGGTCTCTCAATCCTTGAATGCAGAGTATTCGGATTGCCTTTCTATGTTGGTAAATACCTAGGTAGGTAAGTGTAGTATGGCTGTTTCGCACGTCCCGTCCAGATTTATTACTCTGCTAGAACGAGTGTTCAACCGCTCCGCATTCTCGGAGGCTTGGTTGTTCGCTATATAGCAAGTCACTGTGAGATTGAAGTTGATGTATTGCAACTGGGCACCTTCTAGAGTGCTTATATACATATCTCTCTCTCTCTATGTATAGCATTCGTTGCATTCCATATTTCCTCCCCCCACCCCCTCCCCACAGCAGACGCCATTTCTGGGGAAATTACTTAACACTGTTTATCAAAACATGAGATTTCTTAGAGGTATGGTGTATCTGGTGGCTTCGATAGACATTGGCAACGTAGGGTGTCTTCAAGGCTTGGGAAACGCGTTGCTCTTGGAACATACGTAAGCCATATCTTTATACCCCAGAATTCCGAAGCTTTTTATCAATGTGATCTAGAGTTTTGTGTCTTTACTTTCCGAAAGCAAATTTTTTTAGTCCGAAAAAGATATCTGGAAACAAAGCGAAAAAATGGATTATGATACGACATAATTCGCTCTCATATGACTCATTTCCTCGGTAAGCCATATCTTTGTACCCCAGAATTTTGACGTTTTTCTATCGATTTAATCTAGAGCTTGCGTTTTCGCTTTCTAAACGCAACTTTGTTTTAGTCTGAAAAAGATATCTGGAAGCAAAGTGAAACAAATGGAACGTGATACAACATGATTCGCTCTCGTATGATTCATTTCCTCGGTATCTAACTATCAAGTACTCTCTTACATATATAATACTGTATATCCTTCCGAATTGTTCCCAAAATAATGACTAAATATCTTACATTCTACCTACTATATTAATTGTTGAAAGTAAGGGTGAAGCGAGAGTGATTGCAATCATCAAGAACAGCATCTTCGACTAATTGGGCATATACTCCAGCTCCAGAGATAGTAAAGAAAATTCCATAAAGTACAAGACGCATTTGTGACTCGTGAATCTGTCTATCATACTTATTGAACTTAGAGAGCATTGTATTTCTTCTTGTATAGCTATTGTTTCTTTTGGACTATAGGCGGATATGTTCAGCATATCATAGCATAGCGTATACCTCCTGGGACAAATACAAAGTCCAAGGCTCTAGTGTATGTGCGAGAGAAACTTAACTTGCGCATATGATACACCAATCTGTGAAAAGAGTATCTATCGCAGATTAGTTTTCAGGGCTGCTCATTATCACCACCATCAAGCCACCACTTTCGAAGTGAGTCAATACGATAACGTACTCGAGGCCAAAACCTGGAAGCTGCTGGAAGAATGGCGTTTTTTTGTCTGTTTAGATTTACTATAAGAGAATTCGTTCCCCCCCGAGGTTTTTGTTTTCGTTTTCTCCTCCTACACAACCACATCCAAGCAGTCAATTCTAAGCATTCAGCTCTAAGCATCCAGCTTCAAGCACACATTTGCAAGTTGCAAGCTCCAAGCAATACTATTACATTGTATACTGCTACACTCTTCTATATTTCACTGTTACAGTGTTCTACTATACCACTATTACACTCTTCTACACTCTATACTCTCCTCTACTCTCTACACTCTCTTCTACTCTTTTCTACTCTTTTCTACTCTCTCTACTATCTTCCACTCTCTCTACTATCTTCTACTCTCTTTTCTCTACCACAAAACAAACAAACACAGTCACAATGGGTTGCTGCTTTTCTGCCCCCAAGACTATCCCATCTGCTGGGTTCAAATCCATCCCATACACTGCCACTACTCCTGGGCCTAAGCCCCTTTACTACAATCCTCACAATGGCCACACACACCGCAACTTCTCATCAGCCACTCATGAGGCATATGAGGGCGAGTACTGCGAGACATGCCAATGCGTGAGGTGTGTGGACAGAAGAGCCAAGGGCTTCAAGTGGTCACATCGGTAAATGTGAGGGTTTGGAAATGTAGATAGCTTGGAATTGTTCAGCGTTTGGGATTATTAAGCGTTTGGAATTGCTCATTGTTTAGGATAGTTAAGCGTTTGGAATTGATAAGTGTTTGGAATTGTTAAGCGTTTGCAATTGTTCATCACTTGTGCTAGATCTGGTAACCACTGTATTGAATGATTTTATACTCGTTAATCAATATTCGGTTTCAATTCTACTGATACAGTCTTTTCCAAGTGATATTGAATGTAATTTGCCCAGTAGAACAGTGTCGAGTAGTAACATCGTCATCTCGGCACGGAGTATCATGTTTGTGTACAGGCATGTAAACAAACAAAACAAACTTTTTGAACATTGTCTGGACAACAATATGTTAATAGTGGCGTGTCCCGTTGATTACCTGTAGATACTTTGATGACATGGAGAGTATTACGTGTATTTCCAGAGATATTCGTACCTTTGCTATAGGGATTCATGTTGGTATGTCTTTGACGATGGGTTGGCAGAAATGATCGATACATGGCCCAGCCGCATTGTCCCCTTTCGTCCATTTATCTGGGCAAGTTCAGGGCAAGGTGCTCAATATCACTTATGGGCAGTCAGGCTCTCTTCCCTGAATCCCGCGTGATTCTTGATGAAATCAGCCAGTTTTCGGATCCCGTTTGGCTCTTAACCAAATCCAGCACAATCTTTGGATCCCGTTTGGTTCGATGTATGTTGTTATTAGTCGTTTTGATGTGTCACTGTTCCATCTTACGGCTATCTCCTGGACATATTAATAGGATGCGGTAAATCCCAACCTCCGTAATGATTTTCTTGCAGCAAGTCTCCTTGCTGAGCGTCGTGCTTGCAATGTCGGTAGTCTTAGGCGTTAGCTATACTGCACTGGACTGGGTATGTCTGGCATGTGTTGTCCAACACACCGAGACTAGCCGGTGTTTAGTTACAGTAGCACACTAGTTCTTATGCAAGACTAGAATAATACGGTACATTAGTCTAAGAGAGATAGAGTAGCCATGACAGGTTGTTTTCTATGTGGCTATTGGTTGTGTGTGCTGGAGGGTTGGTGGAGCGGGACACAGGAGGGTGTGGCTACTCCGTAGACGCAGCGGATGTTCAATACTATTAGTTGGGCTGTATAGAACAGCCAGTTTAAGCCAGCTTCACTCTATTGAAGCTATAGTGAATAAAGCGGAGATTACAAGAGTGACTGACAAAGATCTCGGATCTCGGCCATCTGGACTTGGATCTTACATGCGCATTGCCCGGCGAATAAAGGCGTAGAAGCAGAAATCCTTGTTAGAGCAGCGTTTTAGCGTCAATGATAAGACAAAACAATCCTCCCGTACCTGATTTTGGAGCCACGTCTTTATTGGCCCACTGGGTCCAGAAGAAGTGGACACTTGCTATGGTCTGGGGTCGTATTATGGCATAAGAATGGGCTAGTATAGACCCGTCTCACTGCTTTTTGCATCGGTGCTTTTCATCGTCATCTTTGGGCTTCTACCGATCCGACACGACACGAGTTCACATTCTCATCCCCCCTTAAAATCTTGAATTGTGTTGTCTCTCTTTCAAAACTCTAAGATGATACGTAATTTCTGAATTGTTGGGTATAGAAGGAGAAGCCTGGATAGCGGCCATGAATTTCATCAAGAGGATTGGGTATGCGGTGCTTTTGGCACTCTACGTGGGCGTCTATCTACGAGTGGGTTTCCTGATGGCGGAATACTGCACTGAGATGCGTTGTTGCTGACTGAATTATTGGAAAGGTATTGCATTGGAAGAGGCAGCCGATACTTCGGGGCGCAAGAGACAGTGATGAAGACGAGAATGAGAGCGAGTTTCGCTGAGACGGAAGGCCGGGAGTCATGACAACCCGCTGCAAAGCTACACGAACAATGCTTCTATTAAAGAGGAGCAAATGTGAAACATGAATCCAATACTGCGCTATCTATCTATTGTCGTATCAATTCTCACCACGCCGTCGACCCGCCATCCACACGCAAATCAGTGCCCGTAACATATGAACTCGCGTCCGCAAGCAGAAAGATGACGGCGCCGCGATACTCGTCTGGGGTGGAGATTCGCTTGAGCATTGCTTCCTGTCGCCATACTGAGGTCCATTCTTCTCGGGCGAGGACGTGCTGCGTCATGGGCGTTTCGATGACACCGGGGCTGATGGAGTTGACTCGGATGATTGGGCTTGAAGATGAAGTTGGAGATGAGGAACCCCATTCGCCAGCGAGGGAGCGGACGAGTTGGTGGACGCCGGCTTTGGAGGCGGAGTAGATTGCTGTTGGGGTGGCCTGGGGAAACAAAACGGATTAATATGAAGTTGTTTTTGCGAGTTCTCGAGCATGTACGCCATATAAGAAGAATAGAAGAGAGAAGCAATAAACTCAACTCACTTTGTTGGAAATATACCCGCTCATGCTCGCCACAAACACAAAGCTCGCTCCCAGACTCTTTCCCTCGTGATGCTGCTTCGTCACAACCTTTGCCGCTGCCTGCGCAACATACAAACTACCAGCGAGATTGACATCTAGTGTACGTCTCGTTTGATCCTCAGGAAAAACGATGGAATCACCCACGATTCCAATGCCCGCACAATTGACTAGACCGCGGACAGGATATCGGGCTTGGGCAGCTGCTGCTTCGAAGACGCTAGTGGTAGGAGATTGGGAGGAGATGTCGCAGGCATGGTAGGTGAGGTTGCGAGAGAGGGATTTTGCGAGAGATTGAAGGGGTTCTGTGTAATTCGTGTAAGTATAAAGTGGCCTAACATTTGTTTTAACAAATTGGTTGTTTTGTTTACCCCATGTCGTTGGCGGAACGTCGCCGTAATCGATGGCTATGACATCGCCGCCGGACTCAAGAATGGCTCTGGTAAGTTGTGAACCAAGGCCACCGGTCGCGCCAGTGACTGATGATTTAAATTAACATTACTGCTGTGAACTTGGGTGAGGTCAGATAAGACTTGCCTATAACCGTTCTGTCGTGTAGGGAGAAGAGATTCGGGGTGCTGGTGTTGACGAGGGTTTGATCGGTGCTCGACTCTGTAGAACCCATGATGGCGTGTATGCTTATGTTTGATCTCGTGAAAGATTCGTCGATAAATTGTCATTGGTGGTAAAACATTTCTATTTTCGCGACACCAGCTGCCGTTATTATACTCCAAGAATGGACTATCGTGATCACCACTGTTCTTTGCTTACACGAAACACAAGTTAGGCCATCCATCGGCCTCGTTCCGGGCGGCGGCCCCAGTTGCCGCTGACCACCTCAAATTCGTATTCTAGAAAAGAGGACGATGCCAGGCAACCATATGACAAATGGTCAATTTGTAAGAGAATCCTACGATGCATCCAGATTCATTGTCAAGTGATCCATCTAGTGCGTGTTGGAACTGAAAAGTTGGTCATTACAAAGCATGATCATCCCAATTAGTCCAGGAAACATGTGGATATTGAAGCTACCAAAGACAGTACGAAAAATAGTGGTAAATTCTTCACACTTGTTCACACTTGATGTATATACGTGTATGCTCCTCTCACGCCGCTTAAACGCAGAGTGGAACATACAGTGCATAGTTCAACTCGACATGTCACACCACAACTCCTATATCCATCCTCCTAGTCCTAATCTATTCTTCCAGAGACCCAAATAAGACAGATTACCAAGACAAATCGTAAATACCAGTCCAGTTTTAGTCGAGAATCCTCCCAACTCTTACACGATAAAAACCGGCGGAGCGGCGGCCCGCCAACCCACCAACTATTCCATGCACCGAAAACGCAGCGGAAGGCGGCCCGCCAGCATTAGTCACGCGGTCGATCTGTGCCCACTCAATTTAAACTTGGGAGCTGGACGCCACGAATGCAGCAGGCGAGCCGAGGTGGGGGAACACGAGAGTCACGATGCGGTGGTTCGTGTGGGTTCATTCTGGAGCTGATTTCCATGTTGGTTTAACCGGTGGTGTGTGAATTATCGTGGAAAAAGCCTAATTAAGTAAAACAATGTAAAGAAAATAAAGGCATAAGAGCATATATAACGTTGCCATATCTACTCCTGTTTCCTCTCATCATCTCTTAACATCATCATAGCCTCACTTACACCAACACCACCAATTCCATCTTATAACATCGACCATCGTATACACAGCATCAATTGACATTCACCTCACCAGCCATGGCTCGCTCCATGCTCCATCGCCTCGAAGATCTCTGCAACGTTGACGTCGACAGCGCTGATACGGAGCTCATCAAGAGCATCCCATTTACACCACACAACCGTACATCTTTACCCCTGTCACCAGTGTCCATCATGGCAAGGCGAATAGAAGACTAACATAATAATTGCTTGTCATCCAGAAACATCCAACCAGGCCATCATCACAAACGAACTCCTGGCTGATGAAGCTCTCCTAAAAGATCTCGTCAGACAATACGGCTCCCAGGGGTGGGAACGGGTCTATGACCAAGCTGTATGTTCAACAGATATCTTCCTTGTCACTCACTATACCTCCATCTCTCTCCCCTTAAGATAAACCATACCTTATCATCATCATCCCCAATACTCAAAACTCACAAAAACAACCAGGCCGTCGCCCTCACAGCCCGCAACATCCCCCTCCTCTCCGGCCGCGTCCTCATCCAAACCTCCCTCCGCCACATCTCCTCCTCCTCCTCCACAATCGCCCACGCCCGCACCCTCGCATCCCTCTACGAACAAGCCGGCGTGCCCCGCGACCGCTTCGCCATCAAGATCCCCTTCTCCGGCCCCGCCGCCGCTGCCGCACAAGTGCTCAACAAGGAGGGCATCCGGACGCTTGCCACCAGCGTGTTTTCGCTTGAGCAGGGGATTGCGGCTAGTCAGAGCGGGTGTCTGTTTATTAGCCCTTATTACAATGGTATGTTTCCTGGAGCTTCTTGTTAGACTTGATACGGAAACTGAGGACTGATTGAATTGAAAAGAAATCGCCGCACATTTGGACTCTTCCCTGCGTCTCGCTTTCGAAGATCCCGCTCTAGAGGTATGTATAACCACATTTTATTGCCCCCCTCCCCCCTATTACAAGTAAAAAGCGATAGAGAATTGTCAAGACATTCTAACAGTCGAAATAGCATCCCATGTCCCCACGTGTAATCCACATCCTCGAGGCATTCGCCAAACAATATCGCGAAACAGGCAAAGAACAACCCATCATGATCATTGCAAGGTATTTTCCACCCATTCACCCCAAATACAACAAAAACAAAAACAAAAAGGAATTGTACACTAAAATACAAGCCTCCCCTTTGACGAAAACAGCCACTTCACCCCCGCGGAAATCATGGCCATGGCCGAGCTCGGCTGCCCCCACGTCACCATCCCACCGCACCTCATCCGCACTCTCCTCGAAACCCCCGACCAGCTCCCTCCCCTCACCACCAAGAAGCCTAAGACTGGCTATGCCGAATTTGCCACGGTGCAGCGACTCACAAAACTGTCCACCATGGACCCCTTTGCCCGTCCGGACTGGGACGGCAAGCTGGCGGACATGCAGACCGATTATGTTGCCAACGACGGCGAGAAGCTGGATGAGGCGATCAGGAACGATCCCATCGCGGCGAAGAGGTTGAAGGATGTCGAGATATTCTTCATCGACATGGAGAACAAGGCGAAAGAGGCCATTGAGAAGGAAATTGCTGCACAGGGTTTGTAGATACCACACATAGATAGCTGACCACTATAGAATTAAATGATAAACACAACTTCATATCGCATGGTCACATTGCAGTCGTTTAGAACATGGTATCATCGTCGTTAAAACCTCTGCCGGTCATCGCGAAGACGAAGTTTCCTCGCAACGGAATTGGCAATCTCTAGCGCATGTTCGATGCTCGACCCCGGCCGCGCCCAAGGTTCAAGAGCCTCGACAACCACCTGGTGATTCGAATCGATATCCTCCGCGAGATGACCGAGATGTGGCGAGTTTGCAGCCAGGGCAAGCACCAAGAAACAGTTAAGAGTGCTAAACACAATCCGATCAGTCTTCATCATATCCAACAGCTCGCCTTTCTTCAACTTCAGGCATCAAAATCAAGGAACTTACAACTGCAGTGAGCTATATGCGTAGGGCGTCCTCTCCGAAAGCAGATATATCGCCCCGTGGAGGAAAGCCCGGCACGCTGCCAGGCACACCTTGCACTGAGCTACCACTGCTGGGGGCACTTCCACGTCTTCCTTTTCATACTGCGACGACGTGGCATGGATCACAAATGGCCTGAAGATACTTTGCTTCGCAGACCAATACCGCAGACGCAATATGCACGCCTGCCTATTTCCTGGCGCGCGATCAAACAGGTCGGGTTTGATGTCGACCGGTAGGCCTTCGTACCATCTATCGAGCTGAGAATTGAGTTCGCTGCACACTCGGAGGAGAGACGCATCCGGTTGCAGCGAAGATTGCTGAGAAGAGGCGAGCGAGTCGAGAGCACGGCCCGCGTATATCGTAAGACTGTCTGTAAAGTAAATGGCGTGATGCATCCGATTGAGAAGAGACCGAGCTGATATCTCGGCCAGAACGCAAAGGTGCTCAAGTTTCGGGTTGGTGCCGTAGTTGGGGAAGGGCATGCGATCAACAAGGACATCAATGCCGCTCCTTGGCTGGTGAAACTCGGCAATCATATCACTGGGTTGGCAGTTTCGTTAATATCATCAGGTATCTCGATACACATGCGTAGACTCTTCTCCCTGGGTTTATCATATCATTGGCCTCACCTTTCAATGATAAAAGATATCCAGCTAAGCCGGGTCAATTCCTGAATCTCGGCTTGGCCCGACAAGATATCCTTACACCTGTTATCCGTCAGCAACACCCTCACCACACCAAATCACAAAATACTTGCCGAATCAAGAGCTGCTGAATGCTTGTTGACGCCATATATATCATCCTCCACGCCGTCAACGGCTGCACCACATATGTAAAGTATAACGCACACAAGATCAGCCCTTGCGTCAGCTGAATACTGCCGCCGAACGAGAGGGTCCACGCCGGCACCAGGATTCGGAGTGCCCTTTGCATGCAAGCATCACCAGTATTCCCATTGTCCCCGTTATCAATCGCATCCGAAGCCGTTGCTCCAAGGGCCAAAACCGCGAGGATCACGCCCGACCTGACGTCAGAGCCTAATCCCTCTCTCATGGCGGCTTCGTAGTTTGCGAGAAGAACGTCACGATCAAAGATGGGGTGACAGGCGTGTACCAAGGCAAGAAAGCTACTGAGATAATCGTCCGTAACTGTTCTGTCAATATCTTTCTCTTCGCCTTGTAGCCCTGGCGCAGTCATAAAATCCATCGCCGCAGATGGTGATCGGCTCTCCTCGACCCGGAAGATGAAGTCCTCGGGATAATCACCCACCAAGGGACGCATCTGAGGGAGCGTCAATAGATTGCTCGTGCTCGTCTGATGTCCTAGAGGTATGGTAATTGGAGGCACATCGTCACCACCATCACCATTCACTCCACGCCTCGACGAGTCGCCTCCTTCGTGTGTGGTGAGCGCCCACGTAGAATGCGGCATTGATGCTTCTCGTGGTAGAGAGTGCGGACTCTCATCGTTTTCAGTATTTTCATTCTGTCGATAAAAGTCGGGCAGCAGGTGCGGCGTCATAGAGGCTGCTGATAAATCTCCACGATGCTGCGACTGCTTCTCCTGCTGCAATGTCCTCAGCGCCTCGGCGTGCTCCCCAAGTAACATCTCGATACTTTCCAGGCGCTGAAGCAACTCATCCGAAGCCATGATTCCATTCTGGTGGTCCAGCCCGTCCAACTGGGTACGTAAAGTAGTGTTTCTAGCTCCACAGGCCCATCAGAATACGCAAAAACAATACAATGCCTCCCTTGTGGTGCACCCAACGGAAACAGCTTCACCTCAACATTCACCTCTTTTTCACATTCACACGTACCTGGGAGGAGCAGCCTCTGTGTACACACACTCCAATCCTCTCTGCCTACAGCCCGAACATCGAGGCGTCATACCATCGCAGCGTCTCTTCCTACTCTGGCGTCAGCCCACGCAAACAAAGGCCAGCACAGAAAGGCTGTAGAGTCTGAACCTACCGCTGCCGACAGTGCTTGCAGGCCACCATGGCCCTTATTTTACCGGCACTCATAGTGGGCGGTATCAGCCAGACCGTGGCCAGTGCCGGTGCTGTTTTCTTTGTATCAACAGCTGGAAGAAAAAAGTTGATGCACTTGTGAATCTTCAACTCAGCATCATGTCCAAGAGAGACCCGCGGAAGTGAAGAGCCGACTGGCCAATTGAAATGAAGAGAGCAGGTCGCGCGCACGAGTCAGCAAAGTATATTGTACAGGTAATCTTGGCATTGTGCCAGCACCGGAGTAGGTACTCTGTACTTGAAAGCACACAGTGCTTTCTGACTCAGCAACTTTGTCAATAGACCAACCTCTCGCCACAAGAATATGAAGCTTCTCACACAATGATAGACCTGATCAAACACTCAACACACAACTTGACAATAAGAGTCCAATAATTGTTAAATTTCTAGCTTCAAAATCCGTCGCCCTTTCCTCATCCACTGAACCAAAAGTCCCGTCCATAGCCATTTCTAGCGCCGTTCGGTTCGCATTTATACAAATCTCTAAACGCCTCGTTTCCTTGAAAGAGTGGGCTTTGCTCTTCATTTCAGTCATCTCGTTCCTATCAGATCAACATAGGGGTATAACTCATCCCATCCCTTCCCAGAGGTAAGAAAAAAAATAACAGCAAAATAAAACAAAAAATAGACAAATGTCAAAAACAGACCAACATGCTTGTGAAGCAGTTCCCGCCATGTGAATGCTCCCTTCTCCCTTAAACTCCACTATGAATGACTCCAGCGCCGAGTGCCTTTCAATCTGACACTCCGGCGAAGATGAGAAAAAAAAGAAAAATGCCAAAGTTGAAAACATAAATCGCGCCATTTTCTATCAGTCAAATGTGCCCATGCGCGGCCCAAAATATTCCCCTGGCGCAAGGTGCTTCAGCGTGCATCCCTTGCCCTCGCAGCCCATATCAGACGCCATGTTGCCCCACCAGTGGAATTGTACGTCGGTGTATTGCAAGGCAAAGAAAATGATGATACCTGAGATGGCGATGCCGCAAGACCAGGCTGCTGAGAGAACAAAGTTGTACTGGGGAAAAATCAGTCAGCTTAAGTTGGAGAGTTGTCAAAGGGGTTTGGGGGGAAAATCGCTTACTTTGGACCAAAAGGACACAAACCGAGTCTTGAGGTAGACCCACGAAATCCACGCAATCGGGACAGATGGCCAGACGTACGACATGTTGTACGGTGCCCATACGATGCCGCCGTACATGATGGCCACTGGATGGATCTGCCGAGTCCAGGTCCACTTGGGGAACTTTTTGTTGAGCGCCCAGAAGAAGACGACGACGACGATGCCCAGCGGAAAGCCAACCAGAATCTCCGTATACTGTCCGGAATGGCCAAAAATCTTTTGCGGTCCAACTGTTCCCCACAGGACGGAGGCGGTGAAGAAGGTGTTGACGCCTGGGCAGGTGAGCTTGAACTGCGCATCGGGAGTGCAGACGCCAGTGATGCTCTTCATCTGGAAGTTGAGAACACCGGTGCAGATAACGGTGCTGATGAACGTGGCAATGATTTGGGCGATGAAGGTCTGACGAGGTGGAATCTTGACATAATGGGCGAGCTTGAGATCGTTACAGAACCACACGGCGTGTGCGCAGGTGACGTAGCCAAAGGACTTGAAGTAGTTCATGGCCAGCGCATTGCCATCAACAAAGGAGCCACCAATGAATTCGGCCAGCACGTTGAGGGTGACCTCAATGCCTGTCATGGCCTTGATGATACCCACGGGAATGACAAAGATGATGCAGAGTGCCAGGCCATAAAACACAACGCCGGGAGACGTGTTTGTATTCCACCCAGCGATGCCAGCAACGCCCAGGGCAATAGCAAGCACGAGGCAAATCAAGTACCACCACTCCGGAACCTCGGGGTATGCCTTCATCAGCCGGTTGTGAACGTCGAGAACTCTCTCGTCCTTGATCGGGTTCTTCTTCTTTCGGAAGCTGGCGAAAAGAGACTTGAACCCCATGACGATTTCGTGACGGTGGTATAGCACAGCGTAGGTCAAGGTCGATGTGTAGATGGCGAAGAAGAACATGTAAATGACAATGTTGCCGGCGCTCAAAAAGGGTGGCGAGTATGCTTTGTACTCTTCGGCGTGGAACAGTCCCCGGTCGTCAACGGCTCGGCTGATGTTGTAAAGCTTGCCAAAGTGGTCATATACGCGGTTGCTGTTGATGGGAAGGTAGCCGGTGTCGTAGACGTTGCTGTACCAGAAGGCGAGGACAACCCAGAAGGAGATGAAGACGCCGAAGAAACGGTTGAGCGTGCTGTAGAAAGGGACCATGAGAGGGTCGGCCGAGTCCCAAAGCAAAACGTTCCAGTCAAAGGTCGGGAATGGGTTGACGCCTAGGCCATGGTTGATGCCGGTGATGACGTTGAGGTCGCGGTTGTGGGGGGCGATCCAGGTCAGCCAGTTGAACCTAGACAAGGCAGTGAAGATGTAGTTGGGGAACCAAAACCAGACAAACATGGCGCCAAACATGAGGTAGAAAAACTTGATGCGAGAAATCTTCCACTTCTTGCCAAAAGGGCCTTCGACTGCGGCATTGGATTCGTTGTGAAAAGCCTTGTTGAGGGCAATGGTGACGAGAGAGGCCGGCCACACGCAGTACGACGGATAGACGAGAAAGCGGCGACAGATGCCAGCCATGCCGTAGCCAATAAAGTTTGTGGCCAGGGCAATGAGGAGCTGGTAGGCAACGTGCGATGCGTACGGTTGATTAAAGTACTGGGGCAAATACTGCACCCAGATGATGTTGTTGGTATAGGGCGTGTTGTAAGCCACGTTTGCCATGATGGTGATAAGCATGTGCTCCTTCTTCGAGAAAGGGCCGGGGTTGAGGGAGTGATATGTGCCAAAGAGGGTGAAACCGACGTCTGGCAGCCAGTTTTCGCACGCCTTGCCCACAGGGTAGGACAGTAGCTGGGCAACATTGGCCATGACGCGGATCGCGGGCTGCCGAATGTCGAACAATTGGTTAATGAAGGCTAGCAGGCAGCTAAAAGCCAGCCCAATGACCCAGCTGCGGATAGTCGAGCAGGGCGTTGTGGGATCGTCCTTGTTGCTGACAACTGCACGAACTTCGGCGTAGGGGCTGTTGCTGGTGACGAGAGCGGCTTCCAGCTTCATCTCCTGGATCAGGTGCTGATGCTTCTCGGGGTTGGAAAATACAGACTCATTTTCGAGAAAGGCTTTGATCTTTTGGATAATAATTGAGGGAAAGTTGTGGTCTTTTTCGTGGACGCGAAAGACTCGAGTCATGATGTCGCGGACCTCTTGGAGTGTGTATCGGGAGGCGAGCTCCTGGGCCTCGAGCAAATCATCTTCGGTGACGTTGAGGTCGTGCTCGGTGGTGTTCTGCGGAGAATAGTAGTCGCGATCGTCTTCGTCGTAGGAAAAGGGCTCCTGCGAAAGGGGGCGGGCGGCAAAGAGCCCAAACAGTCAGTTGTGCTATTTCATTGAGGAAGCTGATGACGAGGAATGACAGGTTTTGAAACAAGAGGAAACGAAGAGAGAAAGAAAGGACAGAAGAGAGGGAAGAAGACAGCGGAAGACTGTTGAAAGCAAGACGAAGGACGCAAAAGCAGGCTCAGGCAAACGAATGGTGTCGTCGCTGGCCCATCCAATGGCTTTTTTTCCTTTTCAATTTTTCCAAACATGAACCCTGGTGGCGATGCTTGCTTCCAGTGCAGATGCGACACCGCCCGCGCAACAACATTCCCAGCGCAAAAACAGAGACAAGCAGAATTGCTTCGACTATGGCGTCCTTACCGAAATAACGTCCTTGATACCGTCATCGACGATGGACGGACGAGACGAATTGGGCGTCATCTCGGCCACCCCGCCAGTGGCAGCGGCCTTCTCGTCGTCGCTCATCGGACAAGGACAGGGACAGGATGAGCCAGACCTCGACCTAGACCTGGGGCGACGAGTCGGACGGCGCTCCTCGTCTCGCTGTCGTCTCTCGATTCGGGGGGGCGATGAGGCCGGCGAGGCCAGTGGACAGCACGAGGCAGAGGGTCGAGGGCCAAGGCTGAAGAGCTGTAGAGCGAGTGGACTGGAAGAAGAAAAAAGGAAGACGAGATCCAAGGCCGACGAAAAAGACGCCAAGGGCAAGGCCTGGACGCAGGGACGGATGGCGGATTGGGGATGACGGGCTTTTGGCAGTGGGCTTTGGCTGCTCGGGGGCCCGTCCTAGCGCCTTTGGGGCGGCTCTCGAGGCTTACGGGGGGCCTATCGGGGCCCTATTGGGGCTCTCTGGGGGACTTCTGGGTCGTTTTCCAGCGGGCTCACTCACTATCCACTGAGCAGGGCAGCGGAGGGCACGCAATTGATGCCGCAAGGTACTCCGCAGGTCGTCCCAACGGGTACTTGGTCCACTCCAGGTACATGCAATTGATCGGATGAATGAGTGCCAATGGGTGCTGCTTGGTGCGGCCACGGCCAGGTGAGACTCGGTCGGTCACACTCTGACGCCCGGGGGTACCTGTGCGGTACTTTCTTCTGATTCCGAGGCCTCAACGGCAACGCCAAGATGCTCTTAGCAATGGAGAATGGATACACGGTTGATGGCCTTCCCTTACGAGAGAGTACCTGCAGCGTCACCTTGCCAGAGCCTGCTGCGCCTCAATGCGACATGCACACTGCACCACTCGCTGCGGGCGGCACAAGTACCTGCTCGAAGCATCTGGGGAGGTCTTGGCACTTTCGTCAAGTACACTCCAGGTTGCGGGTACTTGCCGCTGTGGTATCGCGATAAGAAGCCGCTGATTTACCTACGGCTACAGGTACAGTACGGCACAGATGCAACACAACATCAACGTGGATGAACATCAATCACCACCTCCTCACTTGACAGTCCGCCGAGTGCGTGAATTCATTGCGATACCGTCGTCTTGTGGGTACATCCTATTTTGCTCTTTTCCTTTCTTCTTTTTCATTTTTCATTTTTTCACATTTTTTTCTCTTTTCCTCTTCTGCCGTGCAACCATGCAAGTTCTGCTCCTCAACGGCAAAATCGGCTCTTCAGCCCTCATCCCTAGTGGCGAGATCGTCACGTCTCTTCCTGATACCCAGCTCTCCACTGGCTAACAAGGCATCAGGGCGTTGCATCGTCTGTTTCCAGCTGCATGGCTGCTAACACAGTCCCAGATAGTGCCTTGTCTACACTACAGAGTGTCTGGTGCTTGTTTTCATGCTTGGGCTTTTGCTTGGGCTTGGGCTTCAGATATCAATGCAACCACCAGTGACGGACCAAGGTCTCACACTTCCCGCGTCTCTGTATCGCACAGCTACAGTACGAGTACAGAACAGCAGCACCCGAGAAGCAACGCTTCTAGCGGCTCTTTTCGAAGTCTATCCATGCCCAATGCCTCCAATAGGGCGCTAGGGGCTGCTAATCGGCACACGGCAATCATGGCTCGTGGTCGAGGTCCCACTGGACGGATGGCGATCGGCTTAGACGGCACGCGAGAAGCAGCTTTGAGAGTCATCCGGCATCAGTCATCAGTCGACAGCTCGGACAGCTGGCGAATGGAGAGCTCGTATCGGCTTGCAGAGCTTTGTCCAACGCCATTCAGACAGGAGCTGCCAGTGGCTGGCACATAATTTGAGGCAGGCGGGAGGATTTATCATGTACCAGGTGCTACATACAAGCGGTTTCGTATGTACAAGTGGCTTCGTACAAACGACAGGCCATGTCATGTCATGCCTGATGGTCGCTCTACACTGAGTCTACAGAATGTACAATGGGGCGGTGGTTCTGTGTCTCAGCCTCTGTTTCTGGCCCTCTAGCCTTATCGGCACAAACGATGGGATGAAGATCCCGCTCGCCTGTCGCATTTGCTACCTGCCCTATCAACCCTCTGAATCTCCGGCCATCACCACAAGTTGCATCTCAACAATCCCGAGCGATTGCCGCAGCGGCCCAGCGGTCGGTAGTGACGGCGCAAGCGCGGCTCCATCCTTGTGCGATCTGATTTCCTTGTATGGAGTACCGCGAGGGAACAACTGTGTCGCTGTCATCAATGTCATCCTGGCCGTTGGCTACGCTGGGCGGGACTCGGCATAGTAGCGCCTCCATTCCAGTTGCTAGGCCTAGCCCGTGCGACGCCGAGTATCCACGCTGCAGAGTACGTGTTACATGTTTTGCTTCTGGCTTTCCTCCTTGGCTTTTGGTCAGCTCAACAGACGTTGAATATCCAGCAAAGTCACAAGCATATCCGCAATCTTGGGCTCACTGAACTGCCTCTTCTATACGGAGTTCAGGCACGCAGCACGCACAACGCACGTTGCCTGCAACCAAGGCGCAATTGGCCTGCCTCTTCCTCAGTCAAAGACCAAAAATCCCCCATTTCCCCGGCTCAACTCTCGGCTCCACATTGCCGTCTTGGCATTTCTCCCTGCTGACGCGTTCGAGGATCCGATGTCATGATGCTCTGCTTATCAGCAATTCAGGAAGTCGGTGAAGATATCTGGAGTATCAAGCATGTTCGACGGGTTCGTATATGTGCTCGGGTTATTCTGCTTGGCGGAAAGACACCAAACAGGACGCCGCAAAGTTTATAACAGGCAATAGTCGCCACTGTTAAGTAGATACAGCCACCACGCTGCAACAGGCCGCGGAGTTTCCAGTATCCTACTAACAGACAGTCACGCAATTCCCAATGATACCAACAAAATGGACCGAATTACCGGTAACTAGTACCTGACAACCAGGCACTACTAAAGTAGGTAGTCAGGTCCATGGATACATGTTTGGTGCGTATTTCTATAAAGCAGGTGGCTTACTCCGTACCTCGAACTCTAACGGCAGCAGCACAGGCGACATAAGGCAAGTATCCCGTACTATGATGACAAGTGAGAAGCTCTACCGTCTATGTTGTTTTTGCTCTTTTACGCCCACGAAGAAAGTTGTACGAATATTGCAATAGAAGTGATTGCATATCGAGACTGAGCTCAGCCCAGATTATGTTACCTGGTGGAGCTCGCATTCCATTTGTACGGGGGAGACAGAGAGATGGCATCATGCATGCTCTCACCGTCCCTCCTATATAAATTCGGCACTTCAGCTACTGATTATCTCCTATCCAACAAGCTGAACCCGGTGAGCATAGTAGGTGCAAGTCCACGATGGGTTTGTGCTTCCAGGCGATGCAACGGTCCAAAGTGATGAGTAGAGTGTCCATCACGACCGTTGGATGATCTTGTCTCGCTTGAATCAAGAACACCATGGAAAGCCGGGCATGTCGCATGTAATTCCAAGCTTGATTGAGAAAATTTGTAGCAAGCAGACTTCAATGTTATTTGCCATTCTTATTATTATTATATATATACAAGAGTCTCATGAGGAAAAGCTATATTGTATGTTTCTCCTTATGAGCCGTCATTGGAAGCTCTCTTACTAAGCAGAATCTGATACTCTTCGTAAACAGATTCAGGTACACCATCGTCTCCTGATTCTCTGTCAGTCTTTCAGAGCAATAACTCGATGGCCCAATAATAGCCCCAAAGGGACTGTATGTGCTTATTAGATTATGTATGCAAGCTCCCAAGCAAACAATGAACGAGAGGAGTGAAAAGACCAGTCCGTAAGTTGTCCGGTTGTTTCCTGCGAGACGCATGCTGTCGTATAGCCACGACATGGCCACTCCATTGAAAGAAATCTCGGGGTAATCGTTCGGTGGACTCAACCCAAATTTTAACACACCACATATAGTCGAGTTATTTCGGCGGCTTTGGAATCTTCTCCCACGGGCGGTCGTCAGGGGAGGCGTCTTTCTGACCCCGATCTTCTTCGGTTACATGAGCGCTGAACCTCCTCGTCATCTTGATGCCGTCAAACATGAGCTCTTCCACGCTATCCCCCTCCGCATCGCGACGGCTGGTGCGTGCTCGTGCACTGCTGACATGGTTGTGCGATCCGAGGGCGTAGGCAGACTTGCTCGTGACAGTTGTGTCCTCTCCGCCGAGTCCTAGCCATCGAAGCAACTGCCTTGTGAGAGGCACCCATACGATCGGTAGACCTGCAGCAACTCTATGGTTAACATGGAACTTGTAGGGGGTTTGGAGAGGACCAAATAACTTGTGAGGGTTGGTTGGTCTGATAAAGAATAGGAAAGAGACGTACAAGCACAAATGATTCCGACATTAGTCTCGACAAACGTCCAGCTGTTAGATACAGCTTGATAATCTGCACAGTTCTACTATTAGCATGCGTTGTGGAAGATTAGACGATTTGTAGATAATCGTTGACTGACAAGTCTGATCTGAAGCGGTCGTCTGCGGCGACACAGTAATCATTCGTATAACGGTACAGGCAATGACAAAGATACCCAGACTAAAGAGAGCGCAAAGCAGCAACTTCTTCACCAACGGCAGTTGGAGTCGTCGAATCTCGTTGATCGGCAACCCGATGATTAACATGTCCGTCACAATGTTCAACACAGACGTCGCTATTTTAACAGCAGTTAGTAAAGTTCCGCAACCAAACAGGATAGGCCAACACAATATAGGTAGTTTCCGACTCGACTCACAATACCAGATGCTGATGGAGTTGACACACTTGCCGGGCAAGGGCTTGTTCCAAGACTTTTCGATAGGATTGCAGGCAAAGACCGTCATAAGCACTGCGGCCAGCGTGTAAGCCGCAGTCACCGCCATGACGCTGACGACGGCCATGCGGAACTTGCGGTCCGGGAAGATTCGCAGATACAGCATGCCCAGGGACATTTTGGTGAGGCATGTCGTAACCTTGTATAGGATCTGGGCGGCAAAGAACCACTGTTGCTTTTCGGTCAGAGATTGCTTTGGTGGCTGTTCGTTTGCTATTCTTTACCTTGAAGGCCAGTATCTTGTGGTGCGCATCGATCTGGTCGCTGTGAAGTCCAAATCCATTTCCAGCCTCTGTTTGTTTTCCTTCGTATTAGTCACAAGATACTAAACGAGTTACAAAAGAAGCGAAACGAACCTCCATTGTAAGCAGCCGTCATGCAACAAGCAAGAGCCTGATAACGAGAAAATAAGAAACAAGTCAGACATCAATTCCCATCCAGCAAAACAAGTTGATTTAAATAAAGAGAACCAAAAGGGCATTCCGTACCAGTGCCGCCACAATCAAGACATCGTCAGCTCCCCAGGCCTTGGTGTGAAAGTATCTCGCTATCATCCGCAATATGACGAAGAAGCCCGCCAGAGAGACGAAGATGATGGACAAGTGCGCGAGACTCTCGCCGCGAGGATTCGGATCCCCATCATCAATGGCATCGCGCTTGCCGTACGGCGCGTCGATGCCGAAATCGATCATGGCATGCGAGGCAGAGCTCCAGTAATTAATTCGATTCGATGGGGTTCGTCGATCGCAAAATGCACATCACTTAACAACGGGCTGGAATACACGGGCGGCGGGACCGTGTTGGCTTAATAGGTCCAGAATTTCAAGATTTGTCTTCTACACCCCGGCTGTTGAGCGGCAATCGTCAAGAAGGATTCGGGCTGCGACGTTGCCATAACTGGGGAGAGACCGAGCAATACTAGCCCCTTTCATGGTCCCCTGCGTTAGGCTGGCTGGAAGCAGCCATGTCTGCAATCACTAGCAAAGAGTAGGTAGTATTACCACTATCACCTCAGCTCGGGGATGAAATCTGGGGGCCTTGTCGCAGAGTCGTATTGGTGAAGGGTTTCGTTTCCCGTCACGACGATACAACCCTGCGAGTCATGCGGGTCTACTCCGTAACTAATCCCAATTCCAAGCAGTTCGTCTGATGGAGGAGCCTCTGAAATGCGAAAATGTAACAGTAGCCCTTTCGGTTACAAGATACGAAGTGTTGTTGGTTCGCTTTGGGCTTGTTCAAGAGCATGTGTTGGTTCATGGGCCGATGCTCAAAGAGAAATAGGCCGAATCCTAGCAGTTTTAGTCGGCCTGCCAATCGTCTAAATTGCCGGAAACGGCCTTCCGCCTACAGAATATCAGTCTAAAAGATCAGCTAACGACGGGCTAGATCCACAGGCTCGGTTCTCGGTGTTTCTTCAAAATGCCCCTCTTTGCTCACTGCGATATATATTTGCAGAGTCCCGAACCATCTATTGAGCAGGGCCTGTTGTCCAGGCTGTTCTCAAGACCAGCAGCCTGGTCAGTATGCATAATTACAATCTCCTTTATACATTCACCAGTCTCCTATGCATCCAATGGCAATAATGAAAGAAGGAAAAGCCCAACTTGTGAAAGTGCCCATCAACTAGACAAATACGACTAATACGAGACTCCAATCCTCATTTTCTTCCCGTTCCCGGTTTCGGAAAGCAAGTCGTCTAACACCACGTGCTACGAGATAGTTACGTTTTACTTCGACTTACTAAACCCATTCCTGAATCGGCGTCTCAACTTTCACCATGTTAGAAGACCGACTCTGGGCACTTTTGAAAGGCCAGACCTATTTCTCTCCTCGCAGAATTTCGGGTTAATTAACGGCATTCCCCGGTGTGTCATTGCAGGGGCTGAATGTCGCCAGCCCGAATCCTTCGGTCCTCTGGGTAAATTGGACAACGCCATTGGACGGAAAAGAATCAAACAACGGCGTTGACGGAACACTTAAGACGCAGCCGTCTGTCAGTGGCGCAAATGTTTATTGCACGTCGTCTTTTTTTCCTTGTCTGACAGAATGCCGGTCGTCTTGGTTTTTTTCTCGTCTCAGAATTTTGACGAGCGGCTTCTCTTCCTACCCGGGCTAGACAAACAGCCACCGGTGACAATGTCCATGCCGTGGAAGAAGTAGAGCATCTCGTTGACGTCGGCTAAAAGGGAAGAAGAGCTCCAGGAAAAGTGGCCTCTGACTAGGACGGGACGGGCCAAGCCGAAAAGTATGATTGATGAGATGATGATGCATTGCTCTCTTCTCTCCTCATCCTCATAAAAACTAGGAGAAGCCTGACTCTCAAGATCATGCGACGATCCACCACACCGTAGCTAAACCGACTTACTATTCCGTTTCTCCTGCCCCTTCTCCTTACTATGATGGCAAGTCCTAAAAATTACGGCCCTCACATGATTTTTATCTTGGAGAAGTGGTAATGAGTTCCGGATATCCCGAGTTCATGCAACAAGATGCGCTTTACAACCTCTCGACCTCATATCATGCTTAAGAGAGCAATATTGCTCATCTTAAACCGCTAAGGAAACGAAAAACCCACTCGTCATTAAACTAAAAAGTGGCGGCTTTATCGACGGCAAGATTGACGGCAAGATCAATGGCAACATTGTGCGGCATGATACGAAATCGGAGACCAAAGTTCAAGTCACTGACTATGCTTTGCGTACTAGGCTAACTAACTAGTGCTTGGATTTAGCCATTTCGCGGTCGACATAGTCCGGGTGTCGGTCTTGGCAGAAGACTTCGGGATGCTCCCGACTCGAGGCGAAACCGCTGCTAAAGAAGAACTTTGGTTTCAAGCTAGTTGGCTTTAGCCGATTTCGAATCCGCGTAAACAGCCTGCTTGGAACTTTGTGTCTATAAAGAGAGGGATCAAGCCGCTGAACGCAGTATGTGGATGTTTGGCTTATACGCAGTGAGGAGTCAATCAGAATAGTGTGCAGTTCTTTGCTGTGCCATTTGACAACCCGGCCAACTGCACATGTAGGAAAAGTTACTCAATTGGCTAGAATCAGTTGTCAACGTTCGCCTACAGCGGATAGGCAAATCCACCAGTCTCCCATTTGCCAAGACGGGAGGGATGCCGAGACGGGGAGCAAATGGCAATAGGCCAGGTGAAGCATTATTCGCGGTATTCCCGATTCCCGGAGCCCAGCTTGATGAAGCATATGCAGAATGCCTCATTGCGACGGGCGCTAGAAATGACGGGCTGAAGAATACGGACCAGAAGGTCGGTAAGGACGGGAGAAGGCGTGAGTTTGGACAGGGCTCTCGTCTATTCATCACTTGTGAGCTGTAGAAGCGATCAATAGCGTCGATTACTGCCTTGAAGATGTGGATAGTCCTCGCCTAGCAAGGGATCTGATCTAGTGGCCAGCTATTCCCGAGATAGTCTCCATGACAATTGAAGTCTGAGTCTGCCACATCCAGTATACTCTGTATCCGTAGATGCTATGTAAGAGGGTATCATTGATCGTTCCTACCTGCACAGATCCCACAGATGGATCACATATCTCCCCGTTGCAGACAAGATGAGCACTAGAAGCAGCAATTCATCTCCCCGAATGCATTGCAAATGTCACCCTTGCCCGAAGCCCGCCACTAATCGCTCAACTCGGTTCCGCTTTCGACCAGGTCCCCCAGACGCAACTGAACCAAAACGGCCATCAACCGCAACACTCGACCAACAACTCCCAGCAAACAACAGCAACCAGGGACCTCGTTTTAGGACCCAGCTCCGGTCACCGTTGCTAGTCCTGTTACTCGTAGTATGGATACAGTTGCATTGGAAATAACCGCATCCACCACGTGTCTGCTACCATGCCTTTACTTGACCGGGCTAGCTTCGCGAGAAGATTCTCCCGACTCCAAGATGAGCCTTGCGCGTCGACCCGTCGCAAGTAGATTGTGTCACTAATCGGAAAGACATATAACTACGTTGTCGAGCGCTGTGTGTCGCCCGCCATGTTATGTAGCTGAAGAACGTAGAGGATAGAGGGGAAACCAGAAAAGCCACAAAAACACAAAAACACAAAACCAACTTCCATTCTCTCCTTGTCTTTCCCTCCTCGTCAATTGGAACAATGCAGTCGCGTTCTCTCGCTCTCGCTGGTCTCGTGGCTTGCGCCCAGGCCCTGGACACGGTCCAATACGGCGCCTTGTGAGTCTACGGAATCTCTAGAACCTCTGACCAAGGCATTGATTGACTGTGATACCGCAGTCTGGCTACGGCCACCTACTCCGTCGCCAACCAGCTGGGCTTCTTCACCGAAAACGGCCTCAATGTCGTCTACAACCAGGTGCCCAACAGCACGGCTGCCTTTGCCTCCATCCTCAACGGCGAATACGACATCCTGACAGCGACGGTCGACAATGCGCTCAACTACCGCTTCAACCAGAACCAGAACGTGACCGTCATCGGCCAGCTGGATCAGGGCCCAGATCTGGTGCTCGCGTCCATCCCGTCCATCACCAGCATCGACCAGCTCAAGGGCAAGCCAATCATTGTCGACTCGCCCCTCAGCGGCTACGCATATCTGCTGCAGGATGTTCTGGCCACCCACGGCTTAACGCTGGCCAACAACGACTACTACTTCATGGTGAGTTGAGCTGAGCAACAGAGAAGAAAAACAATTGGACAATGAAACTAACATGCTGCAATGTAAGACCGTCGGCGGAACTCCCCAGCGATTCTCCGCCCTTGTCAACGAGGCTCTCCCCAACGGCACCGCAGTCTATGCCACCATCCTCACTTACCCCTTCGCCGTCGAGGGCGATGCTCTCGCTCCCGGCCAGGCCCCCAACATTCTCGCCCGCATCTCCGACGTCGTCGCCCCCGTCACCTCGAGCGCCTTCACCATCCGCCAGTCCTCCCTGAGCAACAAGGCTGAAAACGCCCTGCTGACTCGCTTCATGGCCTCCATGTACGCCGCCAACAAGTTCCTGCTCAACCCCAAGAACAAGCCGTGCTCCATCCAGGCCCTCGTCAAGCAGCTGGGCGTCTCTCAGGCTGTTGCCACGCAGGAGTACGCTTCTGCCACCAACCTGCTGTCCGGAGAGGTCTCGCCGCCGCTCAACGACTTCACCGTCAACCCGACGGGCATCATGAACGATGTCGACATCAGGAAGCAGTTTGGCGGCTTCAGCGTTCCGGCGACCTTTAACTTTGCTAAAGCTCTTGTTCCGGGCGTTGGTAAGCTCATTGACTATTCCGTCAGGAACGCCGCCGTTGAGCAGTACAAGAAGCACCCCTTGACTGGCAACTGCACACAGTCCTGCAAGCCACACCCATAAGGGACTGTAAAGGCTCTGGGTTCCGGCTTGTTATTTCTTTAATATTCCTATATAGACATATAGATATTTACGATACGTTTCGTACGCCGCAACTTTAATCTAATTGTTTCCAACGTTTACAATAAGGAGCCAGGATCTAGTTGGCTTGTCCGATATGTGATGTCAACACCAGACTCATTTCCGCAAGTCTAGCTTCATTATATACAGCATTCTATACACTCATCATGTCATGTAAGTGAATTCTTATAATTGAATGCTTGGAAATCTGGAACAGTACGAATGATGTGCAGATCATAAGACATAAAAGTTCTTGAAACCTAGCGAGAGTCAATCCAAAATGGGGTTCCAGAAGCCTGTTCTTGAATTTATACATAACGTGACAGGCGTAGATTCTTCGAGATGCATACCTTGAAAGGGGTTTCATCAAAATCAGGTGAATGATTCGGGATAGCTAATCTAAGAAGAAATGTGAATAGGTGCGTCTGTATTATTATCAAGATTGGAGAATCATGATTCGAAGATGCAGAACTTGCAGTACTACCTTCAAACCTCAACCCCTATTTCTCATAATTTAGTATACTGTGACTTATCTTCGGGCAAGAAGGCAGGAAATATTGTTGCTTTATCTCGTGGGTAGTTGAATCCTTTAGGATCTACTTAATTAGTAGCTTAATTTGACCGATTTTCTACAGGTGGTTGTATTCAATTTCAAAACAACGGAATGTATTCACATATGCCGATTCTAGGTCGCTGGTCAAACTTTTCGCCAATAGGTTCCCTTTTGATTCATTGTTCCATGCCTCTGTGCATATAAAAAATGAGGATGATTTCATACGTGAGAGTAAAGCTGTATTTTACAATGAAATTTGATGGAAAAAGAACTATCAGGGCATTGGAACACAAGACAAAAGTGATGAAGCCAAAGACAAAGAGGTGAGCAGCAGACTAGCTCGAATCCTGTAGCTAGTGAAGGAAAGGGGGCCGTATTTAACTCTAAAGCCCTTCAACAAAGGTAGTAAACTCAAGGTGCTTCTATTCAGCTATCCAGCTTCTCAACCTCTTACCGGAGCACCTATAGTTCACATCAGAGACTTTAGATTGTTAAACAACCTCAGCTTGACCAAATTCCAATATCCTCCAGCATCACTGGTAGACTCATGTCCTGTATTTCAACTTTTCTAGAACATAGCCTAGAATTAAAGTCTTTGTACCATTGAAGCTGATGAAACTGTCTGATTGAAAACTTGTAACAACATTTTCATGGTTATCACAACTAACAGTTTTCAACTGCAACGTGCCTCAAAAGCACAAAATAGACATCTACTACGATTCTAAGCCAGTATCTAACTTGAACCCCGCGAAAACAAGTCTTGGCGAATGACTATCCATCGGCGACTTTTATAAAGTCCGCCGGAGAATGATCGAATAGTGAGAACCCCCAACCAAGATTTGATGACAGGTCATAAAGTATCTCTTAGAATACTGAATCCTTTTAGATCTTGTGCTTCATAGAACACCTATTAGCTCAGTATTTACAAGCACCACGACGGCCGATGGATTGGGGATCGGTTACCGGCAATCTCTGACAGTATCTACAGATGCAATACAGGTTAGCACCATTACAAGTCCCGCAAGTCCGCAAATCTCGCGATAGTCATCCGGAGAATGCAGCAGATAAGAAAACAGAAATGAGTAATAAGGAACAGCGTATCATCATCTTTCTACAGAGCTATGTTAAACATCATCTCATGTCCTAGAACCGTAGTTGAAGTACGATAAATAAGATGTACACAGGGCACTGCTATCTTGGTCATGATCAATTACAAATAATTTGTCAAAAAACAAGATTAAGAGAAGATGATTCCCTTCCACTACCACATCAATACAAGAACAAAACAAAATAAACACCCAATATTGATCGATGGAATACGGATATCGGCATCCGGTCATCTTTCGTATAAACAAACAGCTTACATCCCACAGGCCACGGAGTACGGTAAAATACCATCCAAAACGACTGGAGCTCCATATCAATCTCCATGCAAGAGCCCCCCACGCCCCCCAAACAAAGTCCCCCCGTCAGATATCATTACGAAACATCTACCACAGAACACCGTTGATACACAAAACCTCCTAATCGGGCTTGTACTACAGTACACAAGCAATTGAGCTTCCAAAAGCCCTGACATCGTTAATGACACATGAATACAACTCTCAAATCACCATCTTGACTGATATACTCAGAGACGGACACATGTATGTGCTGCAACACCACAACACAGATGAAGTAAACGAACGATGAAAGAAATCACCGATTCCAGCAAAAAATCAGGCATCAATTTGCCAAAACATCGGGAGTCCACACCCAAGGGTAATCCTTCCGGTCTCTTCCCCCCATTCCAAAACCTACCAAGCGGTATTTGGCAGCTTCCAACACCCCGTTACCGTGACATTGCATCGACGCTGATTGGGCCGCCAGAAATGTCACGCGCCGCGATTCATCGGGATTTTTAAACAAAAGGTAAAAAAAAGTCCTCACAAAAAGGCATGGAGCACATTGCAACCGCACAGACTACATGTACAGTTGTAACGCAGCATCCATTCTGCTCCGGTATTTGGCTTCCCGAGGCCCGGCCGGCCCCCCATATCTTCGCCTATATGCAATGCTACGTTCTTTCTTTATGCATGCAGAGACACCCACACAGACACAGAGAAGTGGAAACAAAGGCAAAGAGAGAGAAAGAAAAAAAAAGGACCCCAACAGGTTTCGGGGAGATATCAAGCCCTTGCCCGTGGGGGGAGGATGGATGAGGGCAAGGAATTCAACCAGCATAAAACACATCCAATTGCGCAATAATACGCATACACCGAATAAATCCGAAAAAGCGCTTGGTCGAAACAAGCAATGCCTGGAAGGGAAAAGGCAACGCAGGGCTGTGAGCCTCCCTCATTCTGAAATTTTAACCCTGCCTCTTTTCCCAGTCTGGTCACCGAAATCCTTTTTCGTGTGTCGGACAACTTTTTTGCGCGGGATGAGCAAAAGAGCAGAAAAACAACAAGCAAGCAAAAAAGCAGCAGCAAGCAGGCTTCAACCCTGCTCATACAGCATCCCACACAATGGATAACAGCACGTCACATCACCCACACTCTCCTTCTCTCTCTCTGCCTCTCTTCTGTGGTGTATCTTTTTCCAAGAGCCCACTTTCCAAGATGTCAATGTCTTTTTTGATGAGGTTCATTTATCTGAAAGCCCGCCTGTCAGACGCCTATCGATCCATCTCGTAAAAAAAGAAAAAAAAAAAAAAAAAGAGGCTTACACAACAAAAACCAACAACTCCATGCCCCTCTCTTCACCAAATTACTGATCGATAGGCGAGCGGAAGGGCTCGACTACTCTCGAATCTCGCCTAGCCCGCTTTGCTTCTCCTCGCATTCTGAATCCGCATACGAAAAGGAAAATGGGAGAACCAAGAGACAGAGAGAGAGAGAGGGTAAGGTAGGGGGGTGGTTCCGGAGGACGGAGAAGAGCGAAATACAACAGTATTTCTTGTTTACCACCCCCCTCCCCCCCAAAACTGACACGCAGCCCTGTCGAATGGGGGGAATTAAGCGTCAGCATCAAAAGAAGAGAGAAAAGCACAGACTGGACACGAGAGAAAAACGCCATCTCGGGGGCTTCGACCAGATCGGTCCATCCCTCCGGGTTGGCTTGGCTCGGCCGAATCGGCCGAGGGAAAAGCCGTCATCGTGCATGGCCCTGCTCTCCATTGCCCATTAAAGACTGCTAAAGAAATGCTAAAGACACTCTAGCATCCCCGTGCTAGGGAGCGGCAGAGGCAAGCTTTTTGGGGCCGTTTTAGCTTTAGTGGTGTCTTGACTTGGGCACTAAAAATGAAACGCTCGACCAAAGAGTGTTAATTGTACTCCGTATTTTGTCCCCATTTTCTCTGACAAAGGGGGGCACAGCCTTGCCGGTGGTGCAGTCGGTAAACCTCAGCCCTATCAAGCCTCTTGGTGTTTTTCTTGTACGTTGGTTGGTTGCTATTGTCATCGTTGTCAATCGGGGAACCAAGACAGAGAAAAGAGGCCGCCAAGCAGTTGGGTTTGCAACACTTTCTCAACTTGACAACTCCGGACACTAAATGCACAATAGTAGAATGCAATGACTGAAAAGGGGAATCTTTATGCGCATGTTTTGTCACTGTCATGAGCGATGGGTGGATTGCCTTTGAGATGACGTGAGGCTAGCTCCAAAGCAGAATCCAACGGTTGACGGGTTCAAAAGGACGTTACGGACGCTCCGGAAGGACATTTACTGTTTACGGTAAGTTGCTTCATAAGCTGCTCCTCATGGAATGTCATTCAGGCTTCTAGAAGGCTTCCTGACCCACGGACATGCTTACATACATGCGAGTGCACGAGTAAGTACAGTCTGGCCGTGTCAAACTCCATGCGCGCGGGAAGGGATGAAGGAGGGGGCGTCTCCGTTTGCCACCTTGTCAGCAACAACGTGGTCGGATCCTATCGTTCCGTCATTGTTTCCTAATCTGGCCACCGTCAAGGCAATGCCGGGGGATGAATGGTGACGAGCTTATAGACTACTTTGGTAGTCGAGTTGTTGTTTGGTAATATAGCCCAAGATAGTCTTTCTCTCTGAGTGGTAGGCCAGGGGGGTGAAATGACAAAGCATCAGCTCGGATAATCGTCTTGTTCAACGGAAGTTGCCGACTCCATTCCCCCGGGCTTACAATCTCTCGAGGAGAGATTCGAAATACCAGCAGCATGTTCAAAGCCAGGGGCTGGAGGAAGAATGGTCCCCCAATCATAGGCTATCCGTCTCGCAAGGTGAACGGAACGGGGCCCAGTCTCGTTCGGACCGCAAAGAGAAGTGACAGTAAGCGAAAGTTGACAGCTAGGTTCCACAGCTGCTCCCGGCATTCACGGCAGTGGATGTCGGGAGTTGGAGGCTTCGGCCTCCTAACGTCTCAACTCGAAGGGGGAGTGACATGCCGGCTTCATATCGCAATCACCAGCACAAGAACAAAGCTGGGTGACAAACACCATAAGCTGAGCATAGCAAACGCTGGAAATACAAACGGAAAAAGAGACAACACATTGCTCCATTTCCGTCTAATAACGGGCGTTTTCCCCTTTGATGGTCACGGTGACAGCAGCATCAGCCGATAGTACGGGACAACTCACGGAAGCCCACCCCCCCAGGTCCTAAATTAATAATGACATGGAACTTGACAAGCTCCACGGCACCGCTGACCTAAACTTGCCCGGAAGAGTAAACGCAGGAGAAGAGAGTCTGTAGCCACCTATCCCCATATTGTACTCGTAACTTGACTAATTAGCGGGATCTTCCAGGAAAAGAAGCCACGAGGCAAAGAAAGGGGGAGAGGGTGTGAGGGTGAAGGGTGAAGAGTGAAGTGAGGGTGGGTTGACACGGCACAGAAAGGACAAAAAACGTGGCGGCAAAGCCGTCATCGAGCCCAAAAGTCAATGAGATGACGAGCCGGTCATTACTGTAAGGCTGCAAACGTGGTAAATAGGGTCCGCGAGTTGGGGAAGCCAAGAAAGCTTCCTGTCGCTCTTGCCGTTAGGCTCGTTGCATTCCGCGTATAACTGAGGTTGGCGTTCTCGCTCTCGCTTTCATGCTTACTGGTCTCTGGAGGAGGAGGCCCGTGACCTTTCGTCTGTAAGTCGGTTGAGTGTATTCGTCCGCAAAAGGACCGTATCCCATACACTAAGGAGACGGAATAACGGCATCGTCAACGAGGACGAAGACCAAGTGAAACTCAAAAAGACACGTAATTGTTGTTGATGTTGTTTGAGAGTGACAGACTGGGCATGATCGTCTCAGCATATGATTCGAATGCGAGTTCCGAAAGCAGCATCGGATACAAGGCGTGGGAACACATCCATCCGGCAAGTCAAAGTAACAGTACCCAAGCTACCTCTTTTCCGGGCTAGAGATCCAGCAAACTGGCACGGGCGTCGCATTGTCTCCTGCCTTTCTGGAAGTAGCGGCATGGAGAACGGGGATGCGTGATTCGATAGTGTCGTTGAACGCTCAAGGATCAGATCTAGCAAAATCTCCTCAAGTGCCGGTGAAGAAAAACGCTTAACAAATCAGTGATAAGCGTTTCCTTAAAGACAACACAAACGGCTACAACCTTCGTTGGAGGTCTCCATCAAACAGACTACTGCCTGGCAATTGCTTCAACGAGTCATCGTCCCAATTTCGTTTCGACGACTCACCCCCACTGGGGGCCCAAGCTGACGGGCGTAGGTTAAAGAGCCCTGCATACCGTTATTCCGCGAGAACCTGCATAACGGTTAGGCCCTGAAGGGACGGGTGTGGTTTTTTTTTTTTCTGTTGTGCCTTTATTTTTCTTGTTGCTCCTGATGTGCGTGTGCGTGTGTGCGTTTTGCTGGCAATGTCATTCGATAGATGCTGTAGTGCTTACTTTAGCCCACGACGTGCAGGCGTAAAAGTTCTAGCCCTCATCTCTGCCCACGGGGGAAAAAAGCAGATGATGCAGAGAAACAAGGCAAGCGTCGACCCAAAACAGATTTCTGCCTCCCCAAATCTCGATGATGACTGTCCCTTTCTTGCCTCTAAATCTTGTCAGGGTCCCCCCCTCCGATGACCCCGAGCGACGCCGGATCTGTGTCGTGCCATGCAGCACCGACTTTGGCTCCCGCTCAGGGCCCGGCACCTCCGGCAGGGCTCCGGGCTCGTCACACTGCTCGAGCGGACATGGTTTTGCTTCCTGCTCGAGGCTTTTTTAGCTTCCAGAAGGATCAGGAGACTGGTATCGTGCCGTGCTGGTCATAAGCAGAGCAACACACACGCCCAGGAGGGGATTTCGTTGCTGCCTAGCGAGGGAGCAAGTCGGACCCGTTTCTGATGAATTACGGTGTCGGTGTAGGGCACACGCAAAAGGTTTGACCCGGCAGTCTGCGTATGAGTGTGTGATGTGACTTTTTGTGCCTGCGCAAACCTTGAAACGGCGTGGTTTGTACTTCCCGCAGATATCAACACGCCACGGCGACTCGAGTAATCTCACTAAGGAGAGGCCATCTTGAGTCGTTCCAGGTACGAAAGTACGCGGCCCGATGTGGATTGAGTTTCCCCCCAACCAAAAGACTCATTACCGTACATGATATTATCTCCAAAGCAGGGCCCGCTTAGACGGTGGTTGACGCCCGTTTGACGGTTTGACTGAGAACAAAAGTGGCAAGAAGCAATTGCCAAGTATGATCAAGCTGATTAATTAAACTGACAGCGCATGAGTCGATATGAGGTTTACGCCCGTTGTCTTGAATTATGGTACGACGACGAGTTTCGGAGCTGCGGAGTGCGGACTTTGTACAGGTAAAATGAAAGTCCAGAATCCGTGCTTTGCAATCATTGCTTGGAGCCTTGTGCTACTCGAAAATTAGCCTCGTGTACTCGTTTGGGTGTCTTTTTCTGTCTAGCCTCTCCAATCAGCATCGGTCATGCTTTGCGTTGGACGATCCTATTTTGCCGGTGGGATTCATGCAGCAGGTCAGGCCCAACTCACATGTCGCAACAAACATGAGGGAAACACACACACATCCCATGGGCCTTCCCCCCTCTTCCTTGTTCTCCTCATTCCGATGGCTTCGCCGAGCGAATACCCGCCCTCTGGATATACGGCATCTTGTAATGATTTAGAAAGAAAAAGGGGGGTGAAGAAGAGAGACAGACAGAGACAAAGTAAAGAAGCAATTGTCCGCTACAACTCCGATGCCTGTAGTGAGCGTCTGGTTAATTCCCACTTCTGGTGACGAACACGACGGTCTTTGGCTGCGAGAGCCGCTCGTGGTTGTAATACTTTGTCTAGCACGGCAACAAATTGCCAGAAGCCCTGCAGTCGGCGACTCAACACCAAGCTCTGTCTGAGGGGCGTTTGTTGATGAAGATGGTTTGGATCCTGATGACCACTGGCCGGGAGCGATGACAGACGGAAACGCACAAACGAGGCATAGAGAAGCCCTGCATTTACTGCATTTACCCCTCAAAATGCCTCAATGTGTCACCAAGCACAGGTACAAGCACAAGCACACAAGCGAATCCTGCATGTTTCGGTAAGTTGACCTGTAGATTGTACTGTATGATCATGGGAAAGCTCGCACACGCGCAGAAGAGGGGATTGCCCGGAAAAGGAAAATATCTGGAAGCCTTCTGGAAGCCTTCGACAGATGAAAGGGGTGTGGCAGACGCTGCGGGTCTGCGGGGTCGTCAGCTAAGCCCACCAATTGGAGCAGCAGGAAGCGCTGGTTTGTATCGCGCCTCGGGTTTGTTTGGTGTTTATTGCTTGGTAGTCGAATGCAGGCGCCATGTCCGGTCATGTCCTGCACAGCTTCTCGCCTCGGGGATATTGCGCGATGCTACGGTACTCGCGCCTAGAAGCACTCATAATGGCACCAACGTTTAGCATCGTCATGCCGGCGGCAGGAACTCGGTGGCTCGCAGGCCGAGCGTCTGTTTGTGTCAAGTTTCCGCGAGCCTTAGCCCGCCATGTACATAGCCTAGGCGCGAAACGTCAAGGGTTGTCAAGGGTTTTTGTCCCTCTTTACTGTATTTTGTCTTTGGGGATCAAGCAGCAGCTAGTTGAAGCCCGTCCAATCGTCCCCATGACTCGAGCCATCTCGCATTTCCACTTTTTGCGATGCCTGCATTATCTCGCACTTTTGTTGCTGCCCTGGACCTGGGTTAGACAAGGCAAGACAAGGCAAGACAAGGCAAGACAAGGCAAGACAAGGCAAGACAAGGCAAGACAAGGCAAAGTCAAAGGCAGCCAGGACAAGGCCCGGCAAGACAGAAGCCGTTCGAGACTTGGTGACAAACCTGGACATTCATTGTTCGTCTTCGCAGCACCCCCCTTCCTCCCTTGCCCTACGAGGCTGTACAGTAGCACCTCGCAGTATACAGCCAAACAGCATCCTCTGGGCGAGACAAAGACGGGCGTCGCAGCGGGTCGAACTGTAACTGCGCTGCGCTCTGGATCAGCGGCCGAACCCAAAGCACCGACCCTATCGCCGCCTGACACCGGCCTTTAATTATCTACCGCCCGGCAAGCTTACAAGGCAGCAGCAGGTGTGTCCGCGCGGGTAGCTTACCATACTAACTTGTGCGGGAGGGAACCCAGCCCAGCAGCGGCCAAGGGGGCGTGCGAATAGTCAAAGCAGCGTTGATGAGCAGAGCAGAGAAGAGCAGCAGCGCTGTTACTCTGCAGCAGATGGCGAGACAGGGGCCATTCATTGGGCTGAAGGGGCGCCACTCTTATGCATGCGTGCTTGTACAGCCGCTTCTGGGTGTTGGCGGTTTGTGGTTGCTTGTGCTGCTGATTGTGCCTCGTTTGAGAAGGGAGATGCGACTGTATGTACTGTGCGGTACTGCCACGAGGGGATCTGCAAGGGATACAGTATGAATGCGTAAGGTGGTGATGGTGATGATGATGATGATGACGGTTGAATGAAGAAGTTCGAAACCGTACCCATTGTACTGGACGGTACATGGACTGAACATTCTGCATGTACACTCGAGCTTACCTAAGGCCAAGTAGCGCCATCAAAAATCCGTGGGAGGTACGGATATACAGCACAAGCACAGCGCCCTACAGCGCCCTACCAAGTACCTACACCAGGCAAGGCCAAGTACCTGGGAGTACCTGCACATGCGCTGCAGCGTAGCGCCGTTAGGCACATAGCTAGGCCTACAGTAGCGCTGTGGGAGTGCATTTTGCTGCTGCATTGCTGGTGCCGGAGCGCCGCAACTGCACAGTCCGGCTCTACAGTAGCGCCTGTTGTAGCACGTCCCGGTTCCTCCATAGCGGACGGGAAGGTGGCGGCACATGGCGCGCCCTGGCAGTGGGGCGGTGCGGCCTGCCCCGCTTCCTGGGCTCTTTTCTCTTTCAATTTCCTTTTTCTCTCTCTTGGGTAAGTTTTGTTAATAATTTGTTGATCATTTTTATTTTTATTTTGGTTTTGTTGATGACTGTGTACGGACTCAGTACGGAGTTAGGCTACTACCCACGAATACAGTAATGCGCTTTCTCTCATCCTTGTCTGCGCTTCACTTCCCATATCCGGATATCCAATCTTTGTACGAGTACTTACATTCCCGGAGCAGAAAAAGGGGCATCAATTACAGCCAAGCCAAACAATCAACTGTTGTGTGTCAAGTCTTGACCTCTTTCTTGTTTGCCCTATCTAACTAGTAAACACGTTCGGTCCATGTGCTATTGCCCCGGGCTGTTACTCTAGTCCAGCCAGGCTGAGGCTGCCCCAGTGACATGCCCAATGACGACAAGAGCATGACACATCCCTCGCAAATTGCTACCCTGTAGGAACACATGCTTTTTTGAGTTGCCCTGCCCTGATTTGCTTTGCTTTGCTTCCCAGATTTTCCTTTCAAAGGTTGCTTCGGCTTTGCACCGATATGCACCATTAGTTACTCACTGCCCTGCTTTGTTGGACCCGTTACTAATATCCACCAGCCCATCCATATGCGCCTTGCAAAACAAGGCTGTCCAACTGACGTCGGCCTCTACACAGTCCCCGAGAAATGGCAACACACCTCCCCATTCTCGTGCCGGCCTGGCTACAGTAGCGGCTCGTTGTGGGTGGTCCATCTACAAGTACATCCATACCTACTTCGTAAAGTTCCCGTCTCTCACACATGCAAAACAGCCCCGGGAGGTGGCAGTGCCCAGAGAAGAGAGATTACTACACACATCAGACAAGGCTAGTACTCGTACAGACTTGCTACCAACGGCAAAAGCAGATTACAGTACAACCCATTGCAAGGATGCCAGGATCAAAAAAGACAAAAAGGTAAATACAAACACGACCATTTCTCCGATGATGGTCTTATTTCTGGGGAATTCGGATTCCCGTCCTTTCCCACACACACAAGGTCCTTGCATCTCCGTTCCCGTTGATAAGCAGCACATCAGCCCAGCCAAACGGCACATGCTATATTGGGGCAATGCCAAGCAACCGGCCGCCCCCCAGACACACCCAAAAAAAGCATCGCTCTCCGGCAAAGCTACAGTAGTATTGACCCTTATTTTTTTCAAGATACTACTCTGTACAAACTACCTGATCCTGTATAGTAATTTTAATATCGAGAACCTGCTGAGTCGAGATGATGCCGATGCCGATGCCGATGACGATGACGAACCATGGCGGGCCACCTTCTTCTTCAGCCCAACTTACACTCAAAAGGACAACATTGAAGAGAGAGTGTACGCAACACAACAGCCATGCCCTTTTGTCGCCATCATACTTACACTACTCCGTTAACTAATACACTGCATTGCACTACTTCCAAATGTGACGCCTTCTCAACAACATCCCGTAGCACACACCAAATTCCCATCATCGCCAAACGGCCATAAGCAACGTCAATCGCGTGCTCTGCATATGCATTTCGGGTAAGCTCCGACTTTAGCTCAAACCACCCCCAAACTCCGGAATGCCGCGTGTTTTTGTGAAGCGCGAAAGAGCGAGGCCGCGGGGGATGGGATGGGGGATGTATGAACGAAGATGATGATTGGGGAAAGGCGTGAGAGAAACAGAGACACAAAGAGAGCATGAAAGGGTGTGTGCAAGCAGCAAGCCAAAAAAAAGAATAGAGTAAAGGGAAAACGCCAGGCGAACCTGAAATCCCGGAGTCTCTGCGAATCAACAGCTCCCATTCGTAAAACTCACGAATCAGGTGTTGGAGATTCAGCCATCCCGATCTACGATGGCGCTACTCTTACATGGGCCCCATCTTTTGTTATTTCCCTCCAACGGCTTTTCAATTTTTTCTCACGCTCTCTGTGTCTCTCTCTGTTAAGTTTGCTCTTTTGGCTTCATACTTGCTGAGCTATCGTCATCCGCCCCTTGTCCGCACACACCCCCCTTCGACGTTCCGCCTTGTCCCCTTTCGCAAACCTTGTCTTGTGAAGAATAGCGCGCCGTCTCTTTTTTCTTTCCTTTCTTGCTTTCCCTTTTTCAAACTTATAAGACGAAATGGAACGGGGGAAAACGACAAATAATAAAATCAAGCGAGCGGCTTTTTAAACCCCGTCCCCAAACGAGGCTTGTCCCCTCCCACCACCCCCAGCCAAGCCTCCCTCATGTTATACACCAACAATGACAGGCTCCAAGCACAAGGGGAGGGGTGTCTCGTACGAAAAACACGGCGGCACTAAGCAGTTCAATATTTCCTTTTTCTCACCAAAAAGACAAAAAAACAAGGCCACGCCCCCCCTCATCCCTCTCCCACATCCCACCAAAAACCGACCGTCCGACCATCTGGCCGTGTCCAGTCCTCAGCCGCAGGGCAACATCCATTAGGTATTAGGTATAAGGTTGAAAGAGAGAGAAAAAAAAAAGGGCCCACGCAATGACCCCATGTTGATGATAAGGCTGGCCATGGCACCACCAAGCCTCGTACTATAAGTAATCAGAAGCCAGCAGCCCTACCAACCACAGACCCCCATCTAACTAGCTTGCCTGGCCCTGCCCCTTCTCCGTACTTTGCCTTGCCCTATCTAGCTTACGTGTACGCTGCACGGATGCGTGATTCGCTTCTTTGCATGCAAGTTGCTTCGTACAAGGCGGAAAGAAACCGGAGCAGTACGTACCCCCTTAGCTCGGGGCAAAGCTCCCCAGCAGCATCATATTAGCACCAATGCTAGTAACTATTCCGAGCAAAGAGCCAAAGCAAATCAAATAAAAAACAAGGCTCGTTGCCACTCGTAAACTCGTACGGGAAACCGATGTAACGCCCGGCCAAGAAAAGACAGACCTGCGGGGTGTGAGACGAGGCGAAGGCGCCTTCATTTTCCTTCTGGCGTGCAAAACCTAGTACCAAGAAAAGAAAAAAATAAACACCCCCGTTGTAGCACCCGTATTTGTCCTTGCTTATACGGAACGTGTTAGTGTCTTCGTTCTCTCTTATGTTTATTTTAATTTTTGCTTGGCCTTGCGAGTAGAGCAGTAATATCCGAGCTCCCGTTTTTAGACCAGCTCACCGTAATTAAAGACCCTTGGGGCAGATCTATATGGGGAGAAGACGTGGGCCAAGGAGAGCGATTACTCGTAATGGGGTAGTCCAAGTTCCTGGATGAGCGAATGCAACCTTGTCTAGGCCATATTCCTCTCGGCCGATCTCATTTATCGCATCGTATTGCTTGGTTATTGCGTGCCACACAAACAAAGCGCGAGTCTGTAAGCCAAGCATTATTAGTCAACAACGGTAAAAACATCAAGCCACAGCAGAAAAAACAATGTAAGCCCAGCCTTGTACTCGTAGCAGCTTCATTTCAGCCCCAGACGCCACGAACAAACCAGCAAATTGCCCCCCATCCCGTTGTAGTATTACTACTGTAGGCAATCGCCGCTCCCGCACTCCGTACACAATCGCTATTCTTCATCCCGTCCCCCGAGACTCCGGACTCCATAGTATTGGGTTGGCAAATAGGCCCGGCCAAGACACGTGCGGACGACGTGGGCATAAACTCTGTCCCGGTTCCCCCATCATAGTGGACCCGGAAATATAGGTGAGCAAATCGTCGCCACGCCTTATGGATCCCAGCGTATACGATGCAATACGGACCCGGGATGCATCTCGACTCCCATTCCCAAACGGCCGGTCCATGCGGTTGAGTCCCCTATCTTGCCTTGGCATTACCTTATACCGGATACACGTGCGTAGAAGGATCGGATAGGAATTATTTTAATTCCTTTGCCCGATGGCAGATGCGGAATTATAGCAAATCTCCCTTCCCCAACGTTGCCAAGCCGCATATCGAAATGCACTGAATCCTCATTACACCGTTTTTGGGCGTGACTTGAATCTCAGCCCACGAAATCATCTCAAACTCGTAAATCCCCTCAACCCAGCCGGAACCCCCATCTCTCGAGCAAGAAAGAGGGCGTGTTGCTTAGGATTATGGAGTTGCAAGAGGGGGCCAAGCAAGTAGCGCAAACTCCAATATCAGTTCAGATTCAAGTCCTTTTGTGGTTTTGCCTGACTTATACCCCTTAGTCATCCCTTGGTCAACGCTATGGAGCTTGCTGTAGGCGACTATACTATCGCTATGCCGTATCGACGATACTTGGGGGTGGGCTTTGTGAGGTTGACAACTCGTCCTTTTTTTTTTAACCATATCATAGCGCGCAGCGGTAGCCTCAGTGATCCTAGTCTCAGTCGAATTGCTCGTATACGAGTAAAAACTCCAAGACCAGAAGAGAATACAGAAAGGGGAGTGCAGCGGAAGGATTTTGCGAAAAGGCTATAGAGGAACCATACCTTACCCTTCACAGTCTGGCTTTGGTGTTGTTGTCCATGGCGAGTCATTCATCGTCTTACTGGTAATTTTTTGCTTCTTTGGGAATATGGTATCATACCATCCGGCTCTCGTACTTTAATGTATCTGCCTGCCTGGTGTTTTCTCGTCTATCAAAGCCGCCGCCGCATATTCATGCCTCCCCTATTAGGCATTTTTAGTAATAATCCCGCTGTAGGCGCCGCTCGGGCGGTTCTGCTCCGGCAATTTGGTTGGAGCCATCCGCCATCCCCACTAAGGCTCTAACTCAATTGCTTCCCGAGGGCCGCTCGGAGACAAACATAGCGAAGAAAGGGCGTGAATCATGCAAGACGATGGCATCCTTTTCTTCGATCTTCGGAGCAGAGGATATCTGCAGCGTGTAATACGGAGTAGGGCGAGCCGGCAGCCCCCCTTGCCGTGCCGCCGCCTCTTCTTGTCTTGACTCGACGCCGTTCCGTAGCCCCTAGAGCCATGGACTCGTGGTACTAAAGCCATACGGAATACTATTTGGAAGCATCGCAATTTTGCGCCCAACGTCCCCCCGTAACCGACCTGTTGGTTAATTGCCGCGGCTGCGGAATGAATGAATCGGTCTTGTCTTTCCTCCCCTCTCCCTGGCCGGCTTTCATCTCCTCGACGGAGACAGAGAAAACACATCCCATGCTCCGTACCGAGCATGATCCAGATCCATGTATACCCAATGGACGAGTCGAGCAGCAAGCGGTGACATCTAATGGCGGGGTCGGATGCTTCGAGTCCGGCTGACTGTACTCCCTACCAGCGAGGAATCCTTCCGATTGCGCTTCCATTTTCTGTAGTAAGCCAGCAGCGGTATGCTTGCAAGACAAGGCGGTAGGATCAACAGCACAGCTTGACAACAGCATTCCTCCGTTTCTCACGCCGTCTAGCACGTTCCTACTGCATGGCCAACGCAACAGTGAAGAAACTCCACACAAGTAAGCCTAGCCTGGGGACCCAGACAGCAGCCCTACATACGGAGCATACGTCAAGGCGCATACCCATACCCAATCCTGCGGTACATTCGCCTACCCTGCATCCTTTGGCGGAATGGGCATGGCGAACTTTTGCGCGGAGCTCGCATGTACTTGCATGTCCCAGCTGTTGGTTGGTCACCATCCGGCGAGTGCTGAATCCTAAGTTGAGGTGTTTTTTCTCTATCCCTCGTCGTCTTCCCATGTCCCATATTCGCTTGAATCATGAGCCTTGGTTGGGCCGCAGGGTGTGTGGCCAACATTGAAGTAAGCATTAAGCATACCGCAGAATAGAATCATAAACGACACGCCGCTTACAGTTCTCCCGTGCCCATCGCATCGTGATAGTATCTGGACCCAAGGGAAATCGCAAAAATTAACCAGCTTCCAGCAATTTGGAATTTCTTGGCCGCCAGATTTAGGTTTGCCCCTGGGGAAGTATACGCGATAGCCGGAATTGGCATGTTTGCGGGCTCTTTCATGTCTTGATAGCCTATTTCTCGTTCAACTGACTCGAGTAGCAGCTGCTTATCCGAGGCTTTGAGGTGAAGAGATCCACCTCCATATTCTAACCTCAACAACATCTCAACACGTGTTTCACCGCAATCTGTAAATATACTTGCCAGTACTTGTGTTACCGATTGAGGAACGGATTAGCATCTTGCAGAGACACTATGCCGCCTCACAAGACCAGCTCGGATATCATATCCACAGGAGCGCATCGTATTTACACGCCGGTGCAAGATGGCTTCCCCCACGTATAACGTAGCTCACCCTCACCCCTCACAACCCAAGGTGAGATATATCAGATAATGGTAGTGTAAGAATTTGTAAGACGAGGGCCCTTGGCGCTACGTCGACCACCGTTTACTCGAGCCAAACGCTGCTTGGCCCAGAGTACGAGCATCTCATCGCTCCGAGGCATAGGAGATAAACGGAGCTTCCAACTAACCTTCTAGTGTACCACCTTAAGTATAACACGCAATTCGTTCTGCCGCCGAGAGCCACAGTTGCCGCAGAGTATGCCGCATCCGTACAGCCATAGCCAGATCCTTCCACTTAGATCTCTCCAAAGGGAGGTGGGTGGACGGAAAGAATTTGGAAAGAGACTCTCAACCATCGGATAGGTGATGCCGAGTGGGAGTGAGAGGTGTTCGGCTTCCGTATCCCCACCTCCAGTTAATTTGTCCTCGTGTCTCTCAAATCCAGATGCGGCAGCCTGCATGCCCCCTTGCAGCGGGAATAAGACAAGACGAGAGGAAAATGAATCGGTGCTTAATTTCTGATTGGCCTGGGGGGATAATACCACCAGAAGAATGCCGTTGGACATCCCCCTCCATGGAAAGGGCTAGTATTGGTACTCGCAGTGCAAGCATCAGTTTACCTACGAAGCAATCTCCCCTGAAAGGGTTGTGCATGGGTTGGCTACCAGGTAGGTGGCTGTGGACGTGTATCGGCCGAACATTGAGGCATCGCGGCCGCTCCTCGGCCGAGCAGAGACCGCGCCAAAAGGGCGTGTATCGTGACCCATGTTGGAACAAAGCCGGAGTAGGCAGCAGTTATGCAACAGCGACACAGCACAACCTGGCACAACCTAGCACACTAATCCCATGCCCCTGGCCAGATGTTGGCTTCTGACCTCGAATAGATCCCAAGCCCGCCGTTAGTTGCCTTCTTGGATTCGAGAGGGCATGCTAGTACAAATACTGCACCCTTCCCCCCCTTCGATCTCACGGCTGTAAGAGACGCCCATCCCCTTACCGCAACGTTGGAGGTCGGCAATTCAGTCAGAAACAGAAAGAGAGACGTTCGAGGCGTATGTAGACAAATCCGGCTGTAAACGGTCAAGTTATTGCGAGTGCTAAGGCGGTCACTCTTCAGCTTCATGCTACAGGACCGCTTTTTCAGCCCTGTGACTGCTGGCCCTACAGACACACGCCCACATCCCAGGAGCCAGAGGAAGCCGAGACAAAACAGAGACGGAAAAGGACAATTGCTTGGGACCCGGCCGTTTTAGCGCTGGGAATGGACTCCCCTTCCGTGTCACTCTTAGCCAGTCACTCGGGCCTGTGATGCTGTCCCCTCACACCCCAAGGTCCACTTGGAGGAAGAAGGAATACCAAGTACTTGCTTGTACCAAGTCGAGTTAGAATGGTGACAGATACTGCCTAGTACAAGGACCAGCCGTACGTTCTCAGAGGGGCATGAGACCCAAAGCCTCCTGCAAAGCCCTACAGCAGGGCTGCTTTAACTCAATTGGGTGAGACGACGGGCTAAACCTCATATCGTATAAACGCAGATGTTGCCCCTCCATCCGACTGGGCTGTGGTTGGAGGGGCTGAGGTTAGGGAGCTGCGGCGAGTGACCTATCAGCAAGCTCCATCCTCATCTCGGTCCCGAGGCTTTCTCCTTCATCTCTCCTGTCCGACCATTTCGGCTCAGTGCCTCGTGCCTGTGGTGTGATTAGTGCCTAGGCCAGCTGAACTATCGTTTGGGTGGGATCAAACAGGCAAACCAAGGGAGGAGAAAGAGAGAGAGAGCGAGGCAGAGACAGACAATCAATCAAATGGGCAGCACAGGCCACCACATGACCAGCATCTCCTGCGCCAGACTCATCCTTCCAAAACGCCCAGCTGAACTCTTGGTCTCTTGTCTCTTCTTGTTTCCCGCCTGTCTTACTCACCCCCTTCTCGCCCACCCCTTTCCATTTGCTGATAGTTTAACGCCTTATACATGTTATTCCGTAGTGCGCGCGCATAGTCGGCCAATATTTTGCGTTAAATCTAAAGATTCAACCATCAACCTCAGCTCGGCTTTTGCTAATCAGCGCGAGGACGGCACCTCTGGGATAGTCCGCCAAGTTATTCCCTTTCTGGAATGCAACTCTTGCTGGTTTTGGCTCAGGTCCCCACACGCCACTCGCTGCCTGCTTATGCAATAGCCCAGGCGTACGTAGGCAAAGTAGGCTATCGGACAGCTGTGTCTCAGTTCTTCGATTGATGCGAGTCAAGCTCCAGGCTTCGTCGTGGCAAATCCGAACCGACATGTCATCATGATACCTCATCCCGCTGAAGCCATGGCACCCATCTCGGGATGATGGTAATTGCTTTGAGACGCCGGGCGGCCACTTCCTTGAAACCCATTAGTCTGCCACGTAAGAACCAAGCCACGCTTCTGAGCGTGCAGAATCGAATCCCCGCAAAGAAATTTCCCAGAATAGGACAATCTCCCGCGCGGGCACATGGCAATTAGATTTCCTTTAGTAAGCTCGAGATCGACAAAATATTGATGCAAAGTGCGTGTGAAAGCAATCCAGAAAACCTGTTGCAGAGAGCGGACATGGAGCCAAGGCTGCTGCTAGCACTCCGTAGATGCCTATCATTCGTAAGATACATGGCAATCTGACAAGTGACATTTAGCGAAATGGTCATCCCTGCGCCCGCGGCTGAACGCGTTTTCTGCTGGCAAAGGCATATCCTCAATGCGCACTTGTGGTTTTCCTAGTGGTACGATCATGGTATGATGGACAGAATGTGCAATCATAGCTGACCTGACTCTCCAAACGCTGTGTTGCGTGCCTCGCTGTGTCTCGACACTTGGCCCGCCCGCAGTAGGACCGACATAGACCAGCCCGTGGCCGACTCACAGGATCTTCAGGGGGGTTCATCTTGCATCGGAAGGGATAGAGCAGGCGATCTAGCGCTAGGATTCCGATTCTCTGCATTGCACACTCCGTACTCCGTATACTCGGACCAAGGTAAAAAGACACAGCCCGGCGTTGCATCTCGCCTAGGTGATTTGCGCCAACGTCCGCGCCTAGGCCGTGGTATATTCCGCATATATCTCTAACCAACCCAATATTAAGCGATCGGAGAAGAGGCACGCTTGAAGATGCACTCTCCGTCCCACCCCGCTTATTCCGGACCGCTTCAACCAAGAGGCATCCCCCTTGCCTTCCCTTCTGACACCCACCTGAAGCCCTAGTGACGGGACCAAGAAGAACATTGACCCCTTCTCCTTTGGGCAGCATTTTCGCGGCGCGAGCGATTTGTGGGGAACCCCGTAGTAGTCTAGTTCTCAGGCGAATCGTCAGACCGCCGTCTAGAATGCTTCTAGCGTTCTCTGCTAGACCAGATGCCGCCTAGACCATCTATCGAAATTTGCAAGATAACCGGGCCATGTTGTCATCTTCTTCCACTGTCGTTGTTTTCCGTCATGTCCTTCCTAACCTGGGCGTGCGTTTGGTTATCGTTTCCACTTGAAACGCGGGTCCCATCCGTAGATCTTTCGTGCCGTGTATGTCGTGTATAATTAGCAGCTTGCTATTACTCGTACATGCCACCTCGCCCGCGTGTAAGGAGAAAGAGCGCTCCCAGGTGCCATTCTTAAGCCCGAGGACGGTGGTGATGCGGCTGTGAAGAGGTTTTCCTGCTGACCTCATCACTAACACCGCCATCGGCTGCTCGCTCTCGACGGGAGAGGAGCCTTGTGTGCGGTTCGTAGCGCGTGGCATATCTGCAAGCCCCGAGGCAAATGCAGACCTACGTAACATTCATGTACTCCGCAGCTTCTGGCAACAATCTGCACCTTCAACCGCCATCTTGGTTCTTGGTACCAAATCCCAGGTGTTTCCGGATGAAAAAAGGGCTGGCGGCGCCGGCAGTTGACACGGCGTGCATCCGTGGCGACGGCTTGCAAATCGGTCGTCGGAGCTCGGGACCCTCTTTTACCAAGTTCGGTCCGTACATGCATACGAGCGTGCGAATAAGAAGCAGCCGTTGACATATAAACTGGAGCTCTGCGTCAAGCTGCCCCGGTTTTCCCCCTTCGGCTCCGTTTGGAGAGTAATTTGGTTCCTGAGTCTTGTGGACCCGGGCTACGGGGACCTCGAAGACATCCTGGTCGGCGACCTCTCAAACCCTCATGAGATTTCTCTTGTATACGTCGTTGCGCTCACATCTTCGGCTTCCTTGTGTAAGACACGCCGTGCCTCTCAAAAGCCCTTAGCCCGCCATCATGATTATCTTGCGGGCGTTGCTGGACCCCATCAGCAAGGCACTGACCAGGCGTGAATGCAAGAGGAGGCGTTTTGTCACATTCGTAGGCGCATACAGCAATGGCATTAGCCAACACCGACTCATTGTTGCTGATCCTTATTTTTAATTTTCTTTTCAACCACCATTGTGACGATAACACGTGCCACGCCCCTTGGCAGACTTACAGCCCTACGAACAAAGCTGTGACACAGGAGGCGCATGTACGTTTCTCATAGTGGAGAAGCGCAGATGATGGTTCGCGCCACATTCTGAGGGAGGCTCCAAGGGTTGTAAGAGAACCTAGCCGCTCCCTTGGGGCATCGTCGTTCCTTAATGACGGTATGCTGCATAATCGCCCGATGCTCCGGTTCGTCCGGACGTTTGGCCAGTTGAATGAGATTTTGCTGTCGAGTCCACCCTTCCAGGCTGCCCTCGCAAATAATATGATGCATCGCCTTTGCTCGACGAGTCCTGACTCAAGCCCTCTCCACATGCTTCCACTGCAAGGAAAATCTCCCGTCTCCCTTCGTCCGAAGACGTAAAATGTTGGGAGATGGGCGGTAAATCGCTGCGATGGGCATTGTAATTGGCGCCAGGCCACCTGGTTCTCTTGCGAATCCTTGCTAATTGGAGTTTATGCTTCAGCCTTGCGGACCACCCCTCTATCGGTGCCGGCTAGCCTTGTGACATCCACGCTAATCGTTCAATCTCCGCCAAGGCCCAACTGGACTGCAGGCTTCTGGAAGATCCGGCTAGAATCACAGTAAAGAGGGTCTCGTTTCCGCTCGTGTTTTATAAGCGCTTGTGTTGAGTAAACTCATTTGTGCTCGGAGACTTTCTAGATAGATTGATGATATGAGCTAGAGTAGGGCACTAGCCGGAAACCTCGGTCGACCAACTTGTATAACACGCCGCTTTGGAAAAGTGTTTCCACAGCGTGTTATACAGAGTAGAACATGGACCATTTCACATCCGCACAGGGCCTCCAGTATGTCGTAAAAATAGGTGGGGGATTGGCACGACTGTAAGATGTGCTCCGTACCGTAATATCGATCCCGAGTCGTTTACTTGACCGTGTTCTTGGTGGCGGCAGAGATAGTCCCCAGATGCCGAGGCTCATTCAATGCTTTGGACTGGTTGTGGGCATCCTTGGGATTTGCCCCTTGGTTTTTGGCATTAGCTGCAGCGACTCTTTCATCAATAATGCCCGTAAATGTGATATCGGACGGACGTAAACCCAGAGCACAACCGGATCTGACGACAATAAGGTGATGCAGCTCGCAATGCGCACAGGATAACCGGTAGATGCGCCTCTTGAGGCTTAGCTGCTGTATCGGCACCGCACCATTTTCTGTCCAACCACAGGGTGCAAACTGCTGTGGCTAGCTTGGGATGCCAGGGTGTGCGTTGCGATTGAATCCGCCTCTCGAAGCTTCATACCATTCACAAGGCGCAGCTGAGTGGGCCGCGGCCGCGGTAGAGAGGCCAAGCTGCGTTGTGCAATTACGAGTACAAGAAACGGAACAATCCGTTTCCCCCTTTTTCCTTTTTTTTTTCTCAATGTCGCTGCCCCGACTCATGCGCAACGATGGAGCGATGCGCCGGCCGATAATTCAGGCCGCTAGGCTGATCTTGCTAGCGGCGAGGGATGGTAGCTGGAGAAAAGAAATAGATGCAGGGCGTAGCTTGTGTTTTGACGACTCCAAAGACGGGCTTCAATGGGTTACGCCCTGACACACCCCTCCTCTTCCTTCTTCTTTCATGCCGGCCGAGAGAGTCATGGACGGTGACTTCATTTCGCTTTCAGGAGCCACGACACCTGGCTTGGATGCCAAATGTAGAAAATACACCCGCTGCTTGTCAAGCCTTCTTTTGGCGGGGAAGCGGCGTGCTTGACCAAGCTCGGCCCACCTTTTACCCTTTTGTTGACGAATATGGCGATTAAAAGCGATGGTGGTTAAACGCGGAATTTGGAGCATAGCCCTGCTCGTTCTCCATAAGGCTGAGAGCCGAATAGCCTACCATTTGTGTCGTGTCGTAAGGCAATGTTATGCTAATAAACCCAGGATGCCCGGAAATCACCAGCATCAGCTAACTATGTACTAGTATTGGTACATTGATAGGTCGAGGGGCGACCCAAAGCGCATGCGCGTTGGCGACCCATCTCATCCATGGCGTAAGACGTATGAATAACCGTATTTGCTGTTTGTCTGTTCGCCTCGCGCAGATCTTGTAGCCTTGCTGTGGACGATTGGCTGTGGGAGTCAGTTGCTCTTCACTCTATTCCGCCCTGCGGCGCCCTTTGGTCAAGAAGCTGTGCCGCCTTGCGGAAGGCCTGCGGAATGGTATCAATTGCCGACATCATGTACCGCAAAAGCTGAAAGGGTTAGTGCCTCTTGTGAGTGTGAACTAGTGGGTGCTCAAACTTCCCGGTCAGCATCTTGAATTACCCTTGCTGAGACAATCGTGGTTGTCGACTTGGTGCGGTCCATACAGTACTGACACGGAAATGTGGTCTGGCTCCGAAAAACGCCCTGCTCTGAAAGACCGACACACCTTACCTGAAGAGGCCATCGTTTACTGGTAGAAAAGGGATTGCACAAGCGTTCGTTTAGAACCTTGAGGCCTGGATGGTTCAACCCAGGAGAGCAGAATTGATGAGACTCTGCAGCTTTGCCGAAATCTGTCTCATGAAATGGCCAGAAAAGGCGATTTCGCCATTGTCATCACGTGACAAAACCTGTCACTCCCGTACCGGCACGACGCCAAGAGCACATCTCCGCTGGCACATGCTAGCCAGGCCTCGCGTTAATTACCTGTTTCACGGCGAGGACAGTCGAAGCCGAACCAGCGTAGGGAGTTGATTGTGGTTTGCAGCCTCAACAGTTCCCGTCTCCTGGCTTGGGGCTGAGAAAGGCGCTGACGACACGGGTTTACAGGTGGCACTGATGCCCACATCCAGATCTCTTTGCACCAGTGACGGCTTGCCTCGCAATACATATTACTCGGATTGCGGGGCAGTATCCATAGCTAGTTGCATATCAAATCTCATCTTGAGCAAACTCCAAGTCCATGTACTCGTAGTCCGCGCAGCTGGGTCCTTGCAAAAGAGGGGGGCGTACGGGGGGTTTAGGCGGTGTCATGGCTCAAGAAACCTCGAGTTGGGCGATGTCAAGGCTGATCGAGCTAAGCAAGGAGTCTCCCGTCGTCGTCTTTCGCAGTAAAACTTGCTGTTCGTGGGTCGGCTCCGGCGACGTGAAAGGGCGGCCGAAATCCACAAGCTGATCAGCCAAATGTCCTTGGATGGGCCTAGTGGCTTGCTGGGGCACGTACCGGAGCACAAGAGCTAAAAATTTCTCCAGGGAACTGCTGGCCTCTGTGCGGAAGCACGGAGCGCCGCTTGTGACTCGTTGCATGGGAACGGCATACTATGCTAAGTCAGCACGGCGAGCTGAGCTCTGAGCTAGTCTTAGGGCGATTCAGCCCTCCCAGGAGCAGAAGCTCGTGCGTGGGCGGACCGGTAGGGCGCAGAGTCCATGGAGGACGCGGAATTATTGCGTGAATCCTGTTGCAGGCACAATTAGTTAGGCCTCATGGCTCCGCCCAGCTGAAGTTAAGCGGCGTTGACAGGTTGAAACCCCATGCTGCGAGGCAGTATTAGGTGACATACCGCGGAATCTTGACACGTCTTGCAAGCCACAATCCAAGAACCTTGGTCATCTGTCCACGGAGATTGCAGTCGGGTCTGAGAGGCTGAAGCGACTTGTTGGTGATGCAAAGGCGAAGTTGGGGGTTAGCAGCGATTCTGACGCAGCAGCACGCACTAGCCCAGAGCCGACATGCCGGAGACGCTGCGTGTGAGTATGAGCTACCCGAGACCTGATTCAACCCAAGGCATTTTCTGGTTGGGCAGGATTGTGATGAAAGACGAAGAAATGCTGGTGACGTTTACTGGACGTTGGTGAGGCTGGGCTGATTGACTGGTTGGTGGTACTTTTGAATAAAAGGCGGTGTTGAGCGGTATTATTTGGCTGTGGCCGCTCTTTCCCACCCAACTTACCGGAGTTGTGGTACCATCTCGTCGTTGGTGCCGACAGTGGGATTCGCCCAATCTAGGTAGCTAGTACTTGGACTTGACCAAGATTGCCTGAGACAACAGCACTAGACCGCCCACTAGCCCGCGGTACCCAGTACCGGGGCCGCAATCTGGGAGCTGGTGACTGGTAACGAGCATCTCGTACCAACAGATATCCGTACAGTAAACCGCTGTCATGCGGCGTCTTCAACAAGCCGAACCCTGTCTCTCTTGCGCTCCAACGGCGATTCCAAATCTCCAGCCATTAGGATGAGCTGAGCTGAGCCTCGAGCATAGCGAACCATCTTCCACAAATCAGCAGACTGCCTGGTTCGCCGAGGCCATCCCATCGCTAACGTAAGAGCTGGCCACGATGCTGGCCTGGTCAGGACGACTAATTACGAATGCTTCTCCAAGGACACGCCTGAAACATCATCCACTGGTATTTCTCATCAGACCGTTGTCTTGGCAGTCCGTCCAGTGCTAAGGCGCCAAACTTAGGTCAATGTTATGACTGCGAAACTTGATCTCACGGCCTTGACCAGAGGCATGGTCATTATACAACAAGGAAGCGCGAGGCATCCGCATGGCGCCGTTGCCACCACCTGAGCGCAGGGCTGCCATAGCAGAGCCCTACACCCCTCCCCTCTCCTTGGATGGAGCTGGCTACTTCTCTCTTGTCCTGCTAGTCGGAGGAATATCGTCTCCTGCGGCTCGGCTCTGGAAGTGCTGCCATACAATACGGAAACATAGCTACGACGTGCTGGAACAGACTTCGTATACCGCAGGTCGAACGACCCCGGTCTTGTTGCTTTCCCTTTTTTGCCGTTTCTATCGCCAGGGGCCCGGATTCTGCATTCATGGAGCAGTAATGGCAGCCATTACTGAAAGGGATAGGAGAGACTGGGGAGAGTGAATGCAAGTACGAGCATAATACAGTAGGGATGGAAGACGAGTGGAGCGCCAGAGGGACAAGATGGAGATGGAACAGGCCGCCATGTCCAGCGTCCGGCATCATCAGTCAGTTCTCCAAGCAGCACTCATTCCCAGCAACAGGACCGCGCTGCTCACCACAACCTGAGATGGATGTTGCCTGGCTACCTTAATTGCTTAGCGCCGACTTGGACTGGACAGCAGCCACGCCTCACCGAAGCCAGACGCCCCCTCATCCCCTTGTCCCTCGTCCAGCCCTGGGACAGACAGCCCAGCCTAAGAAAGAGGCGCTCCACTGGTGGGATCAATGGCCCTACATACATGCACACCACCGTGCTTAACCCTACCGGTCCCTGCCTGCATCATCCACGCCCCCTCCTGGCCACTGGGGTGTCGTCCTCGCTCTCACTCATCTCCAGACAGCGTCAGTGCTGGCCCTACAGCCCAGCCATGGACACACCCCTCCTCCCCAGGCCAAAGGACCATAAGGCACTAAGACAGGGCTGCCCACGCGCATCCCGTCCTGCTACTTGGCTTGTACGACGGTGCTAGAGCAGCCGCACCCGAGCACCGTTGGCTCTCGAGTCTTGCTTGTACCTGTATGTACACCCGGGGAGGGGCTTGCAGTCCAACGCACCTCTCAAGTCAACCGATCCTCTGGGAACGCTCTTCGCTCGGCTTCTACTTCTGCTTCTACTACTAGCACTTCTGCATCGTCTCTTGGCCCCTGTTGCTGGTACGCTTGCAAAGTCCTCAAGGGAACGGAAGCATGGATACGCCCCTCCCCCTCCCTTCGATTACTCCGCTCTGCTCTAATAAGGCTGGTGCTTCTCGCGCCTTCAGCGGCCTTTGCTTGGTATCAAAAGGGAACATGTCAACGGCAGCTACAGCGTGAGTGGCATCGACGGCTGGTTGCCTTGTCGGTGTGCCTTTGCCTTGCCATCGGCCTCGTTGACTCAACCCCGGCACTGGGGAAAGAAACAAGATAGGGAGGCGAGAGAGGACGAGGAAAAAAGATAGGCTACTTTTGGACACAAGAAACAAACATGGCTCCTCCAACGCACGGCACCCCTTGTCCAACCACGTCCCTGGTTCTCCTCTAGCCAAACGACCACCCGCGCACTAACAGGATTGGCACTTGTTGGAGGCCATCTCAATGCTGGTCGCCTATCTATCTGCACGCCCCATGACCATGCTCTCGTCTTCCTACTCCCACGCCCTGCTCACTGTCTTGTCTCTCTGGCTGGGCCGAGCAGAGAGCGCAGCGGAGACCAAGCTTGATATTTCTCTTTTGGTCTCCCGCCTCTCGCCCCTACATTAAAAGTCGTCCTAACCTCCCACTTGTTATAATTCGAGGGCATCCCATGTCTTTGGTCCCCTCAACTTGCCTCTAGTGGCTTCGTGTATCATTCTTCCAATCCTCGTTCTCCAATCCTATTCGCCTTTACACGTTTGCCTCTTTGTCTGTTCCTGTTTTTGTTCAGCTACCATCCCCAGACCACACCCAGGCACGCACTGCCTCGGAGCATCTTTGCGGCCCATAGAGCTGGACCTGGAAGACGCAAAAAAATTCCGAATCCATTGCCACTTACGCATTTCTTCCCTGCTTCGCCGACGCGACACGTACGACGGACCCCGTTGCCGCAGCTGAAGCAGTATATTTGCCATTTCACTGGCGCATTGACTTCCCGTCAGCTACAATTCGTTTCCATGACTCGAATGGGCGTGTAACGGCAAACACCTTTTGCTCACATATTCCACTCCAAAGGCCCACCTCGGCCTTTGCTTTCTCTTCTCGACATCTCTTCCCGAACTTCAAAAGCCTATAACTCCCACCTCACATCACAACAATGGCCTTTCCTCCGCACTATAGAGAGGTCCCTGCTCCTCTCCCAAGCATCGTCGTGCCTGGAAACGGAGCCAATCGATTCAGAGACCAAGGCATTCCCTTCTCAAGAAGTCCGGCAATGGCCATTCCTGGTATCGAAACGCGGGACGACGTGCCTCCTCCTCTACCTCCGCCACGAAACCTCCCCTTTGGCGACGCACCTACCCAGTTTCGGGACGACTTCAAGGACAAGAGAGACTACTCTCGTGGCTCTTCCTTTGCCAGTCGCTCGTCCTTTGCCAGTGGCTACGGCAGCATGAGTCCCTGTCATATGGATGATCGATCTGGATACAAGAGAAGGGAGGCTGGAAGCATTACTAGCGATGAGGGCTATGCGAGCTATGCTTCCACAGAGAGGTGGGAACAGATTGCCTGCGCAAACCTCGCAGAGTAACAAAAGAAAGTAAAATAAAACTAACATGTTGCATATGGCAGGTCCCGCGATTCCCTCTCCAACAACGAACCCTTCTGGCTTCACCATAACCAATTTCACTACCAATCAGCAGCCGACCTTCACGGCGACAGCGCGAAGAAGATGCTGACTCCTATCCGGACGGTGGTGGACAGATCGCCCCCCCGTTCGCTTCTCAGCGGTCCCATCAGCGATCTTTCACGAGGACTGCAGAACGACCGGTTTGCTCCTAGCTTACCCAACCTACCCATCCAACTCCCCATCCACAGCCGCGCACCCTTTGAATCGCAACCCCGAGACTCACCAACCTTTTCCGCCGTCTCCCCCAACTCAACGCCCTTCCACCGATCCCCAATTGACCACCGCTCTCCCTATGACAGCTCAGAACCAGATCGTTCACCCCGAGGCAGGTCAAGACGGAACAACAGCGATGATGCCACTTCCACCCAGGGCAGCTTTGTTGACGATATGGAGATTGACGAGACATCCTCTCTCAAGAGACTTCACATTGAAGATGGATACGCAGGCGCAGGTCAGAAGCGCCGGGCCGCCAGCCCTGCATCGGACGACCTCGGCTTACACATGATGTCTGGCCAAGGTGCATCCCGCGGTTCTCCTACTCCTCGCCTGTCATCGGGCCCTCAATCCGCGACATCAATGCTGAGCAGCGCCTCTTCGCGACCCGGCTTCTTCATGTCTTCCATCTCTATCCCGCCTTCTGCTAGCTCATATGGCCACCGCTCACCCGGTGGGGTCTCACCAGGGGCCCTCTCTCCCACATCATGCACCTCTCCATACAACACGCCCGCATCCCTCAACCCAAGCCCCAAGACGTCAGTTGCCAGCAGAGCACCTATGCATTCACGAACCGCGTCTGGCGCCAGCCCACGGAAGCTCCCTGATATGCAAAAGCCCAACAGCACCAAGTTCCAAGGATTCTACATGTGCGAGTGCTGTCCCAAGAAGCCCAAGAAGTTTGAGACAGCCGAGGAGCTGAGGTACGTAAACAATGCGCTAAGTTTTCTTTTTTTCTATGCCCCACCATTTATTTTTGGGCCGGATTTCCTTTTAGAAGCTGTCTTGCTTGTTATATCATTCCAGCGCGCTGACTCAACCTCCTTAGTGCTCACGAAGCCGAAAAGCAGTATGAGTGCAGCTTCTGCGGCAACCGCTTCAAGAACAAGAATGAGGCCGAGCGACACCAGAACTCTCTTCATGTACGCCGTCATTCATGGTCATGCTCCGCGCTGTCGGGCTACAATCGGGCGTTTCACGAATCGACAACGCATCCCGGCGAGGCCGATGCGTGTGGTTACTGTGGGGAGGAGTTCCCTCGATCGGGACTTGGAGCGAGGGCCGGCTTACTCAACGGTGGTATCCAGGCAAGACACGCTACTGACCAGGACTGGGAGGAGCGGATCCGACACCTTCAAGAGGTGCACAAGTTCCGGGAGTGCAACTCGTCCAAGAAGTTCTACAGGGCCGACCACTTCCGCCAGCATCTCAAGCACAGTCACGCAGGCACTAGCGGCAAGTGGACAAACATGTTGGAGAATGCCTGTTTGATGGAGGAGGACCCTTCGCCGAGGTGAAGAAAAAAAAAAAAAAAAAATCTGGCTCTCGACGGCTGCATTCGAAGCACTGCAAGGATCGGCCGCGCGCAGCAGCTCTCATGACGATTTACTTAACGAATTGTTTATACATAAAAGCTCTTCTCGTTTCTTTGAGAAGACGGCATAGCCTCACATTTTTTTCCCCCGTTATTATTTTGTTAAACAAAAGGAATACCCGCTCCGGAAGGCGATATAGTGGAGCTCTGCATTTGCATTTGACAGTCAAAATAAATATTTTTCGCGTTGGCCGAGGCCTTTTTTTTTCTCTCTTCCGTTTCCTTTCTTTGATAACGAACGACTTTACGACAATCAGTTGATTCATATAATTGGGCGCTTGGGTGTCAAACCAGGGAAAAAGAAAAACTACGAAAAAAAAAATTGAGCTCTCAAACATGTTGGCTCAGCATTGGGAGGGAACCATGTGTGATTTCGCAAGTAAAATAAAGCCAGGGTACATGATGATGGCTGGATACGATGTCGCCACTCTTGGGCACATGGCCTCAGCCCACCGATGGAGGTAGGGTGATTCCAAAACACGAATGCCAAAATTCGCAGGGTGTTTTTGTGTGCCCTTGGAAAGTAATATGGCGAAGATGCATTGGTGCCAGCCTAACAACGGTCTGAAGGAGAGGAGGTCGAGCCGAAGATGCCATTGGACATTTGCAAAACAGGTCAGGCTGACAAAACCACGGCACGCAGCTGGGCTTGCAGAGAATCCCAGGTAGAGCATCCTCCCCCCGGCTGATTCCACGACGAGTAAGACGTGCGCATGCTTCTGTTGCGCCTGTGCCGCCGAATTTGGCGAAGAGAGGCAGCTCCCCATGTCAGCCGCTAAGACGGGCCTCACACAGGATTCAGGATCTCTTTTTTCCCCGTCTCTTCATCGCAGGGCTGCCTCTCTTCTTTGCTGCTACGATTACGGAGCACTACTACTGTCCAATTGCAGGCTAGCTGAATCTTCGGAAGAGCTCCCAGGCAACCCGCGTTTACCAGGGCTCGGGGCGGACGTTGATTCTCCCCTCTGCCGAAAGTCTAGATGAGCCTGGGTTTGCGTCTCAATTGCCGTTTTTTTGCTGTGGGACTCGATATGCCCTACCGGCCCTGGAGCGAATTGCAACTACGAGTACAAAAGGCGACTCACCTGTTGCGAGAGAAGGAATGTTGACGCAATCGACGTTGGCCGGCGCCTGGGAACAAATGGAAAAAGGAAATCCGTAGACGCGCAGATTTCCGCAGAGCTGCAGAGGAACTAAGCAAAGCCAGCCCATGGCCGTGGGAGCCCGTCGCAAACCACTCCCGAGCGAAATTTCACACTAGATTGGGCTGTACGCAAGTGGCTGACGATGAACGGGCTCTGGTTGGGCTGAGGCATGAGACCCCGGTCCCAGATACATGGCACGGGCTGGCCCCAAGCCCTACCCTCCTCGGCCTAGGTGGAGGGGGACAGCAGATGCTCAGCCAGCCGTCGTGTGACGGAGCCCAGCGAACGAGACATGGGATGCCCATTGGCAAAGATCAGACCGGAACAGCTGACATACAGATTGCCCTCTGGGACGGGCTTGGTAGGCATGGGAAGCCGCCTGAAAGTGGTGCCACACATGTGCGAGCGAGTGAACAGCCAAAAAAGACGTTTCATTCCTTGCCTCGCCGTGTATGGGTTTCTTTTTTCTTCTTTTTGCTACAGTACAGCCTTGATGCCATGGGCGTGTATGACAAAGGATGACGAGGTTTCATCAATAGCTTTTACGGACCTTTTCGGCCCCAGACGATCCGGCTGCGAATTGGAGGGAGGGGGTGGAAAGGCACCGGGGTTTGGGAGGAGGATCCGGCCGGCGAAAGAGGGAAGACGAGGACGCAGACAAATGCCGAAAAGGGGTGGAGGCTAAATGAAGTAGAAAAAGTGATTTAAAGACACTCAAAAAAAAAGTCTTGAAAAAGGGTTTCAAGGCACGATTTTTCAAAATATTTAGATATGAAAAAAATTGGCAATATGATTCATTTCATCAACAAGGCTCTCCCTCCATCTCCCCCCCCCCTCCCGCATGTTTGTCATGTTAAACCCGACAGGATTTCAACGCACGAAAAATAAGCACGCGCGCATAAGCTGGTTCCAGATTTTTATGCATACTTGGACCAAAACTGACATGGCCGAGTCACACATACTTGTGCTGTACTACCGAGTGTCTTACTCTTAGAAGGGCAATTCCGGGAGGGGAGCTGCCACTTCAAGGAGATTTGGGTAGTGCGAGGGATCGGAAGCCGGGATCTCTCATGTCTCCGGAGTGGCTAATAAGCAGCTATTTTGTCTTCGTTGCTTGTCGTTTGGGTTCAATTTGTGTACGTAGAGAGATTGTGGCCTTGCTAATATTGACCCATTTACAGCATACCGTGCCCTGGACGGCGCATGTGGCTTTTCGCTTACAACTACATGGGGGGAAAGTTGGGGGCTATTGAATGCTCGAGGGGCCTTGGATCTATCTTGGGTATTGAATTTGCTCCGTGTTTCGCACGGGGGTTTGTTTCTGCTTCTGCTTCTGCTTCTGCTTCTGCTTTTCCGCCAGCGTCAAATATTTCAAGGGTTGTAATACCGACATGCTGTTTCCCACGTCGACGAGCCGGGGATCAGCCCTTTCAGCGATGCTTGAATTGCTGACCTGCACCTTACATGTACATGTTACTTTCCAGCAGTCCCATGCAGATGATGATGGCCGAAAAGAGAAGTCCGTATAAGGAAAATGGTGGCGCTGAAGCGAGGGAAGAAAGAAGGACCATGTCGCATGTACCAGGCCAGGTGCAGTTGATTGGCTTGAGGGACAGGGTACAGGGTACAAGGGACTAACGGAGCTGACAACTGGAGAGCTTTTTTCTTTTTTGCTTGTCCTGGGCGCCCGCATTGTAAAGGTTTCAATGACTGTGAGGCTTTGGTGGCGCCAAGGGGGGTGTTTTGGAGTTTGGGTTTCTTCGTTTGGAGTAATTCTGGAGTTACTTGTAAGAACTATTACTCCGATAGTCTTTGTGGCTGAGGAGAAATAGGAAAGTGCACAAGTACCAAGTCTGGGATAGAAATTACTATGTGGTAAGAGGTAAGAAAAGAGAGCCGTTGAAACTAAAAGGATAGCTGTTCTTGGCTCTCGAACTAGCAAAGGCTGTCAGCGGCAATCTTTACTCGTAACGGCCCAGTGTAGCCCAGTAATAGCCCAGCCCGAAGATCTTTTTTCTGGGGCCTATTTTCTTAGAATTCGAATTATTATTTTTGGGGGAGAGGGGAAAGGACAAGGAAGAACATGACAGGCCGAGGCTTGGTTTTTTTCGGAGTCTATTGCTGGTTTCCACAAGTAAAGTCTTTTTGTCATGTTAGCGCTAGTTTCTCCTTGTTATTGTGTCAGTTGCAGCGCGCGGAAATTAATGTTATATGCTTACTTTGTACGTTATATTTTCCCAATCAATGCGTTTGACTTTTTGTCCTGCCAAGAAGAGAATGTCACTGGGTCGGTCGGATGGATTGCCTATTGCGTACACCAGTTCGCAGAGCTGAGGAGGAGTTAATACATCCGCTCCGTTTGAATAGTATTTGCAAGCGCCCCCCTCCCCTCCTTAGGATGGACTATCCCTCTGTTGGATATGGTGAGGTTGAGGCTTATGGGCCGTTTGGGTTTTGAATGTCATGGGCGATGATGGTGCCAAGGGACTGGAGTTTGTGTATGGATTTGGAATGGTTTACGAGAGGAGTCGGGCGACTAGATTCTGCGGAGCTTTCCGTATTGGCGGCGCCGATACGGCAGAAGGTGAGGGAAGAGAGAGACGATAGTCTCGTGTAATTAACGGGCCCCTGATTCTACAGTAATGTCGAGGGCGGACAAGCAGAGCGGCTAATGTAATATCGCCGATGGGTACGGAGATGCTTCGGAGATAAGTCACGATCAGTGCCAGATAGAGATACGAGTGCATATTAAAAGGCCAAAGTCTTTCGTGTTGTGTTTAGCTTCGTGTTTTTCGTGTTTCGTGTTTCGTTTTTCGCTTTTGCTCACATGTATTTTTTACGCGAAGTTCAACCTTCTAACACCTTTACAAGGCTATTATTACAAAGGACGACGAGGGAACGATCATATTGTATCAACCTCCTGGGGATCATCATCATCCGGATTGAAAAAAGGAAAAATACCTCGCTAAGAGCTCTGCTCTAAGAAGGGCGTGGGATAAGCAGAAAGGTGACAAAGAGAAACCAAAGGATTTTAAACACCGGCATATCAACCACCGGCATATCAACTCTGTACGGGTATTCGAACCGAGAGGGCTACATTACCTGTTTAGGAATTTGTAGGGCTTTGCTTCCCCCTTGTTGCATCTTGTGCGTCTTCACGCCCCCCCTTGCTCTGTTTCTTGGTGTTGCCGGTGTTCATGTGCTTGTGCCGGTAAGCTTCTGGGTAGTTGCATGTGTGTAACGAATGAGCCTGTGCTCATGTAGTCTGAGGACAAGGCGCTTACATACTCATCGAGTTACATTGAGGATGGAGCTGTGTGCGTGTGTGAATGTATGTGCGGTGTTTGCTAAATATAGAGAGGCCTTGATATTGCTGTCATACCGCATTAGATACGAGTATCGTCTACACGACTTACATGGAGAGATGTACATACACGTATCCTTCACGGACGAGTTCGCCCGACCTCTCACCTTTCCTCGTAGATCTTATCAAATGACAATGACAAGCGAGCACGAGGGCGTGGCTCAAGTGGGATGAACCAAGTATTACAGTGAGGAAAATAATGCGGCGATGAAAGATTCCACACCGATGCTGGTCTATCGGGCGATGGGGGAGGGGGCGTGATGAGCTCTAGTGACTCAACCCCTTGTATAGCAGCTATTGATTTCCATCTTGTGTTGTTTATTTGCCATCAATCACAGATGCTTGTTCTTGTACTTGTACTTGTCATCGTACCATCATTCTGCATGCAAAGGGATGACGAGGCGAGTCGCTTCAAGAGCCGGATTGTGCTAGTGAGAGGGTGTGATATTGTAAGATGGAGTCCATGTAAATGTACCTAGGCAAATCGCACAAGTTGCCGGCGAAATAGCCGAAGGATAGCTGCAGTGGAATGGGGGGCGGGGGGGGGCGAGAGAGCGTGTTGAGGGCCGCACTGGGTATAGCGCTGTAGCACCTGTGCGATGCTGCTGCTACAGGGCATTTGGAGGGGAGCTGCAGTGGCCTCTATCCAGTAGTCCAGCGGGATACAGTATGGGGGATACGGTACCTGTACATGGCCAATAGTCTAGTAGGTGGGGTGGCGGAAACGAGGCTGAACCAGTAGCCCTGCTGTAAGGCTGAGGAGAGGAAGAGTTGGTAGAGGAGGGGAATATGTGGCGGTGTAATTTCCACGTGTGGCGGTGCGGACGAAAGGCGAAATTCAAGGCTGCAGTGGGTTTTAATGTGTGTACATTGTATTGCTGCTCATGAACCAACCAAACAAGCAAATCCGATTGAACCACCTGAACACTATTCTCTCACTGTATTGCGTCTCATAGACTGACGTTTGTTTGTTTCATCCTTGTGGCATTTCATTGCACTTTCGGCCCTGAGCGGCTAAAGTCTCCATCGCAGGCAACGTCTGGAGCAGGCAGAATTTTCCCCTCTTTCCACCACCATCTAAAGCCAGAGATACAGACATACAGCATACACACCTCGATTCAAAACAAAGGCAGAAATTCATTTCATCTCACATCAATCACCGCATACAATCTACCCAGCACCTCAAATCATCCGCAAATCTCAGGCCGTCAACAGCCGGTCAACCTCCGTCCATCGTGGCCTCGTCATCAGATAAACCGGCCCCGCTGCCGGCCGACGTGCCCCCTGTCGAGGGCCAGAGGGAGCAACTTGGCCACCAGCTCGAGCTGGAGGAGCACAAGGCGCTGGAGATGAGCGTTGTCGAGATGGCCTTGAGCACAGTCGAGGGGGTGCCCAATCTCTACGTCGGAGGGTGAGTGCTTAATGAACCCCCATGCATGAGATGAGATGAGATGATTCATATATAAGTGTATATATATACTATATATGTATACTATACTCATATGCTCATATATATTCTTACATCACAACTAACCACAAAATCTCTTACACAAACAAAAAGACTATGGGCCCTCCGCCGCTCCCAGTCCCTCCTGGACCGCAAAATCACACACGTCCTCTCCCTCGTCTCCTTCAACCCAGGTAGTCTCAAAAACTTCAAGGACGAGCCCTTCTCCGAGTACGGCAAGCCCTTCAGGCACCTCCTCATCGACATTGACGACGTTGAGGATGAGGATCTCCTCATCGAGCTGCCCAAGGCCGTCAAGTTCATCGACGAAGGCCTCCGCAGCGAGAGAAGCCGGCGCCAAAAGTCCACCACCACCAGCGACGATGTCGCCGCAGCAGAGAAGGCGGTTGAGCGCATCAGCCTAGACTCCAAGGAATCAGTCTCATCAGCATCAGATTCAGCACCAGCTTCCTCAGACCAGCCTCCTCCGCAGAGCCATCCCAGACGAGGAGCCGTCTTCGTCCATTGCGCTGCCGGAAAGTCCCGCTCCATCTCCGCCCTCATCGCCTACCTCCTCTGGCGCTACCCGGACCGCTTCACCGGTCCCGCCGGCGCGCAGCTGGCTTCGACCCTTGAAGGCCCCGAAGCCGATGAGTCCGTCGCCGAGCCTGTCCGTGCGGCGCTCGCACTCATCAAGCAGACGAGGCCCCTTGCGGAGCCCAACCCGGGCTTCATGGAACAGCTCGACCTCTGGTGGCAGATGGGCTGTCCCGCCGACGGCGACATAGAGACCCAGCCCATCTACCAGCGTTGGCTGTACCAGCGCGCCGCCAGAGAGAGCATCGCCGTAGGACAGGCCCCCTCACAGCTCTGGTTCGAAGACGAGCAGACCGAAAAGCCGTCAGACTCGTCGTCGTCGTCTTCGGCCCCCACGCCGGACAGGAAGCTCCGCTGCAAAAAGTGCCGCCGCATCCTCGCCACGGCGCCCTTCATCGTGCCGCACAAGCCCCGCGAAGACGATGCCTCAGCCGCAGCGGCGCCCTCCTCCTCCTGCCAGCACTTCTTCATCGAGCCCCTCAGCTGGATGCGCGCCGAGCTGGAAAAGGGCGAGCTGAGCGGCCGGCTGTCGTGCCCGAACCCAAAATGCGGCGCCGGCGTGGGGCGGTACGACTGGAAGGGCTTTCCGTGCTCGTGCGGCTCGCGCGAGGACCCGGCCTTTTCGCTGCAGAAGGCGAGGGTCGACGAGGAGCTGTCCAGGGCCCCTCTGCGGATGCCTCCTGGCCGAGGCGGCAACGGGAATTTGTGATTTACCAAGACAGGACACGGCAGGGCACCGCGGGATCATCATCAGGGGGGCGAGTTTGTCCGGACTCCGGAGTTGCTTGATTACTATCATCTCTCCTGGGCCATCGTAACGGCTCTGCTCTGTCAGCGGCTTAAGCATACTCCTTAAACTCCGGCCTATCAAGCATCGCCAGATCCCCTTGTATCATACCATACTAGCAGTATGGATTCTATATCTTCTTCCCGTAGCATAAGCCGCCCGGCCCCCCTTTAGCTCCGTAGAATAAACAATCAATAGCGCTGCCCTGTCGTCTACCTCGCCTACTTCGCCTACAATATATCTCAATTTTACTTTCTATCAGACCATATTCCTAACCGGGTACTTGGATAAAGAAAGGAAAGCCCGTGAGAAGAAGCGACAGCACTTGTACGCATTGGGTCGCCAAGACGGCTCAGTTCTAGACCATTACTTAACAAGGGGTCCATTCATCACCAGATGGCATGATGTGATTACAAAACTATTATACTTTTTCGTTCGATGATGACCAAAGCTGAAAACGGTCAAAAAAAAAAAAACAAATCATGTCAGTAATTCTCCGGCATTTGACACAGATTAGAAGCTGACAAGCCATGGCGTTTCCGCCGTCAGAAATTGGCCCCTTCGCCCACATCGCCGTTATAAGTCAAAAGCCGGCAGACGCTGCAAGCCAAGAAGTCCCGCCCTATCCCCTTTCCAGCAAAAAAACAGCGAGGCTATCATGATGGCTCATAGTACTATCAAGTCCCTTGTTTTGTCCGCCCATGCAGAAATGCACGGAACTGGACCCCTCCCTCACCCCCCCAAGTCGCGCGAGCCTTATGAGGCCAGCAAGGTTAGAAAAGAGCTTCTCCCCCGGCAATGCGGGTGTGATATTCCGTCGGCGACTTTGGGTTGCGTGTCGTCTGCACCTTCGCCCTACGAAAGTAGCACGATGTTAGGATTGTCAAGGGATGTGGGCATACGAACCCGGCCCGTCCGCGGTCCGATCGGGGCCGACATCCGGGACCAAAAAAGACCGTTTAATTCCTGATGGGCTGCTCAGCCCCCCCATCCCTCCGGAGCTTGAAAGCAAGAAAAAAAAAAGATGCAAAAGGCCACCGGTAGGATAGCGTACTGAGCCACGGGTCTTTTGTGCGTGTAAACAGCCCAGAGGAGCTTGATGCCGTGCTTACTGGTGTTGAAAGTGCCGTCTTTACTTCTTTCGGCCGCAGTCGGCCGCCACATCAGACCTAAAAGGCTCGGCTTTGGAGCTATCCGGCTCTCGCTCAATCGCAATAGTCCGAGTCCACCAATCGGCCTATGTGCTGCCAAGAATTGATCTTTCTTTACCCAGGAAGCTGGTCACTTGGCATGAGACAATGATGAGAAAACAAGAAAAACGAGGCTGTCCGAGTTCGACCGCCATGCCTCGGCATTTGTAACGAAATACAAGAGGCAAAACAAAGAACCAACACCAAGTATCCATAATAGTCTGTTAGCGTAGCGTCCAATAGTTTGCTTCTCTGTACGCCGATGCTCAATAACCTGGATAGCTGAAGCTTGGGTTTTTGCTTTGACCCCCACTTCTAGTGACTGGGTCCTCATTTGTTGTGCTTATCAGTCCCCTAGGCTTTCGATTTTCCTATCGTTGTCATCCGTATACACATGTTGTCTTCGTTGGTCTGGAACGGGAGTTGCAAAAACATCATATGACTTCGCTCCAGGCAACAGAATAAAAAGGGCCTGATTCGTGATTGGGTGTGAAGCTAAGACAAGCAGCGAGCGCCAGAGCCACGCTTGTTTGATAATCCTGCCGGAAGTACCATGTCCCGGGCGAGTCTGGTTCCTGGAGCCGTGAGATTATCATCGCAACTCTCTCATCTCTGGTCTCGCTTCTCTCATCCTTCATCATTGCCAAGGTCCACGATGTAGTCCCGAAAAAAAGTGCCGTCGAGTCCTACCGAGTAGGGCTTGCCCGATTTCCCGAAAACAGAACACACCCCTCTGTTGACAACAGTAACAGTGACGATATTACTCTTCAAGTCCGCTGGGCTTTCGAGGCACCCTTGAGCTAGTCTTGGAACCCTTGTCTCTTTTCTAGAAACTTTCCCTTTTGCCTGCTTATTCTCTCATGGTCGCTTAGTTGAACCTGGCCTAACAGCAAGCCTCCTCGCGCAAGCGTATTACCTAACCCCCCCGAGTCCTTTTCTTTGCCTTGGAGGCGTCTTACAAAGCCACCAGGATCCGATGAAACCACGCAGTTGGGATCGTCGGTGACCCCGGAGGCGCAAAGGGGGTGTGTGCGTGTGTCCCATTCGCCATGCAGTGCGGGCAATTAGGGCCTGTTCCCTTCTCCCCCATGAAATCTCGATCTTCTGGGCGACCTGCATTGCATTCCTGGGCGATGGTCCTCCCGAAAGGATAAACCTAGAGGCACACAGTAGCTGTTTCAGCAACTATTTGCGATCGATCCTGAGGTGCTTTGTCGCATGACCCGCTGGCGTAAGCAACTTGAATTTCAAAATTCCAAACGGGGGCATAGGTAGACAAGTCAACTCCAACTGAGTCCCAGGGGGGTAATTTTGGGGCCAACGCGAGTGATCTGTCTGATCCCAAAGAGGAAAAAGCCAGAGACAACCAGAGGAGATCCCTTTCCAAAGGTTCAAGCCCGTCTTGTTTCAATCTTCGCTTGCATGAAGCTAGTAGCCCACCGCAACCCAGGACCATATCTTCGTCTCCATGTCTAAGATGGAGAATTAGCCGGCCGATAAATGTACCGGCCAAGGGAGTCTCCTTTCAGGGTCCTTTCAATAATGCACCGAATCGTCTGCCATCGATGACAGCTCGGACCGTGTGACGGGGACAACATGCTGCACCTCCACAAGGCCACGTCTTCACGCCCGTCCATCAGAACGGTATTCAACGCCTCCCCCGACACAGAGAGGCTGGTAATGGGTCATGCACGGGCCCTCGCAGGGCGTGAATCTCTGCAGGCCCTTTCCCCCCATGGCCATCTCCTCTGGATGCTTGAACCGCGTAACATATCCGTAGAGCACGACCCGCGGGTCAGCTAATCTGTCCACCACATTCTTACCAATCAAGTGGGTAAATTAGCAACCGCGCATGGCCCTGGATTTGAGTTTCTGTGCTCACTGCCGTTGACTGACTGACATGATCTGGTCGGCGGTAATGATGAGAGCCTTGTCAGGAGCCTGAAATCTGAGTCTTCTCAGGGATATCGTACCTGTAGAGCTGTAGACGAGGAGTTCAAGGGCGAGGGGAGAAAATGACAAAGACTCTTGGTAATAAAGGCGAGCTCCGAGATAGAAGACGGATACTTAGACATTGGTGATTGGCTGGTGAGGCGCTACAGCGACCAATTTGCAAATGGGCAAAAGTTGCGACGGCATGTGCCAAGTCCCGCCGCCAGATTGGCAGCCAATGGTTGAAACAGCCGCCAGAGTGCGGGACAATGGAATGGCAGATCCCAAAAACTCCCCAGATTACAGCATACCAGGAGTACGGAGTACCGAGTTTAGTGGTATCGTACTGTACTGCTAATACTGCTCCAACTAGCACCAGTGTATGCAGAGTCAGCCGGAAAGGGCATCGTCGACGTCTCCATGTCAGCACGCCAAGCAGGGTTGCACAATGAGCATTGCTACCTGTCGACGGCAACGGGGGGGTTTCAATTTCAGTTTGGCCTGGCTGGCGGGGAGGGGTGTATGAATCTGATTGCGAGATGTGCTGACTGAGCTGGTGCATGTGTGCAGACAGACAGACAGACAGACAGACAGACAGGCATGGAGCTGGCACCGGGCTCGCTCACAGACAGACAGCTTTGGAAGGATGCTAACAGCACTCCTCCGAAGTTCTCTCCGTCCGCCGGCTGGACTGTAACCCGTAGCATACTCGTACATCCATAAGCGAGAGCGACGGCAATGCGCATGGGCCAAGTTTCTTGGGACGCACCTTCGGTACTCGTACGGAGTCGTACCTGTAAGTCCTCTGCAGCCACTCCATCATCGTGCCCGGGCCTCACTGGCCTAGTACGAGTATTGATTGCCCTCTGAGCCTTGCGCTTTGAAATTGACAGGTCGTAAAGCCCCTCTGGTGGGAATCGGGGACCAAGAGGCTTTAGAGTTTGTCTTGTGGTCGCCGATGGCCATAATTGGAGCTCCTGCAACTCATCATCTTTCGACGCCCGCAGCCTCGCCTCGGAGCCTTTTCCGTGGAACGCCGGTCGTCCTCGTTCTTGGACCGCTCTGCTCTGGGGATCAACAATCATATGATGCAGAAAAAAAGAGAATAGCAAATCAGTGGATGAGAGGGCACACCACACCCCCCTCCAGCTTCCTTTTCCCTTTTCTGCGGAATTTCATCCTGTGGAGGGCGTGTAATTTCAGCCCTGGCTGGAACCACAGTGGCAGAAAGATGCAGCTGGGAAAGCTGTAGGGACACCGCAAGTGTAAGCACTAGTAAAGCTGCCACCATCATGTTGCTTTAGGCTCCCCATCTGTCACGAACTGCAGCTATGCGCTGTATTGCACAAGTAGTGCTACTCCGTAATACAAGTAAGCTTTCAGACGGATCGATCACCAGCTTCCGTAGTTAGCAAGACTCCCGATTTGGTAGTCGATGTCAGCGAGGCAACTGAGAACTCCGTTTCGGGACCGAACCAAACACTCGTCACCATGCTCTTCAGGTTTTTTGTTATTACTGAAAAAGAAACTTTCCATCAGCAGACTTGATGATTGGTTACTTCGTATTAATTGCGTTTAAATCTCTATTCTTGGCCCTGTTGGAGATGGAAATGAGATGCTGACGAGAACTGCTCACCATGGCCTGTTTGCACGCCCTCTTCTTGGCGCGAGACTGCCGCTAGAGCGGGCAATTGAGCCATGTTTCAGCTATGCTGAACATCTGACTTGATGAGGATGAATATTGTCAACTGGGAGTAAAAATGACATGATTTACTCGGAGCGATGAAGAGAAGATGTGAAGCAATAGGAATTTGCGGACAAATGCGCTAATCGTTAGCAAATTAGGGGACCGAAGCGTCGGAGATACCGGGTGTGGCCTTTTGTCAATGTCGCAACTCCCTTCAATGTGTCTACTCAGAGCGGGAAAAGGCGAATGGCACTCGACAAGCTGATGCAACGGGGTTTTGAAAATAATTTGTCATGACAGGTTGGGCCATGGGGGCCGCAGGGAAGAAGATGACGATGAGAGATGATCCCGCTCGACCCGCGTGATGAGCTGTGAGTTACTTTTTTGGTGGCTCGGTTGGCACAGATGGGAAGTAATTGGGCTGGGATGCTCTCTCGCGGTCCCTTTTGGCGGCTTCGGCTTGGCGTTTACGCTGCAGACGCTGTTGATAGAAGGAGCTGTATATGGTATGAGTATGATGACAAGTAAGACGAGCTCCTGTACAAGCACTTACATCTTGAGTTCAAAGACGCGAGGCTCGTCTTCCTCTTTGGGAGTCTCTGTACCACTCTTGTCCTGATATCTTGTCAACACTTGTTTGTCAACCAACGCTTTCATCCAGGCACAACTTACTGCTTCGGTTTCATCCTTGGTCTCCTTTTTATCTGTGTCCTTGTCCTTGTCCTTTTCTTTGTCTTTGTCCTTCCCTTCATCCTTTTCTTTGTCCTTGTCTTTTTCTTTCTCTTTTTCCTTCTCCTTCTCCTTCTTCTTGCGTTGCTTCTCTTGGTACTCCTTCATCAACTTGTCCTTCTCCTCGGCCAAGTCCTTCTCCCGCTTGGCCTTGATGGCCTCTTCATCAATCTTGGGAGTGCAAAAGTACCGATCCTTTAGGTGGAGAGGGCAGATGTAGAAGAAGTCCTAGGCCAGCCGCGTTAAGCCATGTGCCAGTCCGGGGATCTAGACTGAGGAGGTACCTTTTTATCGGGCGTGATGAGCACCGATGAGCTGGGCTTGTAGCAGATATCACAGGCTTTGGCGGCCGATTCGGCAACCTTTCGGTGTGTGTACAGGTTGGGGAAAGGCGCCGCCATTGCTGCGAGTGTCCAGCAGAGATGCAGCTGCTGCTCGTCCTCGTTATGACGGTGTATGTATCATGAATTCATCAGCGGGTATTTTGAGATGAGATGCTTTGATAGTGATAGACTTGATAGACGCACTGCTTGTCTAAGTTGTTGCCTGAGACTCAAACGCTCCTCCCAATAGCTGTGGCGGGGAGATGCTGGCGGCCGGATGACTAATCACCTGACGTCGCTGCAGCTGCAAAGTCGCGTCAGTGGACGGCAATAATCTGAAGCTGAAGCCTCAAACGCGACTTGATTCTGCCATCGATTCGCCTCCATTGCAGCGAATTTTTTCCTGGCTGTAAATCCCCTCGCTGCATCAAAATGGCACAGTCACTCAATTCCAAGCGGATCGACGCCATCTTCCAGTCTCGGCCAGACATCATCGCCAGGATCAACCAGGCTGCAGGTATATACATTGCATGCCCAGAGCCAAAGACTCAGCTCGAATCAAATTGCTAATCGATACCCTAGACTCCCCTGGACGAATTGCCCTGTTCAATGACATTGCCGATCACGTCTACGAACGATTGCAAGAGAATGGTGAGCCGGCGCAGAAGAGGAGGAAGGTCGGCGCTGAGCAGGCAAATGGCAGCCCAAGCAGCCAGGTAGCGCTGTCGAATGCGGCAGACGAGGCGGTTCTCTTGGAGATCAAGGAGATTTCTGTATCGGTTCCGCAGAGGAAAAAGCTGGAGATTTGCTTCACCTCAAATCACTTATATGCTAGAGCCCCTGGGACAACAGCTCCCCTCCCAGGCGTCAGCTATGCGTGGAGAGATATTGGTATGTCTTCTTCATTCAGATCCCCCAAAACAACAATGATACGTCTTTTTTACTGACAAACTTGACAGAATATGCCTTCTATCTTCCCGTGCCCGACAAGGCCCAGGTTCAATACAACTACATTCTCTTCCCCAAAGGAACTTGTTTACCCCCCAAGACAGGCACTCCCCCATCCGCTGAGCCATTCGTCTTCACTGTTCCCGCCACTGCTCCGAAGCAGGGAACTATTGGGGGATCCGAAGCCGGGGCTGCGGCTGCAGTATCAGATACTTACAAGTCCTTGTTCCACTGGGCCCTGACCAAGCGATTACAGGCAGCCGGCAGTGCTGTCAAGATTGTCTCTGCCGATCCAAACAAGTTCCGCAGCATGGTTCGCCAACCTCATCGACCCAACGAAACGGCAGTCCATGTTAGTGGCTTCAGGGGCTCCAAGGATGGCTACCTCTTCTTTCTTGAAAACGGCATCTTGTGGGGATTCAAGAAGCCGCTCATCTTCATTCCTACCAATCGCATTGCCGCAATCAGCTATACCAACATTCTTCAAATCACGTTCAACATAGTGGTTGAAATCTTCACCGAGGAGGATGGCAATACGGAAGAACTGGAGTTTGGGATGCTGGACCAGCAAAACTATGGCGGCATTGACGATTACATCAAGATGAACAATCTCCAAGACAGGAGCATGGCTGAGCAGAGGAAGGCGAAGTTGCAGCTGGCCGAGAACAAAGGCCCCAAGAAGAAGGAAGGAGACGCAGAAAACGGCGATGCTGAGGCCGCCGAGGGAGGAGACGGCATGACGGAGTTGGAACGTGCACAACTCGAGGCTGAGCAGCAGCTACAAGATGACGAGGACGAGGACGAAGAAGACTATGATCCTGGTAGTGAGGGTGAGAGTGAGGGATCTGGCTCCTCTGACGATGACGACGACGACGACGATGATGAAGACGATGATGATGAAGACGATGAGGAAGACGACGGTGAAGAGGAAGAAGGCGGAGAAGAAGCAGAGGGCGAGCAGCAGGAAGAGGAAGAGGAAGAGGTCAAAGAAGAGCCGCCAAAGCCTGCTGCCCCAGTGAAGCCAGCGAAGCCGACACCTCGGGCCGCAAGGGCCACAAAGCCCGCAGCGAAGCCAGCAGCAAAACCTGCAGCAAAGCCAGCCCCAAAGCCAGCAGCAAAAGCGGCACCAAAGCCAGCAGCGAAGCCAGTCAAGACTGAGACATCCAATGTGCCTGTGCGAACCGGTTGGGCAGCTTTCACTTCTAGGCCAGCAGCCGACGTGGACATGGCCGAGGGCGATGACGAAAAGTTTGACGTAGTGGGATGATGGAAAAGTACATGCAGAAGAGATCTCTCTCTCGTTGGTGCTTCATGGGCTTTGTGTGCGCATTGTTGTTATTGGCGTTGAAAAGGCATAGTTAAAGTAGCCACGGTGATCTTTTCATGTGGATCTTGAAGTTTCTCTGTCCAGGTTATATGGATGCATAAAGGCTTCATAGCCGCTGTTGACAGCAGGGCTTCCAATACACAACTGTTTCATGGTGATGACACACATGATGAATGACTTGAGAATAATGAATCGGCTTGTAATCCGTATGCTCAAAGCGTAACTTACAAAAATACATTATAACTCGAGTATCATAGCCCCATAACCTCAAACCACCAGATGGCTAACGCGCTCATGTCCAATTTTACATACTGTAGACTTGAGTCTCCAACTCCGCAAGGCTTCAGCTTCCCAATGCCACATCTTGAATCATATCAGTTGACATGAATCAAGCAGAATCCTGTGAGAACATGATCTCATCTATAACCTGCATAGTAAATGAACCTAATCCCAGTTCACAATGCTGGTACTTGTGCTTGTGCAACTGGCCTGCTGTCATCTGGGGCATTAGTTTACGATATGTTTCCAGATGTCTCGACTTTTGTATCCTCAGTCCCTGCCGGAAAAAAAAAAAAAAATCTTTAAGGGAGAAATGGGCTGGATATCTGGATATAGTCGCATCGGTTAAATTACCAGGGTTGACCGTAGATGCTGGGATATGGGCATGCTGATTCTCGGCTTGTCGGTCCATTGAGTAACCATTGAGAATGATATACGCAACTGGACGATCCTTTGAACTTCTTTTTGATACTATTTGAGAATGATTCACCCCTTTTTCTCTTTCAACTTTAGTTTTGTCTCAATATGGTATATAAAATCCTGCACCGGTTTACAGAATTTTGAGCACTTGGGGCAGGGCTCGTGATACTAGACATCTGCAGATGGCTTTAGTAAAGCTGGGCAACGCTGGCACTCAAGGGTATGGCCTGCATGTAGAACTGGTCCTGTAAAGGTCTGATTCTGTCCCTGAAGACAAGGCACATTATATGTGAACTGAGGCCACCGAATCAACTGTCTTTTGAAGCATATCTTCCAATTTTTCTGTTTCCTCGTCGGTATCTACACTATGTGTCGCCGTTTAATAGAGGTTGATAAGCTATGCTTCATATACGACGGCGAGTGGATCTATAGGGTATGAAGGATCAAAAGAGGAGCGTCTCGGGTTATCGAGGACAATTACTCTCTCATAGCACCTGGAATGTAAGAAGTCTTGATACTTACGAGTAACGGCTTTCTAGATTCCTCGTCAAACCATTAGGATTCATGCATCAGGCATTTCTGTACACGAAGTTCCATGTACCTGGTCAGAAAAATTATATACCCAGGGAGGTACTATTGAAGATATTGACCTTTTCTCTTTATATATAGGTACTGTTGGCAGCTTTATTTTGGTCTATAACCTTGTAACTATGACAACTTGGCATTGACAGCTCGCTTCGATCCAAGCTGCATTTATCGGCGCTATATAGAAGAGTGACAAAGGGGAAAAAGTTGCATCTGCTGAATCCAGAACGAGTCCAACGATTACATATATTAGAATATTGTATCCATCTCTGACTTCTTTCAAGAGGAGGATAAAATGTTTCCATTTTAATGGTGGTTTCCTCAATTAGAGAAGCCATCGTGGAGACACGACATGAGAGCTGTCACAACCGGAACGAGATTGGCAGCACGATTGTTAATGAGTTACCAAATTTCGCAACTACAACATTTAATAAGCATATCTCTTCAACTACTAGAAGGGGAGAAAATTATAATTAAAGAAGAGCAATTACCATCACCATCCATCTGCTTCCAATCCTCCATGTGGGTGAACATGCCATATACACATCACGTGCGCAATCCCGTGACGCCCCTCCAAACATTTGATAGCCTCTCTCAGACCATCTACATGCCCCAAACCCACCAGCTTCACCACAACTCACCTCTCCCTCTCCAGCCTCGCTCGCTCCCCAAATCCCTCCCAAAACTCGCCCACCATGTCAGGGAGCGCCAAGGCCATCCGCCTCCCCCCCCTCAAGACGCTGCGCGTCCACAATCCCAAGCGCCAGCCCGAAAACCCTTGCATCGCCATCATGTCCAGCGTCCTCGGTAATTCTTTCCCCTTCTCTCTCTCTCTCTCTCTCTCGCAGTGAGAAAAATCTCAACCTTGGTGTAGTCTGCTGACTCAATTTGCAGCATGCTGGGCCTCTGCAGGCTACAACGCCGCCGGATGCGCCGCCATCGAGAACCAGCTCCGCAAATGCATGGACGGACCCCCTCCGCCGCCGGCCCCCGCGAACACGATCAACTACCACCTGTCCCGGATGCAAAAGTACGTCACGAGCCCGCGGAAGCAGAAATAAAAGAAAAAGCTGGAAAGACCTGGATTTGGGGGAAAGGTTAGAGAGGCATTGGCCATGTCTCTGCAACAAGGAGCAGAATTTTTGCGCATCGCATGATTCGAGAGTGGATGTAATGCTCTCAAACTCGGGATTTCCACGCTCAAATACTCAGAGGCCAAACACTTTATAAAAGAAGGACGATCATTTCTCAAATAAACAGAGCAAGAAATCTTGCCTCGAGAGGGAAAATGCGCACATCACAGCACACGACGAACTTTTGACGAACCACCAGCAAAGAGGAGGGGGAGGGGCAATAAGAAGCAAGGATATAAGGCGAGGTTTTTTCACCGGCGTTGGGATGGGACGATATCAAAAAATAAAAATGTACAACACACTCAGATCTGGACATAAAAAAGGATGCTATAAAAGGCAAAAAGGAGAGGGCTGATAGAGCGTTCATGTACGAGTAGCAGACGCAAATAGATATTCTGATGGGAATACTCCATCTTATATAAAGATTGAACAATAAATGTATCCTCCATGTGAGAATCTACAATTTCTGCCATCTTCTTACCCAAAACATCAACAATACCCCGCCACATTTCAAGTCACGCATGAAGGGAGTCCATTCCATCTCTCACCATTCACAATGCACAGCACACGCAAATACTTCCATCACCATCTCTGTTTGCACCATCATCCCCTCTGTCTATCCAATACTAGAAAACACAAAAAACATCCAACAACGAAAACCCATCATCTCAACATGGAAAGAGAAAGCATAGGAGGCGAAGAAACGCAGAAAGACTAGAACTAATAGAAGAAGAAAAAAACAAAGCCAAAAAATCAGTATGCATAGGGGGAAACAAAAAAACACTGACAACCAAATCATCCGCCCAAACAAGTAAAGATAAAAAAAAAAGAATAAAAAGTGAATAGCCTTCTCATTTCTCCTATAAACCTCCCGTCTTTGTCACTAGCGCCATATAATCCCATGAAATGATGGTAAAGAGAAAAGAGCTTGGATAAAATCTGCACTTCAGCTCAACTCAAAAAAATAGTGTATTCCCAATAATAATAATAGTTGTAGTAAGGAGGAGGATAAAAGAAAAAGGGGGGTGCGAAAAAAAGAAAAGGAAAAATTCGGTGGGAAAGAGTGTATCGCTGAGTCGCCCTCGGCTATAGCTTGTTCTCGCTAGATTGTATTTGTTGCATCTTGTGATGCCGGCGCTTGTTTAGATATGAATGTCCATCGCATAAGCAAATCTTGTGCGTCTTTTTATTTTTCTTCTTCAAAGTTCGAGCCAAAAAAGGTAAACAGAAATGGCAACGGGCCATCGGCAACGTCGGAGAGTAGGTGCGAAAGAATGACCTGAGTTGGAGTCTGATGATAATAAATAGCATAAAATAAACTGGTCATGATCGCACATGTCGTGTGGTGTCGTGTCTATATGATGATTTCGAGAGGTATCTTTTGTTTGGGCCTTGGACCGTCGTCAATATGATGGCAGCTCGTGCCATTCTAAAATATGAGAAAAAGAAAAAGAAAAAGATTTGCTGTTATGCAATGGTTCTAATACACCAAAACATGCGAATCGTCTGTGGTAGTCCGTAGGATAAATATGCTTTCCCGGTAAATTGCGCCTCCATCTATAGAGGCGTGCTCTGGTTTCCAATAAGGAATGCTGGTGTGCAGATAGTTTAAGTCGCCATGTCGCCGACGCAGAAGAGCTCTATCTCTCCTACGCCGGCGGAGTAGGCATTCTTCATGCCGTCGCGGAACTCCATAAAGGCAATCTGGATGTCGTCGTCGCTTTCGATAGTGACAAAGTCCTCGTCCTCATCTTGATAACGTAGCTTTAGCGCACCCTGTGCGATGCTGCTGGTCGTGAACCGCGCTAGCTTGGCATCAATCCGATCAACCAGGGACTGGTAAGTAATATTGAAGGCAACGACAAGGGTGACATAGTTTCCAGTGTCGCAGGTGACGCGGACCTTGAGTTGCGTCGGCAGGGCCACGTCGGGGCTTGCCAGTCCATTGGCTGGCATACCCGGCATGTTTGGAATACCCCCAGACATGCCGGAAGGCATCATGCCCTGAGGTATCATGCCGTGATGAGCAAGCATACCTTGAGACATGGTTGCAGTGCCGAGAGAGGGCGATACGGTCCTTGAGTTGGCCACTGCAGGGTCAACACGAAGGCCATTGGTGCCGTTTGGAGGTCCAGGAGTAGCCTGTCGAGGATATATCGGCTGAGTAGGGAACTGAGCCATGGTTCCGCCCACGCTGCCCGAGTGAGAGTGCTTATGCATCCGCGGGCCTTGGCTGCCTGGGCTCTGCGTGCTCGTCCGTAGCGGTGCGGGCGCATCGTTTCGGGGAGAGCCGGTTTGCGATCTCGGGATGGAGCTGTCGTGCGCAGGGTGAAGATGCATGGGAATACCGGGTACAGCAGGGATACTGCCCTGGCTGGGCTGGCGCCGCTGGCCTTGGGCATTCACATCGGGCGTGCTGTATGAGCGGCTCCTCTGCTGCCCGTTGGCGTTGTTGCCGTTGTTCAGGGCGCTGTTGACATTCTGGATGGCCATGGGAGGAAGAGAAGGGCCGCGAGGGTTTCTTCCAGTAGGGGGTGTGCCGTCCCGGGACGGGGCACGGGGCATCGCCGGTGCTGTGTAGCGGTTGTTTTCATCCCATCCGGGCTGGGGAGTCCCCGTCTTTGGGAATGGGTAGCTGGTTGGTGGGAACATGCCGCTTGTCGTGCTGGTTCGAGAAGACGCAGGCGAATCACCAATGGGGGAAAAGTAGCTGTCCCCTCCACGGACTCCCGGCGACGGAACGGTCATGCTGCTTGCAGTCTGGAGGCTAAGGGGAGCAGGTGGCGGTGGTGGCATTGGCAATGGGAATCGTGGAGGGGGGGCTCTTGCGATGCTAGCCAGAGACTGAGAGGTCTCTGCCGTTACCGAGCGCTGCCTCATGTCTCTCAGGTTGGAGCTTGAAGCAGTTCGAGGGATCGAGCCTCCGAAGGAGGATGCTGGCATCGGGAACTGAGCAGGAGCGGTCGCGGGTCCCAAGTCGTCGTCGTCATCGTCTTCCTGTTGCAGGTAGGGGTTTTCGAGCCCGCCGGCCTGGTCTCGTGTCCAAGCGAAATCGGTAGGGTTGTCGTCTGGACTTGTGGCGGCCCGTGGCGCATTCTCCTTACGTTGCGTCTCCAAGCCGTTGGCCCATTTCTTCATCATCTCCTCCGTGAGGAACTTGATGGTGAAGTTTTCGACACCGGGATCTCCCTTCCACCAGATCTGAACACTATGAGAACCTGAGAAAAGAAATGTCAGCTAGATGCCAAAAAGAAGGAGCGGAAAAAATCCGCCTTTGCCCAAAAAGATGAGTATACGAACCAGGTTTTGACAATGATACAACATCGGTAACATTGGTCATGAAGATTCTGCCCTTGAGTTGCAGCTTGGCATTCTTGTTCTTCGTCTTTGGGCCCTGCTGTCGGGCCTTGTCCTTCTTGTCCTTGCTCTTGTTTGGTGATATTTCCTTGCAGCATAAAAGGATGCATTCGAACAGATAAATTTCATACTGGGGACACGGTTAGCTTTTTGTTTGTCGGGAGATGCACGGGAGATGCCTGTGTACGTACGTCCTTCTCTTGTTCACTCTTGCCGGTGATGACACCATAGACACCGTGTAATAACAGCTTTCCAAACGACTCAATTTTGTGTGATTTCCAATCGTCAACTCTGGTTATGAGTTCCTCCAGCGCATCGTCGAGAAGGTCGCGGTTAACGGCCTCGTTGGCTTTCTGGAGAACGCGTTCGGCAGCCTCGCATCCGGCAAGAAGATCCTCCTTTGTCTCCTGCTCTTCCGTCTTTTTGGCCAGATCCTAATGGCGAGTTAATAGAGGAACATGCATAAATACTTTTTAGAGGTAGAGTTTAATTAGCACGTACCTTGAGCAGCAGTGGATACTTGACTAGACGCTGCATGGGTTTCAGGAGGAAACCATCCAAAGTGTTAAAGTCGGCGGCGACGGGGTGGTCGGACTGCTGGATCTGGTCGAAAACTTGGTTCGCAATCTGCGCCGCTTTGCGCTGGTTGGCGATGAAGGGCTGATAGATGCTGAAAAACTCTTCGTGTGTAACAAAAGGCTGGCCCCATCGCTGAGAGACCGCAGGCATGGAGTTTGTGGTCTCGACTCGAATCAGGAAGCGGCGTTGAAAATCGAGGATGGAGTTGATGTTGAGGAAAATCTGGTGGACAACGTCACCGGGAATCACTCCCTTCTGCTCCAAGGCCTTCTTCAAGTCGTGCAAATTCTCCAAGTCCTGGACGTATTTTCGTTCGGTATCGACGAGTTCCTTGACGACGTGATCTCGATATGTCATTTTGGAGCCGGCACCGGCCTCAGTAGGCTCGCCATCGGGATAGGGCTGCAGCTGAAGGAGGTATCCGCGCTGTTCCGCAAGGTCAAGAACGTAGTTAACGACTTGGGTAACCTGTTGGGCGTTAGAAGGCTGAAAAGAAGGATAGGAAAATGACGAAAAATTGGTGTAAAACGAGGCACTATGCGCCAGAGACACACACAAGCTATCCTACTAAAACTTAAGGGGGAAAGCATACCTTGACAAAACCGCTCGTGTCGTTGCCCATCAAATCAGTAATGACAAAGCAATCGGAAGACGCCACTTGGAGGTCCTTCAGGCAGGCCTGGACAAACTTGAAGATTGCGATTTTGGACTTTTTGGAGTCGGACGCATTGGCATTGGCATCGTCAATGGCCAGCGGCTCTGCCGGCTGTAGCGTGTTGTAAATGACGAGGAGCGGATAGCCAGAGCGAAAGAGATTCCAGAGGGGGTCAACTGGATCTGTCGGGTCGAGATGCTCGAGGAAGGGCTCGAAGCCCGGCACCTGGGCTAGGCGCTGCTTGAGGGAGATGCATATCTGGTAGAGGGATCGCGAGGCGTCGGCTTTCTGGTTGATGATGTTGCTGGTGGCCACAACCGGGCCATTGGCAACCACCGTCATGTCGCTATTGAGTGTGGTGAGCGACGTTGAAGATCCAGCATAGGCTGTTGATCCAGACAGCTGGCTAGTGCGCGGCGCACTGCTGCTCATACTTTGTTGTGGTAAAGCGCCCGCTCCGTTTGGATGAGACTGGAAGACCGGGGCCGTGTTGGTTCTGAGCAGGGGTGCATGAGCCATGACCTCTCTACTCCATCCGTCGGGGGCCCGATATCTAGGGCTTGCAGGTCGTTGAGGGTCGAGGTCAGGTCAGGTCAGGTCAGTTCCAGGGACGAAGAGCGGCTTCGGGCGAGCGTGAGAAAAGTCGGGGACGGGGTTGAAGCAGAGAAGAGGAGGAAACAGGGGGGGTCCAGGCCGAAGGCGGGGGTTTTGGCGAACGAGTTTCTTGCGGAAGACTGTCCGTGGGCTGCGGATCCTTAATGAGCACGGATTCACGTCATTTAACGCGAAGGGCCTGTCTCAATGGATTGCTGCCGTCGGCGACCTGTCGTTTCTGCGTCTGGCCGGTGCCAGGGGAGTTACTGGACGTCGCAGCTCAAGCGCTGGTAAGAGCCTCACGAGCCGCAGTCGGGCTGACCTGCTACGGGGAGGCTGAGTTTCGAGTCTCGACGAGGCTGTCGAGAGGGCAGTTGAGTCGGCAAGAGAGGATACGATGTGACGGAGTGTTTGGTCGTCGGTGAATCGGGAAACGTGTACGTGTACGTGTATCGTGATCGCTCCCGGTCTCTAAGTCTCTATCTCTCTCTATATGGCCGGCTTGGCTGTGGGCGTTCTAACAGTGTCGTTCTATCTCTCCCTCTGTCTTGTACGATATTCTTTCTTTCTCTTGTTCTCTTCTCTCTACTCTAAACGGAGCGTTTCGTCGGGTTTAAGGCGATGGCAAAACGGCGCAACGTCTCGAGACGGCTTTGCACTGCTGGTGGGGGGAAACAGTGTCAGGATTCGGACGGGTATCGAAAGGGCCCCCCTGGCTCTGGAGGGCGATGCTCGTCAGCGCAGTTTTACTGTTGCGATCTGCCGGTCGGATATTATGCAGTCGGTGTGCGGGGATGGTGTTAACGAGTTGCACGCCGAGGCTGCAGAGGCAGCAGGATCAGGAGGTAAAGGGGCAAGGGAAGAAGAGGAAGAGTTAAGAGGCTGTCCTGACAAAGAGTTGGAGATGGGACAGGCTCGACTCGACTGTTATGGGGTACTGCCGGGGACGGTACCGGCTGCTGGGCGCAGTGGTGTGCAGATACTCGGGCTCAGGTACCAATGAGCAATTGAGGGCACGTTAGTACAAGTACGAGTACAGTATCAGGCCCTTTGGAGGCATCAGTTGATCTACAGGCTCTGGGGGGCTGCTAATTGGGACGATTGGGGGGGCCACAGGCGCTCAGGGCGGCTTAGCGCGGAGACTTTGTGCGGTGCTGGGCTTCGAAATCAGGGGGTTCAACTGGGGGGGGGCTGCAGAGGAGGGGGGCGCTTCGGGACCCTTTTTTTCTTCCTTTTTTTTTTCTTTGCCTTCAATGTGTTCTCTTCCAGCTGAAGATTTGTATTTTCCCTTGTTAGTGATGATAGCCTTTCGTTTCCCTTGCTGCGGGTGGTTGGAGCAGCCAATGTCTTGTGCCAGCGCGCCGTTTTTGCCACCGTGGCAGCGGCAACGGCGAGACTGCAGCGATTTGTACCAAGGACTCGGGCTGGCTGCAGCTAGCGCCCACGGATGTAAGTAGCAGTACTTGCCTAGCACCCTTGGGTCTGGTGGCATGCACAAGTGCGCCGGTGTCTTGTTTCACAATGGCCAGAGCTGGCGCTAGGCCTGGCCAGGCTAAAATGGGACGACCAGAGGGAAATTGAGAAATCATGCCTTGTGTTGAATGTCTGTTGTCTGGCGCCACGGAACGGCGATAAGAATGATAATGATGACAATAGAGAGCAGTGGCTTGTATCAATATGAATCAACTAACAACTTCTCTTCAAATGTCAATATTCATGACTTAACAACTGGCTCTAACTCCTCACACAACGTCAACCAAACAAGAGACAAACTCTTCTTCCCGCCAATCAACCAACCAGCCAACCAAAACACTCACAAATAAACAACATTGAAAACAAACGGCCAGTTCCCCCTTCTCACATGCTTCCTCCCATCTGTTTCAGTCGCACCCACCGGCGGCTGTTGAACCAACAAAACCGCCCACGACGTCGCATTGCGTCAACGGCCCGCGTCTCAGCACTGCCCACGAGGCCATCCGCATCGTCACACTTCTCGTAGCAATCTCCCGTGCATTGGCTCACGACAAAACATTGCTGTGATCAAATCGACTAGGCCATCGTGGTAGCTCCAGGTCCCTTCTTGGCTAGCCGTTTTCACCGCTGCTCTCTGCTTGCTTGCTTACCAGTTGTTTACGGGTTCCGATATCTCATGATGCGGCTAGGCACATACACGAGCAGCGCCAGCTCCAGCTCCAGCTCTTGGGCGTTCTATGGATTGCTATTGATTAGACATACGCATGTTATCACATCGTCTAATCTACGGTACGCCTCGTACGCCATGCCCTGCTCCTTCATTAGGTACCTGTAGGCTGCCTTGGTCTGAGGTTGCACCGGTAATGTTTCTTGAATACATGTTGATGCATCCGTCCGTCTAGCTATTCTCAGCCGTACAGCTCTCGGCAAGGGAAGAAAAAAAAGGAGACGCCAATCTAACAATAGTAGTATCGTCTGCAGTCTAGGTACAGTAGCTCAACGCACGCTCAAGGCTCTCTACTCGGAGAAATAGGCCTGGCAACCCCATGTTCAGAGCTCGTCACATTTCACATTTCACGCTCACGTATAAACAAACTAATCCACCACTGGGGAGCAACTTCTGCTGGGCTGCCCTGACGCAAGCGAGGCAAAACGGCCGATTGGGAAACTGACCTACGTACGAGTTCGATAGCACTAGGTACTCCGTGCAGGCACTCCTGTCAAAAGCCAGTTCAGATGCCAAGTCCCAACTGTAATGCCTACCCGGAGCTGGGATCATCAGCCTCCTTTCAGCTGAACATCCCTAACATGCTGTAGCTACTCCGTCCTGTACCTGAATTGCTATCGTATGAATCCCAATGGATTTCAACCTGATCACATGAGTGCCTTTTTTGTGGATTCGCAACAGATAGTATTACGTCTTCTCGGCTTGTTGGCATTTGTACAACGGCGGTGAAAGATCGTATCTTGTTCACCGTCACATCGCCAGCCAGCCACCTCATTTCCGTCGGGTTGAAAGATGGCGACTGACGTCAATGGGCTTTACTCTGCAGAATATGGAGCTGTTCCATGGCTGCGAATTGAAAAGCAGAAGAGAAAAAAAAACCCCCCCGGCAAAGAGCTGAAATCAGGGGTGGAGAACAGGTGCAACGACGAGTTGAGACGGTCATATTGTAGGGCTGAGCTGCATCTCACTAGCTCTAGGACCGAGACCCTTCATGCGGCCCAACAGCAAAGGAACGCGCGCCCGTAGCGGTTGTCTTAGTGAGACGGTATCTTATCTGAGTTGTTAGTTTGGTGAAGCCAATTGGATGGCCCTGCAGCTGTACTGAGCGTTTGTTTACAGCAGAGTACTCGTAATCAATCCCTTCATATCTTGGCGGGCAGTCTGCAAATCAGTGCCTCTTGAATCGGTCATGTGTATGAGGTGCAGATAGTCCTAAAGTTTGCTTTGTCTATAAAGGTTGCCGATATGCCTAAAGAGCTAAAATGCATGCCCAAAGTCAGGTACATGTACCCAAACGACCATTGCGAGCCATCAGCCTTATCTCTTGCTCCGAATGGACAAACAAACACTAGAGCTGCATGCCAGTGCCGGTTTGCGCACTGCCTTTTGCTGACGAATACCGAGCGTGCGGAAGTTGGTTATGGGGTAAATACATGCAATATGTAGCCTTGGTTGATTTCCTTGAGCTGTGGAGAAGGCTCGGCAGCTGATCCGTTCGAAGGATAAGATCTTGGTAAATACACAGACAGAAGCCGAGATATTGGGATACAGCACTGCATGGCGTTGGTAGCAACGAGAAGAGAGATTGAACGCTCGCACCACATACAGGTAGGTAGTTGGAGCTTGTACAGGCAACTAAGAGACGGAGGCCAAGTCTCTGGCGTGAGCAAACAAAACAATTCGCAATTCTGCACGTCTTTCTCACGGATGTGAAATGGGTCGTGACCGTTTGCTCGGTAAGCAAGCGTGTACCTACATGTAATGGACTTCTGTTCGTCGTTTGAGACGCAGCAAGCCGTCTTGGATGTACTTCGTATAACGACCAAACCAAATCAAACGTGGCCATCTTACACGCGACTCAGCACAAACGCCCGCCTCGTCGAAATTACAATCCTAAATAAGCTTAATCAACCGCCAGAAAAGCCTCCATCCATTCCAACAACTCGACCCTGATTCGATTCGATTGAAGCCTCAGTTCCATCAGTTCCGACATCAGGGGCTCCAGCTGCCTCCTAGTGCCCGCAGCAGCCGTTTTGGAGCACTAACGGACGGGCCAGCCCCGGTCGCCGCCGTCACGGGTCCGGCACTCTACCTGCTCGCACTACCTTGCCAGTACAGGCCATCCACCGCGGACTCTCGGCCAGGTCCCCGTACCCAGCCAGTACCCAGGCCGTACCTCAGCCCGCTGTAGCGCTGCTGAATAAACCAAACCCCGCCCCCCAAAACGGCACTACGGCACTTCCACAGCGCTGGGATTCGGCGGGCTGAGCCTGGCAGCGCCTGGCAGCGCCTGGCAACGCCTGGCAACGCCTGGAGGCAGAACCCAGCACTGGCCCATCCCCGCCGGAAGCCTTCAGGTTCTAGCCTCAACTGCCATCCATTGGACTTGGAAGTCGTTCCGTCCAGGCTGCAACCCGGGCTGCAGCAGCGCGACCATTCGTCTGACTCTCCCGTCTGGTTGCCTTACATTTCTTTTTCGTCCTCGTTGCCACTGCACTCGAGCCTAGCCTGCCCAACTCGCCCTGTCATTGGTATTGGCACCCGAATCCTCGCCAGCTGGAGCTCGATATGGGAGTTTGCGCCGCCGTCTGCGTCCCAGCGCTTCGCAATCCCCCGGCCGTGTCGAGCGACAAACAACGAGCGTGATAGCTTCACATCTGGGCGAGGCTGAGCCTGAGCCCCCCCAACCATGTCGAGACGAGACAGCGCCATGGGGCCCTTTTCTCCCGCCCACCAGCCTGACGAAGGCTATTCCGAAGATCCTCTGGGGCCAACCGGCCTGGCTGACCAACTCTCTACTCTGGCGACGCTCAAGTCCCCCCTCGAGCTGCCGCAATGGCTGGCTGCAAACGCCGCGCTCCTCCCCGTATCCGTCAAGTCCAGTGAGTTTTCCTTCATCCCCCGGTGCTGGTCGCGATGAGCTTTATCCCTAACCTGACTCCGCCGCTGCAGAGCTGGCCATGACACTCCTGGACCAGCTTCCAACTTCTGCCATCGTCGAAATCGTCGAGCGCCTGAGCCCGAGACTTTACATCGACTTCATCCGCCATCTTCCCGCCGAAATCTGCCTCAAGATCCTTAGCTCTCTTGACCCCGTATCCCTTGTTAGTGTGCTGCAGACTTGTCGGGCGTGGTATGACCTGGCCGTGGATCGGAAGCTGTGGGAGCGACTGTACTACCTTGAGGGCTGGAAGGCTGTGCAAACCGAGATTGATGCGTGGGAGGTCAGGGTCAACACGGGCGTCAGCAACTCGATAGGACATCTGCATAGGATGCAAACGTCGGATCACCACCCAAACAAGATTCGTGCCATACTCAACAATGACGATGACGATGAGGACTTGGAGATGGTGGATCAGGACAGGCTGCCCAGCATCATCGACAACAGTGCTGGCGCCAGCTTATTTGGGTCTGCCGGTGGACTACAGTCGAGGCAGACGCTGCCCTCCTTGGGTGATATGCACCTGGATAGCTTCTCGTCCGCCAAGGGCAAGGCTGTAGATCGGGGCCTTGGGTCGTCGTCGTCGGAAAGCAGAGCTAAGCGCAAAGAGCCCGGCGGCACCCCCGAGATGGCGTTGCCCTCAATCGAGGCGGGCGACGCCACGGCATCCATGATCAAGTCGACTCTCTGGACTTGGGATATTAACAGCTCGCGATATCGCATCAACTGGAAGTACCTGTATAACATGAGGCGGCGCCTTGAATCGAACTGGGAGCTAGGCAAGTACAAGACCTTTGTGCTACCACATCCTAGCTACCCGGAGGAAGGCCACCAAGAGTGTGTCTACACCCTGCAGTTCGACGCAAACTACCTCGTCAGCGGTAGCCGAGACCGCACGATGAGAGTTTGGAATATGCATACACGCCGGTTGGTCCGCCCGCCTCTGACCGGCCACACCGGCTCCGTCCTGTGTCTCCAATTTGACGCAGACCCGGCTGAGGACATCCTGGTGTCTGGAAGCAGCGATTCAAACGTCTTCATCTGGAAGTTTTCCACCGGAGAGCTGGTGCAGAGGATCACAAACGCCCATCGCGAGTCTGTCCTCAACGTTAGGTTTGACAAGCGCGTCCTAGTCACGTCTTCCAAGGACAAAACCATCAAGATTTTCAACCGCCGACCGTTGCGATACGGCGACTTGGGCTATGGAGAGGTAGATGCAGCCGTCAACCCCGTCGGCATGAGCGTCAAACCCTACGGCTACGAACCAGACCTTTCCCAGGAGCTGCCTGTCAAGCCCCCCTATACTGTCATCGGGAGACTGGAGGGACATGGCGCTGCCGTCAACGCCATACAGGTCCGGGGCAGCACCATTGTCTCTGTCTCTGGCGACCGCCACATCAAAGTATGGAACTGGCCGGAACAGGTCTGCACACAAACCATCCCAGCACACGAAAAGGGCATTGCCTGCGTCGAGTTTGATGAGCGCCGAATTGTGAGTGGTAGTAGCGACTACGAAGTTTGCATTTTCGACGCGCCGACTGGCCTCAAGGTGGCCTCCCTTCGAGGACACGCTCATCTCGTCCGAACAGTGCAGGCGGGCTTCGGTGACTTGCCGTACAGCCGAGAGGAGGATGCGGCAGAGGCCAAGAGAGTGGACGCCGAGTACTTCAAGGCCGTAGAGGCAGGAGAGATTGACCATGAGGGCGACCGGAGGATTCGTCGCTCTAGGAGAATAAACGCAGGAAGCTCTCGACCGGCCGATCTCCAGGCGACTGGTGCCAAAGTCCCGCCGGGCGGAGGCGGTGGACGTAAATATGGACGCATCGTTTCCGGTTCATATGACCAGAGCATCATCATCTGGCGCCGCGATAAGGAGGGTGTGTGGAAGCCTGCGCACCATCTGCGCCAGGAAGAGGCCGCCGAAGCCGCACACAGGCAAGTCGCCCTGACCAACGCCCATCGCCAGGGCACTCAGCTTGCGTCGGCAGCTATTGCGGTGTCGCCGGTACATCCCGGAGTGTCGCAAGGCATGCAGTCGTCGCCCATCCGCGACCCAAGCGGTGAGCACAGCCAGGCGGCGCGCATCTACAAGGCCATGATAGACCAGGTCGTCCCCATTGGAGTCGCGGCTCTGAGACAGGCACTGGCGAACCATCCATCCGTGCTCATCTACCATGGCTATCTGCAAGCCGCGATTGAACGGGAGCCCTCGCCGTTTGTCAGATCGCACCTTAGGCAGGTGGTGGCGGATGGCTTGATTGCGATACAAAACAATCAGTCGGCTAGACAGCGCCTCATTGCTCGAGGCAACGCCCACATCCTAGCTCCTCTTAACATAGAGGGGAGAGTCGCAGGTCTGGTTCCCGGATATCCTGGCAGCGCAATGGCAGGGCCTTCTTCTTCCGCAGCGGTGGACATCAACGGCGGAAACAGCAGCGACCATCGACAGTCGGCATACTCTCCAGCGCCAGCACCAGCATCACATGTACATCCCTCCACTCCTCTCCACGCACCTGTACCCCAGCCTTCCCAACTCTCCATCCCTCCTGGCCAGGGGCCTCCTCCCCAGCTTCCTCCCATCGTTCAACCCGAACATACCACTGCTCAGCCGGGCACGGTCGAAATGGCAGACGCCGCACCAGCTCCAGAGCAGCACCCTCGCATCGTGGCGGCTGAAAACCCACCGGCTCGCGTTTTCAAGCTCCAATTTGATGCTCGTAAGATCATCTGCTGTAGCCAGGCACCAGTCATTGTCGGCTGGGACTTTTGCAACGGCGATCCGGAACTAGAGGAGGTTGCTCGCTTCTTCGCAGCGATTGATTAAAGGGCGTTACTGGGCTGGGAGAGATTGCCACTGAAACAAACACAAAAAGTTTTTACGCAACGTTTCATGCCCAAAACGCAACGTATCGTCGGGAGGAGTTTAGGAGGGGAACAAAGATTTGGCATATCATATCCATCATTGTGTTTTTTTTGTGCTTCATACAAAAAGAAAGAGAAAAACAAGAAAAGAAAAAAAAGAGCGTTGGGACTACATTACTGTAACTTGCATTCCCGGCGTTTCAACAGTTCGCCCGGCGTTTGTATCATGTTGTAATTACTCGAATGTGCGGACACATTACGGACAGGGCTTGGGTAGGATGGTAATTAGGTAGTAGATGGCATTAGATACTTTGTTGTTCTTTTGGGGGAGAAATACGAATAGCATGATGAAACTCAAACAAAATAAACCTTCGCCTATCCTGTGATCTTTATTTACATAGTCTTGGGTGTGAAACATTGGAAATAGTGTGATACTGCCATGATGTTGGGGTGAAGGGACTTGCGCTTGACGATGCTGCTCGTGAGGAGCCAAATGAGAAGCCACGCCACGCCACGGAACGATATAATAGACTGATATTAGATGCTGAATGAAGAGAAACTAAATTGACAAAAGACGATGCTAACCCGCAGCTTGCTTGACCTTTTCTTCCGTCTGCGGCGGCTCGTCAACAAACTCGGGCACGACCTCGTCCTGCAGGAACCCCGGCACGGCCCCAGCGCCGTACTCCTGCTCCAGCTCAGCCTCCATACCCAGCGCCTCAAGCTCAGCATCCAGCTCCGACTCATCCACCTCATCAGGAATATCGTACCCACGTGCCAAACTCTCCTGAATCTCGTTCCCAACATCAAGCAAATCAGCCATCTCATCCTGCAAACGCTCAATCTTGTCAATGTCAATCTTTCCATACTGCTTGCGCAGCTCCTTGTTCGTAGTCTTCATGGCGTCGACCTGGGTCATGACGTTCTTGAGGTTATCCTGCATGCTCTGCGCCTGCTCCATGTTCCAGACCTGGCTCTCGAGCTTGTCCTTCTCCGCCTCGTAGGCCTTGCGGCGCTGCAGGACCTTGAGGGCCTTTTGCTTGATGGCTTGTTTGCCGGGGCCGTCGCGCATCTTGGAGAGCTTTTCTTGGTAGGCGGAGAGCTCGCCGTTGAGGGCCTTGAGCTTGGTGTCGATGGAGGCGATGCGGGTGTCGATGTTTGTGATTGCGCCGGTGAGGGTGGGCTTGGGGCCCGTGGGCTTGGAGCCGAAGAGGCGGTTCATGGTGATGATTTCTTGATTTGTCCTTCTCTTTCTCCTTATTTTCCTTCCACTATTTTTTGGGATTATCGGCGGTGAGAGTTGAGGGTTCTCGATGTGATGAGGGGGGATGCGGCGAGGCTGAAGATGCTGCCTGCGTGTAGTGACGAGGACTGGGATGACGTTGGACAGTGACGAGGCTTCAGGGAGTTCTGTAGGCTCTGTCGGAGGGTTTCAGAGGGGCAGCCGGGGCGAGACCCCACTGGTGCATTTCTGCAAGGCTGAGCTGATGAGTCAGCAAAAGGCTTACCTAGCTCCATTGAGTTTGCGTGTACTATGATGGAGAGACAGGCACTCAGATGTAGCAGTAATAGAAGCGAAATCCATTGAATTATTACAGCGAACACCTGATTTCACGTTGATTGTGGGCTTTGTTTGAGCTGGATGCAAGTCATAGAGAGTCAATGTTTCACTGCGCTGTATCGCCAAATTACACATTGATCAATGTCTCATTAACCCGTGCAAGCCACTTCCTTGTAGATTCGGAGCAGTTGGCGGGATCTACGAACTAGTTCGATTGAAGCATCCGTAAATAGCATCAACTAATATCGACGTCGTACTCTATTCCAGAATGTAACACTACCAACTGACACTACTTCAATGAAGATTGAGGCCCAGTGTAAGATTTTGTATACTTATCCTCACCATTATTATTGTTTAATGTTTTCAATCAACAATTGTACTTGTTTCTCTTGACAAACGGCCAGCCCATTAACGCGTCACGAGCCCGTTAATTGATGCCCCTCTACGGGAGCACGTACCGCCTTCATTGCCTCATTAGGACTAGCCCACCCCAGTTGCATCCCGAATCAGGTCCAATGTAAACAAAAGATGGGCCATAATTCCTTGAATAATTTCGGCTCTGGCTCTTATCGCGCCTCACGCACGCACTTCAAGACACGCGACTTTTTCATGATTCACAGTTAAACGCGCGCGCGTGGGGTAGCAATTCACTTCGCTGCTCCGTGCAGTTAAAGCCCACCCGCCAATTTCCACATTCGAAGCATTCCGACGCCTCAACCACAACATCTTCGAATCGTGGAACCAGGAACCAGCCGTTTTGCGCAATGGACGGCACGACCAGCCCCGGATGGGGAAGCGGGCACGAGCCCGTCGACAAGTAAGACCTGCTGCTGGACTATATTGAACTGCATTTTGGAATCTGATCGTAGGCTGATGATACATTGCAGCAATCCTCCCCCAGCGTCGTTTGTGACGTTTTTCCCGGCGGCCCAGGAGGCCAAGACAGAGATGTGCGTATCACACCGACCGACGACGACTTCAACTCGCCTTTGCTAGAATCCCCTTGCTGTGACCGGGTACTGACGCGATTTCTGGACAGTTCGTGGGCGGACAATTTGGTCGCCCAAAAGCCAGCGACCATTCTGCGTGCGTGGTGCCGCGTGCCTGTCTCGGCCGGCCCTTCAACTCTTCGAAAGGGCATGACAATCATGAAGCGGGTGGGCCGAGTGGCTCGTGTGGTGGCGGCCAGCCAGGCCGCAGCAGAGACCGAGGTGGCAGAAGACCTCGAGGAGGCACAGCAGGCGAACCGTCGCCGTCTAAACTCGTTTGTGCCGACGGCTGACGCCGTGTTGGAGTTGGTGGGAGAGCCTCTGTCCAGAGCAGAGGTGGCAAGCGCCGTCATGCGCGCCAAGGGTTTGTTTCTCGTTTCCTTTTCCTGCAACATCCCCGTCAAAGCGACGACGCTCGAGCTACAATTTGCTGACTACTTTTGTTTCATAGTGGACGTTGCAAACTGCTACCTCCACGAAGAATACACCGACGTATCGGAGCAGAGAAACCTGGCCAAGCAGAGCCAGTACACCAAGAAGACTGTCCCCCTGAAGCGCCGCTTCAGCAACTATTCCTCCGTCGATTTCGAGTACGCGAGCGGAGGCAATGGCTACGCCATTTACAGCGAGCTCCACCCTATACTCTCCAGAGCTATGCAGAGCGGCGTCACCGAAATAGACGTCAGCATGGCATCCATCACAGAGGCTGGAGTCCACCTACGATCTATGTCTCGCAACCCCCGAGTTCTTCTGGCTGCCAGCGGCATGCCAGGGCTATCATATATCGCCGACGACAGCGAGCCGTCCAGCGTCCTGACCTTGGAGCCTAACGAGTCCATGTCAGACGCCAAGTCTCCCACGAAGCGAGCCTCTACCCAGTCCCCAAGCCCTACCAAGAGCAGCAAGAGCTTCCGCAAGAGACTCAGCGACACCATTGTCAGACTGTTGCCAGGATCCTCCCCTCGGGCTGAGCCTTCTCCCATCAAGCCGTCTTCTCCTCCTACACCCAGCAAGGACTTTGAAAGCCCTCGTCAGCAAACGCCCTCTATTACCATTCCCAAAAGTCCCAGTGCATCCAAGTCGCCTTTACTATCGGCAAACTCTACTCCCGGCCTCATTCGATGGTCCAACCGCTCTTCCAAAGAATCGCCCTTTGCTCGATGGCGCCCAAAGCGCAAATCGGAACCTGCTCGCCTCTCGACAACACCTTCATCCCCTCGCAACGACTCCTCCACCTTTGACATTAGCATGGAAGACAGCTCTATCATGTTTGGATCCCCTACGCACCAGTCTCGCCCTAACGCCCCTACTCCTTCTAAATGGAGCGGCCTTCTACCTTCGACCCCTAGCCAAAAGGCTTCTTCTGCAGCTGCCACGCCCGCCAATGATGGAGCGTCTCTCGGTTTGGTCAAATCCCTGCCTGAGTGGATGCAGCACAACAAGTCACCCGCAACTCTCGAAAAATACGACCCCAGCAACATTGAATTCCGACCCTCCTCTCCCTCATTCACCAATTCAGCTTCCTGGGTTAATGTCCTAACGGACTCAATTGAGATTGAGCGCACAAAGATTGTCAGGCGACGCAAAAGTGAGCCGCTGGTCAGAAACATGCTCAAATCCCACACTTTGCGACGAACCTCACTTTCACCTCACATCAGATCGAGTGGGGCCATGCCCACCATTGATGAACCAGCCTTTCCCAGCGATAATTCCATCTCTCGAATTCCCGAGCATTCTCAAACTTCTAACCTCTTCAACTCTTCTGCGACTCAGTCAAACACTCTCAACACCGCTGCTATCGAACAAACCGAAGACATGGACGCCCAAGACATGCAAGCCCAAGACATGCTCGCCCAAGGCGTGGACCCCCGAGATCCACACGATTTCCACCGCCTCTCGTGGGATTACAAGGCGCAGATAGAGGATGTGCTGAGAGAGAGAAGAAATGCTCCTCCTCCTGTTCGCCATCCAGACGATGTTTTCGACGACCCCAACGACAGATACCGCCGTGAATCTCCTCCCCCGCATAACCCTGTGGAGCGGCTGGCCCGCATGGCAGAGACCGGATGTTACGACAAGGCTGGCGTCATAATTGCTGAGAGGGGAGAAAGGCTTCTTGTTCAGTTTAAGCTGCCGATCAAGTACATTGAGCATTTCCCCCAAGACTCACGCGCAGACAGAGACCCCTGGCGGCCAGACCCTCAAGCACACTACTTCCAGCGCAAATTCCCAGGAGAAACACCCAGTCCCGAACCTCGACAGAGATCTGAATGGAGCTCATCGCCTCTCGCAGAGGAAGAATCTCATCTCGCTGATAAGACCCTTGTTGTTTCCGACTTTGGCGGCTCTCCTACCAAGCGCGCCTCACTGTCTGCAGTGAATGAAGAATCTCATCTCGCTGATAAGACTCTTGTTGTTTCCGATTTCGGCTCGCCTTTGATGCCCTTAACATCTCCCGATCATGAAGACTTCTATCCCAGTGATGAAACTCTCATTGTTTCCGATTTTGCTACCTCGCCTGCCAAGCGCGGCTCGTCTTCTCGTCAAAGCATCGCCACCAGCTCACCCGCTCCAGCATCGCAAAAGGTTCCTTTTACACCTGCCGATCAGTTCATCATTCCCGACTACGTGACCACATCTGACAGAAAAGTCTATCAGCCTGGCATGGTCTATAAGCCTGACATGAACTCGCAGTCTCTCGTGGCCCCGGAACTTCCCACAATCCCAGAGCTTCCCATGAACTCAGAGCTTGCCGTTAATACCGACAGCTCCTCTCTCTCTGACCTTGAGAATACGCCACCTCTGAACGGATCATCTGCACTGAGCATTGCCATCATGGCCGCCGGGAACGCAGGAGAGCAATCTGCCTATGCAGATGCCGAGCCATCGCCCGCCAATTCAACAACCACCAACGACCCTACCTCAACCTCACCCATCTCATTTACCCCCGTGAACCAAGCCAGCGCTCAAAAGAAAGCAGCTAGCCCTACCCTTAGCAACAAGCAAGGCTCCTCTACCAGTCCAGAATCCGGAAAGCCATACCCCATCAGCCACGACGATACCCCTGAGCGCGATTATCTGCGCGATTTCATCAGACGCTCGAAGCCCCGACGTCTCTCTACCACCGAGACCGGCTCCCCCATCGCCATCGCCCCTGTGCAGCGTCAACCTCTTGGAGCTAGAAGCCCTAACATGGAGACTCAGCCAAAGGAGAAGCGCAAGTTTGAGAGTAGCGAAGGAGAAGAGAACGAGAACGAGCCAGAGGCCAAGCCGGAGCCTGCTGCCAAGCGAGTCCGCCGTGTTCATCGAACCACCCCGCCAAAGCCAAAGCCAAAGCCTGTTGCTACCATGAATCACTCAGATGATGAAGATCCCCTCGCCAAGGACGTGGCACCAACATCAGTCAAGACAAGTGATGCTGTCGACGAGCTGGCAAACGACGAAGAGCAGAAAGAGGCCCCCGTTCCGGCCGCATCCCGCCGATCCTCGCGTTTAAAGACCAAGCCAAGCGCCATTCCCAAGCCGTCGACTCCAGCACCCACCAAAGTCGGTCGTGGACGTCCCCCTAACACCCTGGGCTCTGTGCGCAACGAACAGCAGGACTTGGTCCACCAAACCCGCGCCAACACTCGCCGTAACAAGGGGAATGCTGAGTATCCTGCCCAATTTTTGGCTCGGCACTCTGAGGAGGAAGAGGAAGAGGCAAGCCAGCAGGACGAAGCCGAGACCTCCAAGGCTGGACGTGGCAAGAGCGTTGTTTGGAAGGAGCCGTTGGCCTCGTACCAGGAGGAAGAGAAGCCAAAGAGGGGGCGGCCGGCCAAGGCCAAGGCCACGGTGGTCGGGAGCCGGGTCTCCAAGCCCGCGGCCAAACCCTCGGCAGCGGCGCAGAAGCAGCGGTCCAGCAGGATCGCAGCCGGCCTAGGAATGGCAGGGAACGGGACTCCTGCCCCCAAGCGCGCGACTCGCGCGTCAACACGGAGTCGGAAGTGATGGTCGAGCTGTATAGTTCCCGGTGGTTGAGCCGCAAGGTTCCCACCGGTTGAGCTATACAGTTCCCATCACTTCCGACGAAGTGGAGGGGCAGGAGGGGGAAGGGGGAGAAGGGGGAGAAGGGGGAGAAGGGGGAGAAGGGGGAGAAGGGGGAGAAGGGGGAGAAGGGGGAGAAGGGGGATATAAAAAGAAAAATATAAAAAAAAAACAATCTTGCATTGCGAGGCGTTAAAAAACAAGATACCAGGAAGGGGGGAAGGGGGGCATTTGTGTAATTTTTTTTTGTTTGAGTTCATTTTTTTTTTCCGTTGTTTTTAAGGGCATGGCACGCGGAGTTTGGGGGTTGGCACATTGAATTGAACGATACTATTTGCTCCTGACTTGCTTTCTCAAGATGCAATGTGACACGACATCAGAGTACTTGGCTATGTGACTGCAGATCTGGAGATATGCTGGCTGAAGCGTCGACCAATGGTCGTGTTACATGGGCTGGACGGTACTCAATGTAACCCCCGCTTCTTAATCGCTGGTAACTGGCAAAGATTTGTTCCTGACTAGAATCTGATTGCATGCTGACTCTACGTGAAGCCATTTCGAACGAGACTTGAGATACGATTCGACACCAGACAAACGAAGAAGGCAGACAAAACAAGTCGCCCACTATGGCTACAGAAACAGTCACCGCAACGACGGAGCTCCGTCTCGCATCGCCCAGCGGCATCGTCACACGAAAGATCCTCTGCACCCCCCTCCGCGACGCCCTGCCGTTTGAAATCCCCATCATCGACATCTCGCCAATATTCAGCTCGTCGCTCGACGAGAGGCAGGCCGTAGCCCAGCAGGTGCGCGCCGCCGCGCAGAACATGGGCTTCTTCTACATCAAGAATCACGGCATCCCTGCAAAGGTGACGCAGGACGTGTATGAAGCTGGGTTGGAGTTTTTCAGACAGGACTTGGAGATCAAGATGAGGGCGGATTCGAGCGGGACGAGGTGGGATAAGGGATACCAGGGGCCGAATACGCAGCGGTTGAATCCAGTTGAGAGTGTTGATTTGCGGGAGTCGTTTTCGTATCAGTATGATCCAAGGTATGATGACACTGTTGGGGAGGATGGGATGGGGGATATACCGGAGGAGGCGAGGGAGTATTTGGCTTGGGAGGATGATTATCCGTGGGAGCAGACGAGGAATTTGCCGCGGTTGAAGGAGAGCATGATGAGGCATATGGGGGAGTGTTTGAGGTTGGCGAGGGCGCTGACGAGATGTTTTGCGTTGTCGTTGGGGTTGGAGGAGGGATTGTTTGATGAGAAGGTGAGGTATCCGGGTTCGTCGTACGTGATTAGCTACTACCCCCCGATTGAGCCTTCTACGGAACAAGATGCAGGGAAGAGTGAGGAGGAGGATGATAAGAAGGTGTCGATTGGATCGCATACGGACTTTCAGCTATTTACGATTCTATGGCAGGATTTACACGGCGGACTTGAGGTTCTCAACAAGGAGGGCCAATGGCTGCGCGCGAAGCCGATAGATGGCACGCTGGTTGTGAATCTGGGGGATTGCATGCAACGAATTACGAATGACGAGTACACGAGTACGGTTCACCGGGCGAGGAATTATAGTGGCAAGGAGAGGGTGAGCATTCCCATCTTTTGGGGGTTTGGGCTGCATGAGACGTGTAGTGTTGTTGTTGAGGGGGAGAAGAAGTATGAGGATGTCAAGTGTGCGGATTGGATCATGATGCGGATTCGAGAGATGAAGCAGTTGGAGTGAGAAGATAATTGAGATTTATTACTATGGATCAGCTTAACTGTTGTTGTTTTCTTCTTGGGGGTATTGTGAGGAATACTGCATGTGGTGGTGGAATGTAGCTGGGAGGGGGGGGGGATAGAAGGCTACCTATTTTGGTAGGTAGGTGATGGATGACGCCGTGAGGGCATCATGAGGGCGAAAACTGAGCATGAGGCAAAACCACCATGAGACACATCGGACCTGGTGAACAGTGAACCATGCAAAAGCGAGCAAAAGGGCCATTTCTGATTCTCAGCAATCTAGATCAGGAGATCGCCTTCAAGGGAACAACTATTGCGTCATGACGGAGGCGTTTCGGGGGAAGCTCCGGCCGATGTACGGAGGTGTTTGATTGAACAGCTATAGCTATAGATAGAAATACCGAATTCATTGCCACGAAAATGAAAAAGAGCATAGATTAGTTGTTCATTCTAGGTAAGGGGGCGATTCTCGGCGACCGTTTTAACGACCTAAAGGAAGCTGAGGAATTGGGTTGAAGAGCGATGACGCAATGACGTCGTTACGCCCCTGCAGCAGCGGCGGGAGGCGTGGCTGAAGTTCGTCATCATGAAAGATGCGAATTTAATTTAGATGCGGGTTTTCTAAATCTGTTAAGAAAAACAGGATGTGGGTTTCAGGGAAGACACCGGGGGGGTGTGCGATTGTGGTTTTAGGTGTTGGGTTTGTGTTTTTGATGGAATTGCAAGTGTTGAAGAATGATGATGTCATTGATTGCGATGCTGGGTTTTGGGATTTGAATTAATTAAGATGGCGCATGAATTTACTTACTGGAGCAGATGACTGGGGCTTTTGATCTTTTTTGCTACCCGACCGTTTTAAACTGCTTGGAATGGGGGTCAGTTATTAGGCCAAATGCTTTTAATTTAATCGAGCTCATTTTGACCTATTTGTTGCAGTGTTACGGTGGGAAAGTGTGCGTGCCATCAAATCTCGGCGGCATGTGAGAATGCAATGATCCCCCCCCCCCGGCATCCCATGATCACCGTCTCGGATCTGGCCAGCATATGCCAAATCTCGCAAGCGTATTCTTTTCGATTAGATTGCGTACGTGCGTGTTATCGCATTCGGCTTTTCGCGGGTGCGCGTGGACGTTGCTTTGCTTTGCTTTTGCTATTTGGAGGCGCATGATCTGGACTGTGCGAAGAGAGAGAATTGCGTCTGTTGAAAGTGAGGCGGAATGTTGGCGAGATGAGAGACATTTGCGCTGCAGGGGTTACACAGTGGTAGATTCTGGAGGGGGGAGCTATGGGGGTTTTTGATCTCCGAGGGGGAGGACAAGAGCCGGGAATAAACGCTTTTTGTTGCAAGGAGCAGTCACAGGGCTGTGGTTGCATCTGACTCCGGATTTTGATTAAGAATGATCTTGATTGGCAACATAGGTTTACGTGAGAGCAGGCTGTGTCTCTTACTTTGCTGACATGTCGGCACTGGAGATGTTACTCTTACTACAAGGACAAGTAAGACATCCAATATGAGTCGTCAGCTCCCCGGGGCGCCTACGGGATACCATTCCTGGTAATTTCTTGTCTCTACTGTAGGCACCAGGATACAAGATCAGGATTTTGATAGATAGCTTCACGATCAACTCGTACGATACGAGTAAGGGATTCGAAAACGGGGGGCTCATATGCGGGGAACCCCCGCCCATCTATGGAGGTTTATGGATCCATCTCTGGGGCATCTCGTGGAGCAGAAAGCCAAGCAATACGCCAGCTATGGCAAGTATTGGCTGTTGCACGAGTCATTGAATGATAGGGTTGGTTTTACAGTGTGCTTTGAGGGGGATAATTTGAGGATTCGCTTTGACGGATGAAATCATGACTGTGGGCGGCTAAGAGGAGGGAAGAGCCAAGCCGGCGGTATTGCGCCGAGAGAGGACCCGATACCGTCCTCTACGGCGAATTATATGCCAATGAATCGCCGAGTATTCAGATATTACAAGAGATACAGTGTCGATATCGATACGCCCGTCTTGCTGGGAAACGGGCGGATTGAAAGATGCGAAGTCCGTTTAATATGTCTTGTGTCTGCATCCATCTCGACTGGCGGTGTCGCTATCAATTAAATTTGTCGCTGTTCATCTGCCGATTTGCTCCTCGTGCACGCTCGGGGATCGCCACCGAGGGATCCATGAGATTGGGTCAGCATCCTGACATGTGCGACATGTGCGGTGTGCGAAATGGAAATGGTGGTGTGTGTAAGTGATAGATGTACCAAAGGCGCAAGGCAAACGAGCACAAGACGGAGGGAGTGAAGAACAAATGCCTCTTCCTCCTCCTACAGCTAATAGGTAGGGCTGAACATCAAACAGAAAGGAAAGACATGTGAGTGAGTCAGAATAGCTTGGAGCTCCGAGATGCTAGCTTCAAGCCTTAGCTCCCACCCCCAGCTTGCTGTGATATCCCGAGATGCTCCGTCCAGAAGTATGGGGTAAAATCAAACCATCTGCGGTTACATTTTCAACGGGCTATTCTTCTGTGCCCCGTTTTGCTCCGCTGGTGCTTTTACTCCGGTTCGAAGCCCACCCTCAAACATTTTGATGTCCAACCTCGACCAGGTGGCTTAGGCAGATGATGCGGGTGATTTCGCACCGGTGAGCGAGTTCTTTCAATCAGAGCGATACAGCTGGCCAAAGTTCGTTTAGGCAAAAAAAAGCCGGCGTTGCAAACGGGGGTTTTAATGATTGGGCGTCTCTCTTGGCCCGGTGAGTCTTTGCCGGGCGCCTATCACGTCTCTCGACAACCACAGGCTACCTTACATATGTGGAATATTACATGTGCTACTGCATCTACTCGCTTTGATGGGCTATTGGATCGCGGGGTATGCCGGGACTAAACCACTGGAAGAGCTTGAACCCTGAAAATTAAAAAATGCCTGTGTGGCTCTGCCTGCAGCCAAAGGCGATCGGCCGTGCATGCAGTCAGAGATGAGTTGCCTGGGCTGGGCGCTCCGAACAAGTGGTGTGTGGGCAACGGAGCGAGGCGATTGGACTGTTACATGGGCGAAGGCATAAGCCCTTGCTGGGCAGCCTTTTTGATTGCCCAGATTAAAACTGAAGCGAAGAGCAAATGATAAACGGCGCAACGGTGCTTACGACGAGGGATAGGCAGACAAGCATACTCGTAGATGAGGAGCTTTCCATTTCATCCAGGCAGCCAAAAAGGGCAGTGCAAGGCAGGCATCGTCAGTTGCAGCGCGGGTGATTGGCTCATCCGCCGGGCTCTTTTTTTTGCCCTTCGACTTGCCTGATGCCCGGAGGGATGTGAATCCAAAGAGAGACGACCTGCCCAAGAGGGAAACAGGGCAACGTGAGCGGGTAGATTCGCAGCTAGGAACAGGACAAGCATCACGCATGTATGTAAGATGGTCACTCCGGCCCTTGCTCGGAATCAACCGCCGGGGTTGCGATGTATTCATACGGTATCTATCTTTACACACGGGTCCCTAGGAACGATGCAAGGGCATTTGCGAGATATAATGCCCGTGGGCGTAAGATGATAAGAATACGGCGATATCTTGCTTTAGGTTGGTAAAATACGGAAGATTACGGTACGAGGTAATCTCTGTACCTGTCTGTGCTTTTGCTCGCCAAACTGCCAACCGGGCTGGAACAGCCGAGGACACAAGTCACATTTTTTACGACCCAACGGGGCGTCTATCAAAGTACAGCACATGCACGGAGAAAGGTGAAATTAAACAGAGTCAAAGAGTCTGGAGACCGCTCTTCTGACGTCTGGACCGCATTGTCGATCCGGGGAGGCGTCGAATCAGCGGCCCTTTTATCTGGTTAATGTTTTTGCATTTACGGCACTGGTTTGTTCGTATGGCCAGCTCGTAATGTGATGCTTCTTTGTTTCATGTACGAGGAGAGTAGCGGCGCGCTGTGATTGGCAAGGCGAAAGAAGGGGACGGGATGTCGAGCACAGACATGGCGCTGGCTGGGCGGGAGGGGAGTGTGTCTGCGTGTGCGTGTGTGTATGGTCACCGGTCCTTTTGTCATTCTGTTCATTTTGTTTTCATCTTTCTTGGTGTTTTGCCTTTAATCGAGATAGATGGATTGTATAGATGAAAGAAGATGCCGGCTGGATGGAAAAGGAAGGATAAAAGGAAAAACACACAACCACATGCCAAAGCCAACGAGAACAAAGCAACTCCGTGTGTACCACCACCAAGAGGTCCGGATAAGAACAAAGAAATGGACAAAGAAATGGCAGGCCGCCCACATCGAAAAACTAGACACTAGAGCCTTTTCCCGGAGGCAAAGCATCAACTCAAAAGCACAAGCTGCATTAGCGGAAACGGCACGTCCTTTTCGGGCCACCGTTTGTTCCCTCGCGACTTGAATGGTTGGTTGGGGAGTTGTTGGGCAGCTTCAGCTGTCTGTGTCAAAGAAGGATTCCGGAATCGATTCGTGATGGAGGGTGGCCGCGTCTTGTGCTCGAATCGAGCCGTCACGGGTGCGAGACATGCCACAGCTCAAGGGCGATTGGGCGGGTGACAGTTTTCCTTTTGAAAGCTTTCTTGTCAATTTCCCTTTTCCGCTCTCCGTTTTTGACTCGAAATCCGGGCTAAAACTGAGAGCCCTTACAGTATGTAGGACTGTGTGGCTCACAAGTTTCGGAGTGGGTTTTGGAAAGCCACCCCCAACTTTGTGTCAATCAAAAGAGCGATCCCCGGCTCTTTGGGGAGACCGCCATTTCGGAGGAGGGAACCATTTACCGCCGTTTTGCTTTTTTTGCGTTGTTCGCAAATGGATCCCATCCCTGCCGCCGCGCCGCAGTGGGACGGCGAAATGAAAAGGAAATCAAGCTTGTTAAATTGGCGGTGCAGGCATTCCCGTTCCCCGGCAAATAGTATCGCTGCAAGTCCAAGGGTTCCAGACACAAGGCGGTAAATTAACATGCGCGTGCTATCGAATTTTAACAGTAGCAGTAGCAACAACTCAGACACGCAACGCATGCCTTCGTTACGTGTCCCCGCAGCAAGCAAGGCTTTCCGCAGCTGAAAAGAGGCGAACCAGCGCATCAGCTGTGAAGTGCGTGCCGCGTGGCAAAAGGATCATTGATGCTTCAGGCTCTACGAGTTGCGGTTTACAGTAGGTATAGCCGGGGCTCGGGCCTCGGGAAACGGGGTTGGGCACTGAGAGGGAAGGGAGCAATGGAGGGAAAAAAGAGGAATAAAAGGAATAAAGACAAAACGCCACCGTCCGAAAAGTCGGAGAGCCCAACTCCGTTTTCTCTTTTGTCCCTTGCTGGCCGCACTCCTTCGTTGGGTCCGTGTCTCACCCCTCCCCCCCTTTATTTGGCAGCTGCGTTTTTTTCTCTTCTCTTTCAGTTACTCGTATAGTTGTCCAGATGTCTGTAAATGAGATGCTTTCATTGACTTGTCCCGATGGAGAAAACAGAGCAAGAACAAAGAGTCCGAATCGAGAGGCTGTGCGTGTCAGTATGTCTTCACTCGGACACTATTTTCGATCAAAGAGGCAAAACAAAGGCGGCTTCAAGGCTCGATTTAGATTTCCCAGCAGAGCACAGCAAACTTGATCAACCAGAAAACCTGCCTTGGTAGCGCCGTAGCACAGCCGTGGGTCATCCTGACATGCTCGAAACATCATCACCCCTTTCCGGATGGTCCCGGCCAAGACACACCCCCCCCCGTCCTTTTTCTTACTGCGACACCCACCCCAGGCTAGGGCAAGGGAGGGAGGCGAGGCTCTTCGGTGGGACGCAGCTAGTTTCTTGGCTCTGACTCGAGCGCCGGGGCCGAGGAGCGGCCATCGAGGACTCGACTATAATGCTCCCTAATTCCCCCAGACTTTTGGATTTTGTGCTTTCTCCAGATTCACAAACATCGTTTATACCATCACGTCGAAAACAACATACCATAATCAGATTACACGACTCACAGCAGGATCAGGATCCTCTTGACGAACAACAACAAATAATCAATACCACTATCCATATATACCCTTATCTCACTCACACCTTGTACTCCCACCAAACGCACTCGCGGCCCGAATCACATAACACGAACAAACTATCTACTTTTGCGCGTCGACGCGAGGGAAATCAAACAAAACCCACCACCTATCCGAGACGTCTTATCTCTCCCTCTCCCAACAACCACCGCCAACAATCTCAAACAGCGCTGGTCGCGTCAACTCCACACAAATATCCAGCCATGTCTCCCAAGCAGTCAGACTCATACTACCACCTACAAACCATGGAGCCTTCCGCCCACGAGCTTGACCTCAACGTCCAGGCGTGGATCCAGCCCATCATCATCGAGGACGAGGACCTCATGTTTGGCGGAAAGCCGCTGAGCGCCTGGTACGAGGAGGACCGCTCGCGAAGCACCAGCAGCAACAGCAGCGACGATGGCAACCAGAGCCCCTACGAGGAGGAGGAGCGCCGAGGACGAGAGCGCACGAGGAGACACTACCACGACGGCAAGGCGCTGAAGAAGACTCACCGAAAGTGAACCAACTATACTCTCTTCACTACTACACGACCTTGACCTGTCTTTGGGTAACGTGGGATGGAGTGCCTGCTTGATGCATGGCTTCCATCCTGCGTGTATGGCTTCTCTTTAACTAGATGCAAGCTATACCCTACACACATCATCATCTCCGCCCACTCGACCTCGACATCCATAACCATCATCACTTCCATCCTCCTCATCTCTATCACGACTACGCCGGCCTTTCTTTCATCATAACATACCCAGCTACAACATTCATCGCTTTAGACCATCATCGACTGCGGGAAAGAGAAAAGAATATCATTTTTTCCAATCATTCGGCTACCTCATCATAACGGGTTTACACTGGCGTTTTATCATCATTTATCTCCATCATTTTTTTTTTCCATCACCATGGACTTCATTCACTGGTTGCATCGGGAGCGCGGGCTTGAACTTTCAATATTTTCTTCCAACAAACACATTTCTGGCCGGTGTGGGTGCATCGCCAGAAGGGGTTCAAATCCAATCGGGCTTTCACATGGTTTCGGCGACTGACTTCGCTGTTGGTTGTTTCTTATACCCCATGGGAAAATATGGATGGTGTCTTTTTTTACTGGCTGTTTATTACTTTTACGGGATTTATTGTAGAACAATATCTTTTGGTTACAACTTATTATTTTTACGATGGAAAGGATAATGCGATATGGGGATGGGGAGGTCGTGGGGGGCAGGGGATTATACCCAAAGTCTCGAAACAACTGAATGGCAGGAATACCATAACAATATAACAAATGCAATAACAAATTCTAAAAAAACACACAAAAATGACTCTTCAATGACATGTGCGTGACAGTGACACTGACAGTGACATTGGAGTGTTGAATCATGGCTGCCTGGATGGAGCATTTTGTGGTGCCATGTGGCTGGCCCCAAGTGTTACGCCACGCGGGTTACCCTACCAAGTCATGATTGTCACTCTTTTTATTCTCGCTCCCTTTTTCGCTCTCTTTTTTTGGAGATCGGACCGTAGTTTCGGGGATGAGCGCGCGTCCTTGCCGCCGATGATAGGAGGAAGAATTTGTGTGTTGCGTTGATTATGGTTGTTGAGATGATTCATGGCAAGTTTCTACTAAGATGCACGCGATATGGAGGATACGCTCACCGAATACCCTACATATGTATGATGCGCACACGTATCTTTTTACTTGACGTAATACAGTCGCCAATAATACGCAGGCAAAAAAAGTCGAATGGCCTCATTCTTACGGGTTATTTCAGCTTCTTCAGCTCGTAAATTCCTGTGCCGCTTCAGCGCGTCTTCAGCCGTCCCCATCCCCAAAACCATGTGAATGTGTGCCACCCCCAAAGGTTTGTAACTAACATTAAGCTAAACTCCAACACGACACCGGAACGGCGACCGAAACAGAAAAATTGAACGGCGAATAAAGATACAAAAGACCTCCGAATTGGGGGAGGCAAACCGGCCTCTCGGGACAAGAATTCGGCTTTTCAAGAAGACAAAGTAATCGCCGCTGGGCCTGGGGTAGAAAAGGACAAGCAGAGCAAGCCAGACCGAGGGAAAGAGAAAAAAAATTTTCTTTGTGGCTTTTTGTTTTTTGGGCTCTTTGGTTTGCTCGTTCGTTTTCTTGCCGTTTTTGAACAAAGGGGCGCCCCGGTGAATGAAGCGGGATGGGGGGAAAAAATCGAAAAGGTGTGAGTGGGTTGTACAGTACGTGGGCAAAACTGGCGTAAAGGAGGTGTGGGATGGCTTCTTCTTTTATTTTGTCCCTTTTTGACAGCGGGTTATTCCATTTGGCAACCCGTTTTGTGGCTTTTGCAGTTTACGAGACTAACCATCAGTTGTACGTTGTGGATAAGTGTTTGTCCGGGGAAGAGGGTTGGTTTCGTTGAATCTTCGTGATAGATGGCTCGTGTTGTTTCTTGTCGCATCGTATCGCATCGTATCGGCTTCTAATAATAGTGTTTATCCCGTATTACTCGTACTTCTAATAGCATATCATTGCAAGATAGAGAAAGGTATAGTTATCCAACTCTCTCAATTGGCATCTCTCTCTCTTTCGTGTTTCTTTGCTCCGGCAGTTGAGACGCATCTACCGCGGGTGCACACGTGTCGATGCAACCCCGTACTGCTCCTCTGCCCAAAGACCCCATTGATACAGTACCATGTTGACAAGGTGCCTCGCATGAGTGCATGTAAGTAGTATTCATGCACGCCGTAATCCAGCTGGCAATACATAATAAGGGGGGCCACATGCGTGGAACATTTGTATCTTCCAGAAGCAAGTTCTGTCGTTGTTCCATGCGGGCATGAGCATGGCATGGCTTCACGCCCTGTATGCGTGGCAGCCCAAAAACGGGGGGATTCAGCTGACCCTTTTTCCATCTTGGCCCTGCTCTCAATGCGTTGCTGCGTTGGCAGAAGTGACGGGGATCTTTATGGGGGATTGTGGGTTTATATTGGGGACTGCCATCCTGTTTACATGTGAGTGGTGATGGCGGTGAAGGGGGCATTTGGCTTGCTGGCGGTGCAGGACAGTGCCGGGACTGTAGCCTTTCTGTCAGTTTGGGACATTCCGGTTGGCCAATTGATGTGCTCTGTCTCCGTATGAAAGACGGAGATGTGGCTGATTCTGCTGCATTGGATATGTAGACTGATGCTGGCGAGGCTGCCGTATTGACTTGGGTGTTCCGTTTCATTGTAGAAACGGTGTAGATGCTGACATGTGCACTTGGACACTCGAATGACTGCAAGAGCATTCCCGAAAAGGATAAACATCACGTTTTCATTGCTCGAGTAAACTATTCCAAGATTATTTGGGATTTTTTTTTTTTTAATAAACGCTGTCTGGTTTGTCTATGGCCAACTTGTTAAAGTAGTCCCCAAAATACTCGTAGGCAATCCTGATCGTGAAACTGCATCAAAGACAAGTAGATGCCAACATTTGCTTCTACAGAACGCCGTAAACGCCAAAACCTCCATCAGATTACCCTACAATTCGACCTTTCTTTGTAAAATAAGCCCCAAGTCTTACCAAACTTCTCATAACCGCTTACTCACACCAAGAGAACTCGTAATCACCCCAAGGCACAGATGCGCTAGTGCAGCAATGCCCCGAGCTAGAGTAAGACATCCCGAGGAACATTTGACGGGCCAGCCCGGACACGGCGTGCTTTTTAGTTGGCTAATGGCCGTTAAGCTCAAGAGATCGTCTCTCGTCGAGACTCCACCGCACAGCCTTGTGCTCATAATAGAGAGGCATTTTAGCTATCTTATGTCGTGTTGGTTATATATGTTTGTCCAGGTTGTATTTAAGTGATCAAAACATGTGCTGAGCAGTCCTTTATCATTGCCATATATGGCATAGAGAAACTGGGACCAGTGCTTCGAGTGCCGAGTCTTTCCGACGGCCGCTTGCATGCCGTGTCTGCCCCTTGAAGTCTACCCAGTTCACGATGGCTTCATATACAAACCTAGCTCAGGCGTGAAAAGCGCATGAAAATGCTCCGTTAGCAGGCTGCTTATATCCTGATTTCCAACCCGTCCCGCCAGACTCACGCCCGCTATAGGAAAAAAGCGTCGCCCGGCGTGTCTCGATTGTACCTAGCGGATGCATCAACACGGCTCGCGATATTAACAAGTGAGGAGTTCCGGCGGTTTATAACTTCGTATAAACATATTCCGCGGCCAAATGCCCCCTTTCCCGCGCAAAGAGCAAAGAAAAAGTATATGTTACTCAGCATTGTTGCATTGACCACTGTTAAACGGGACCAAGCATCGTGGGGCCTGCAGGGGAAAAGGCAACAATCATATTTCCCGAATAGTATAATGTCTCCTACGGCGGCCCGTAGTGAAAAGAGCCAATGGGAATTAGACGTGAATCGAGATGAAGATGTCAAACTTGAGGGAATCTCAATATATAAAAGGATCATGAATGTTCAATGAAATAGAACCTTTACTCAGGACAGAAGCATTGGCTGGATAGGAATACACCTATTCCCCCGACAAACTCAGTAGCACTCGAGCATCTTTGCAACACTTCAAGATGAAGACTTCTCTTCTTCTTGGCTCTTTCGGGCTGCTGTCCAAAGCAGCTGCGGCAAATGCTCCAGTCGCAAAGCCTTTCACAGTCAATCTTTCTTCACGGGTGCCTCACATGCTTGATCTTATTCAGAGGACCGTTCTTCCTGCAGCAGAGCTCCCAGCCGCCCATGCAAACCTGAATATGAGCTTGACAACGGGAATCCCACTTTCTACGCTCAAGAGTCTGCAAAATGAATGGTTGACTAGCTTCAACTGGACAAAGGAACAAGAGCAGATAAACACGTATGGATAAAGCAGCATGAATACATTCACAGGCTGACTCAAGTACATAGATATAACCACTTTACGGTTCAAATAGGAGCTCAAAATGTCCATTTTATCCACGAAAAGTCCAAAGATCCCAACGCTATTCCTCTCATCCTGCTCCACGGCTGGCCGGGCTCGTTCCTGGAAATGACACACCTCGTCGACCAGCTCAAAAGCAACTCCAGCCAGCCATTCCACATCGTGGTGCCATCCCTCCCCGGCTTCGGCTTCTCCTCTCCCGCACCCAATGGCTGGGAAATTTCCGACACGGCAACCTTGTTCAACACGCTCATGACGCAGGTGCTGGGGTACAAGACGTATGCCGTGCACGGAACGGACTGGGGCAGCGGCGTGGCGTTTGACATGTACGATCAGTTCAACACGACGGTCAAGGCGGTGCACTTTGCGTTTTTGCCCTTTTTTGCGCTGACGCCGGAGCAATTGGCGGCGCAGGGCATTGCGCTTGCGGCGGACGAGATTGAGTTGGAAGATAGGGCCATGGACTTTGAGAACTCGGGCACGGGCTACTATATTGAACAGACAACTGAAGTATGTCATCTCTCTCTGAGGCACGGTTAAATGCTTGTGAAACAAGACAAATGGCTAACAATGTGTTTCTAGGTTAATACGATTGGCCTTGCTTTGTACGATAACCCCGTCGGGCAGCTGGCATGGCTTGCTGAAAAGTTTGTCATCTGTAAGTGCGCCCTCATCAAGGGGTCAAGCTCCTCACCCCGGTCATTGATGCAATAAATCCAAAGGGTAATGCTAACACTGCAACAGGGTCCGACCCACGACGAGGCACCGGCCCGTCCTTTATGACGAACAATGAGATTCTCAGGCACGTGTCCTTGTACTATCTGACGCAGACGTTCGACTCCGCCGCCTTTGTCTACGCCCAGAATCCCGACGGCTTCTCGCACACTTACCGAACCGCCAGAAGCAAGCAGCCTCTGCTGTACACTAACTTTCAGTACAACATTCTGTTTTATCCGGAGAAGCTGGTGGCGACGATTGGCAACCTGGTCTACTACAACAGTGAGTCTAACTACATGTATCGGAGACAGTGCGATATAATGTGATGCTAATGAATTGAATCCCTGCAACTAGAAGTGCAATTCGGCGGCCACTTCCCCGGCGTGGACAACCCGGCAGCGCTGGCCAGCGACATTCGACTGATTGGAAAATACTTCAAGCCGTAAATGCAAATTCCGGGCGCTTCCCGGAGGCCGGGTTACATTCGGAGCTGACAACCCCGCTTCGTGCCGGGGTGGGCTTAATTAGATGCATATTTCGGAGTCCGTAGCAAAGGAACGGGCTTGATCCGATGTGGGAATGTCTGTCCGTCTTGTTTAGATGAATCAATGGTATTACTATTAGATTGGCTGTCTTGGCAGTATCTACTGGTATTAAAGAAAGATACATGCTGTGTGTATGCTGTAACATGTACGCATGCTTTAGATGATTCCAATACCTTTGACCACCATCGTGTAAAACGGTTAATCGTAGTAGCGCCTCTTCTTGTATCATCCTTTTGCGCTGAATGTTTCCATTTTCCATCAATCTAAATTCCATTCTCTCTCGTTCCCGCCGTCTTGTGCGCCATCCAAGATTCCTTTTTCGTTACTTTCACACTTCAACACTTCACCACACTAGATACTCTGCCTCTCTGCTGTCTTCTTGGCCTCGAACTCTACGATCAACGAACCATTCACGAATCTCCCCTCACATCTAAATCATTCAATATGAGCATCGGAGCCGCAACCAACGGCACTACAGGTCTTCCTGTCCCGAGCCACAACGCGCATGCTACAGCTACAGCTACAGCTACAACATCGCCCTACCAACACATCGCCGACTTCATCTCCAATGTTGGCAAGTTCAAAATGTATTTTGATATCTGAAATCCACAGGAAAACGGTCTCTTGCTCATCCAAAATAGCATCGAATCAACACTAAGAGAGGGCGAGCAGTTTGCCAACGCCTTTTTCGATACTGGTATTTTCAGCCCCGCCTTTGCGCATTGTCTATTCTTCCACTTACACGCGACCAGAGACCAAGATCAAGATGTACGGCTTCCTCTCTGTCCTAATTACTTGATACAACCGACAGCTAAAGCCATTTATAGTGCCACCGCGCTGTCTGAGTTTGGTGTTGACTACATTGAGTTGACTTCACCATGCGCTTCTCCAGCCAGCCGTGCTGATTGCGAGGCCATCTGCAAGCTTGGCCTCAAGGTACGCCATCTGCCACGTCTACTCTCATCTGTGCCGTTATTGACCTCTTTCGTAGGCCAAGATCCTTACTCGTTAGTTGGACCAATTGCCATGTCCTCTGTTCTCTCAATCGATTCATCATATTGACTATGCTCACTTAGACACCCGATGCACCCTGGAGGATGCAAAGATCGGTACGTCGTGGCCCACCAACAGTAATTGTACTAATACTAACTCTCTATAGCTTGTGACTGTGGTGTTGACGGTGTCGACGTCGTCATTGGAACATCCAGCTTCCTCCGGGAGCACTCACATGGCAAGGACATGGCCGCCATCACCAAGCAGGCCTTGGAGGTCGTCAACTACATCAAGAGGTAATTCGACTTAACTCTTGGCCACTATTGACTCTCATGCTAACGTTGCTTTTAGCCGAGGTGTCGAAGTCCGATTTTCCAGCGAAGACTCATTCAGGTGCGTTTATCCTTATGGCTCGGAGAGACATCACGAACCTACCGAACCAAGACATGACGACTAACATTGGCTTAGGAGCAAGTAATCCCCAGTGACCTCGCAGGAACACGATATTGACCCAATGTAGGTGATCTCGTCGATCTTTTGAGCCTATACAGAGCCGTCGACAACGCCGGCGTCCACCGGGTGGGTATTGCAGATACTGTGTACGTATCGTCCTCATTACAACTGATCTATAGACGACTACTGACTCATTCACAGTGGCTGTGCCTCACCGAGACAAGTCTATGATCTCGTTCGAACTCTTCGCGGAGTTGTCAAGTGCGATATTGAGTGTCACTTGTAAGTCATGCCTGAGATTGGTTTTACTAGGAGATGTAGACTAACGTAAAGTAGCCACGATGACACAAGCTGGTAAAGCATACCTCTCACCCTCACAACTAGTTCAAAGCTATATGGACGCTAATTTTGCTCAAGTGCTGTTGCCAACGCTTACTCTGCTCTCGAGGCTGGTGCTACTCGTAAGTTATCCTTGATGACCACACTCCCCACATCTATTGTTGGGGGAAGTTGATGATTCTACTGTTTTGCTGGTAATATTTTGCTGACACTCTTGCTAGACATCGATACCAGTGTTCTGGGTATTGGTAAGCATAACGTCTTGAAACTGTCACTTAAGATCTAGTTTCCCCTAACCCCGACGGCAGGTGAGAGAAACGGGATTGCTCCTCTCGGAGCTTTCCTTGCGAGAATGATTGTGGCGGCTCCGGAATACGTCAAGCGCAAGTACGACCTTCATCGTCTCAAGGACATTGAGAACATTGTTGCCGAGGCTGTTCACAGTAAGTCACCCTGTATCTGGATTGGAGTCGGCATACTCACCACGTAACTAGTTAACGTGCCCTTTAACAACCCGGTTACCGGCTTCTGTGCCTTTACCCACAAGGCTGGTATCCACAGCAAGGCTATTGTAAGTGTCGTTCCTCGATAGAAAATGGTGCTTGCATACTGACCTTATTTCTCTATAGCTGAATTCACCTTCGTGAGTTTTCCTCAAGAGCTACATCAACTTCATGATGCAAGTTCAGTTCATCATTGCCTACAGAGAACTAATAAACACATAGAACATATGAGATCATCAACCCCGAGGATTTCGGCATGAGCAGATGTGCGTTTTCACGACACTTCCAAGTATTTATCAATATTTTGAGACTAATTGTTCACAGATGTTCACTTTGCCCATCGTTTGACCGGATGGAACTCAATCAAGAGCCGAGTCGAGCAGCTGGGACTTCACATGACTGATGCTCAAGTCAAGTTACTGTAAGTTGCTTCCTCTTTAACCCCTAGGAAGCTAGGTATTAACTATGTATCAGAACAACCAAGATCAAGGCCATGGCGGATGTACGTCCCCTGGCCATTGACGATGCGGACTCTATCATCAGAGCATTCCACCTTGATCTTCAAGAGAGGGATACCGTCGAGACCTGGAAGAACTAGGTGTTGGAAAAATGAACCTGGATATAACGAAGAATGTCTGTATTCCAAATTTGGCGTTAGATAAAAGGTTTGGGGTGAATTTGACTTGTTTCCACTGGACTTGCAACATTGCTCATTGTGCTGTTCGCTGCTTTCCGTTGATTCACCAATCCCAGACCTTACTAATGTTGGAAAGAACATACATAGATATACTTTACAGACAAACCTTATTAGCGAACATACTTAAACAACATCCTGTAACGTTAGTTAGTCTATTCCTTACAATAACAACTCATTACGTTTGTCCACCTATTTCTTTCATAATAACAACTATAACAGAAATGCTATTCTTAACTATTCACGGATCGTACATTTCCAAAGCCGCTTTAAGCGCTTTAGACGACCCTGTGTTCCTTTTTCTTGAGTCTGTTGTTGGTTTAGCCTTTTGCTTTCTTGAATAAGCGGAATACGGCTGTTGTAGCGGGAACTAAGAGCCGAGTCTGAGCCGGGGCCGGCAATGTAATAAACCCCGCCCTTTCAAGAACAGCTTCCCGTCCTCCTTGTGTCTCTTTGTCAATTCAAGACAAGGATACAGCATCTCTAATAAAAGTGTATTTTTATTTCATAGGGTATGAATTTGATAGCAAGAAAAAAGAAAACAGTAAAAGGAAAGTGTTGAAATGCATGTGGTTGTGTGCAGTTGTGATGTTGGGATACCTGCGTTCAGTGTAGGGTGTCTGCGGTTACGATACCTAGGTAAGCATAACAGACTTGATGCCTCATATCACCAGTTCTAATAGCTGTTAGTTTGCATTCGACATTCGCAATCGTAAAAGATGGTGTACAAATCGCGCATGATGTCGGAGAAGGAATTGCTTTGGTCCTTGTTCCTGAGGGGCCTCGTATTGTTCAGGGCGTCTCTCTATTCAGACATCTGTTGCGCTAGAATACGCAACTTATACGCACTTAGCCCAGCCCTTGGTAGCATCCTCGGCAAGATACAACCTTGCACCTAGAGTCTTAAAAGCGATAGATAGGTCGTTGATAAGAGTGAGCCATCGAGGCTAACCATTATGCATCCAAGTCCAGTAAGTCTTTGCGAGCCCCAGAACTTGAACTATATCCTGCTATTCTACTTTGGTATATTCCGGCTATTTATCACAACAGGGGTATGCGGTGAAGATCCCTATTTCAGCATGAGCTTGTGCACCATCACTTTGCCTACCTTATAAAGCAACAGCTCATTGCTGAAATCATGCAAGCTTGGAAAAGCAAAAAGACCAAGAAACGAAGAGCAAGCAGCAAAAGAAGCTTAAAAATAGCACCAAAGATAACGACCCCGGACTGCCGTCTGCCGAGGCGGAGACAAAAGTTCTCTGCCGACGGACTTTGTCGTATCTGCCGACTGACATCTAATTGCGGAGATGCCTGTCTGTATGGTGTGCGTTGTTGCAGGAATTGCGATGGGATACGAAGTTGTAGCCAGCCGGATGGCACGGGGCCTCGTATCTGGAGGGGAGGAAAGTTCCTCGTATTCCCGATACAACGATTGGGCCTTTCTCAAATGAGTAGATGCATTGTCATCAGACACGATGATACCTCGATGATTGGTCGATGATCGGGGACATTTGGTAATTTGAGCGAGGGGGAGAAGTCGTGAGTTTGCGATCCGCGGTCTTCTGGCCGTCCTTGTATATAAATGGCCATACATCACCTCGAATCTTGATTAACGGGCTTCGAAGCAGGCCCTTCGTCCCAAAGACCCTTGAGTTGTCAACTCTCGAGTCTCTCCCTGTGCAGAGTTGAAGCAATGAAGTTCAATGCTGCCCTGGGCCTGCTGGCCCTTGTCGGAGGAGCATCGTCTTCGCTGACCATCACACCAAACACCAACAAGAACCCGCTGGTGTCGAACCAAAACACAACCGTGGTCCCCAACACGTTCATCGTCGAGCTGCAGCCAGACTTCCACCCTGACCTCCAGCCCAAGGAGCGGTTTGCAAAGACAGCGCCAGGGGCCAAGCCCGGATACCGCGTTCGCCAGCAGTACAACAGCACCGACTTCTTCTACGGCGTATCGGTGTCGTTTAATACGCACGTCGACCTCGGCACGCTGCGTCAAAGTACCGGCGTCAAGAATGCCTGGAAAGTCGCCATTGTGCCCCGGCCGGAGCCATATCACTTGCGGGGGGCTCCGAAAATCAGCCAGGGGACATCCTTGCCGAATCTCAGAGGCAGTGCCAAGGTCAACCAGCCGCTGGCCATGAGCAACGTGCAGAAGCTGCACGACCAAGGTATCAAGGGCAAAGGCGTGCAGGTGGCTATTATCGACACTGGAGTTGACTATCGCCATCCAGCACTGGGCGGCGGGTTCGGACGAGGACACAAGATTGCCCTGGGATATGACTTTGTAGGTGACGATTATGACGGTAGCAACACTCCTGTGCCGGATCCAGACCCCCTGGCAACATGTGTGGATGGTGGACACGGCACTCACACTGCCGGTAAGTCAAAGTGTTACATGTCATAACTGTAAATGAAGGGTGACGAACCGGGTCAGAGCGTTGGGCAAGCTAACGAAATAACGTTATTCTAGGCATCGTGGGCATGGAGGATCCCGATAATGTGGGATTCGGCCTCGTCGGCGTCGCTCCCGAAGCAACCTTGGCATCCTACCGCGTCTTTGGCTGTGAGGGAAGCACTAGCAATGAGCTTATAGTGTCGGCCTTTCTCAAGGCTGCGCAGGATGGAGCGGATGTTGTGTCTATATCGATCGGCGGGTACGATATCTGGGAGGAGATCAACCCGTTTGATGAAGTCATCACCAGACTGACCAACCACGGCGTGGCCGTTGTTGCTGCCATTGGGAATTTTGGAACCGCCGGAGTGTTCTCGACTGCTGCGCCGGGCATATCCACTAATGCCTTGTCTGTGGGATCGATTGAGAATGAAGTCTATCCGACGGTTTATACGGCCCACGATGACAAGCACAAGGCTATCGACTATGTTTCTGTGTTTCCCGCAACTAGTCTGGGTCGTGTCGAGGTCTACCAGCTGGGAACCGGTTTAGACGTCCCAATCGATGCCAACGTCTCCAGCGGATGCTACGAGCCTGCCTGGGATGCTCTGGCTGCGGCCTCTGTTGACTGGAACAATACCATCTTGTTAGTGTCGTGGGTTAGCTGGTGCGGCACGAACTGGGGGACGGCCGTGGACTTGGGAGCTCAAGCAATCCTGGCGTATCAACCCGAGGAGTTGCTCATTGTCGTGGACGAGCCCGAGGATCCAACGACTCTTCTATACTTGGACTACAACAACTCACGGCAAATCGTCAACAATCTGGCTCAGCTGCCCGCTGGTCAGAAATACTACCTCACCTTTGACGGCAAGAAGCCCAGCTCTGCTGCAGACCCGCTGGGGAGGACGCCCGATGACTTCTCCAGCTTTGGCCCGACGGTTGAAATGTCACTGGCTCCGAAGGTCTCGGCACCGGGAGGAACCATCCTGGCTACATGGCCACTGGAAGCCGGCGGATATGCTGTGCTGTCAGGGACTTCGATGGCCACCCCCTTTGCCGCAGGAAGTCTGGCATTGCTCAAGTCTCAGCAGCCGCATCTATCCGTCGCGGAACTGTATGCACGGCTTATGACCACCGCCGGCCCTGTCAACGAACCCAACTCCAAGCAGATTGCTTCTACAGCTCGCCAAGGAGGAGGCCTCATCGACGTCTATGCGGCTGTCAAGGCGGATACAGTCATCAGTCCATCTGAGCTCAGCCTGCACGATTCGGAAACGCCGGCGCCTCGGAATATCACCATCACGAACCAGTCCAAGTCGAGGAAGAAGTACTCTTTCCAGCACAGCCCGGGGTCTTTCTACCGCGTCTACTATAATTATCTGACCGGCAACACAGACTACAACGGCGGCAGTGAGGTCATTCCTCTCGACGTCCCTGCCTCTGCCAGCTTCTCGCAGTCATCCCTGACTCTGGGGCCGGGCCAGTCTGCTACGGTCCAGGTCCAGATCAAGCCGCAGCACGATGACTGGCCGTGGTCCTTGCCCGTGTATGGCGGCTTCGTAAAGATTATCTCTGACGATGCAGCTTATTCGATTCCATACATTGGCGTGCCATACAACCGCACCGAAGTTGGCCCTATCATGCACAACGTGACAACCCAGCTGCCGTATGACTCTCCAGGCATCTTGAAGCTGCCGGCAAACGACCTCTTCCTGGCCGACGGACAGATCCCAACGCCCAACATTGACTCGTACAACTGGTCGACAGACCCGTCCAAGTCATTCATCCCCGTCTTCCGGGTGGATGTGCTGCTGCCCTCGCGCTTCATCCGCTTCGACCTGGTGCCCGCCAACGTCTCCTTCGTGCCCTCCATCTACGGCTTCGACCCAGATGTCCACATCGACTACAAGCCCCCTTCGCAGGCCATTCTACCCGGCTTTCTCGGCGTACCCACATATGGCCAGTTGTTCTCAATCACTGTCGATGATGCGCCTGCCAACAGCCCCACGCTGTCGCAGCCCTTGATTAACCACTTCTTCGCTCAGGCCCTTCTGCTTCCTACGCTGACAAACGATGACAACGTGTCGTACAACATCTCGTCTGGAGATTACCGGCCGCTTCTCCGGGCGTTGAGGTGGAATGGTAACGAGGCTAACCCCGACGACTACGAATCCTGGCTGGGGCCAGTTATTCGGGCGGACATTCCGAGCGACGAGTTTCCTACCGACACATAAGGGCATTTGCTTCTTCGGGATATTTTTGCGTTACTCGGGATTTGAAAAAAAAAAAAGACCAAAAAAGTAATAGTCAAGTAGTTCCAGTCTTTGGGTGAGTGGCGACGGCAAGCGGAGTGGGATATGGCTTCGGCCTTTTGCGGCACTCGGCGGGCATTTCGGATTCGGTTTCGCGATCATGACTAAGAACCACAGCGGTCGGCGATGACTATACCTGACAGAGGCATAATAGTCGTTAGATAGTCATAAATATGTCTGACCAACTCCGAGTTGTGGTCTCTTCCCTTGCAATCTCCGAACACCTAGTTTGCGTGAAAACTGATAGACAGCCGCGCTAAACCTGCTAAACAAGTGTTGAGCTTTGTCGGTCTGTGCCCGACCCCTGTCTGAATGTTTGGCCCAGTGAGGCAAGTTGAAGAGAGGATGAGAGGGTTCTTTTGTTGTTTAATAATCACGTTTTAACTGACCAAGGCAATAAGCCACCGTAATCCATAGTGGTTCCATTCGTAATTGATATTAAGGAGGCCGCAAGGTTGCGTAGGGCTGCTCTTTTTGTGCCCAATGCAACGCAAAGAATGCTTGTAGTAGTTTAGTCTGATCGACGACCCTTCTCCCGTGCCATCTCCCGAAGACTGGTTGCTTCTCATGGCCAACTCGGACGAACTGTTGCACCTGAGTCGCCGGCCACCGGCCAATTAGCCGGGGTAAAAGAGACAGTTTGTGTCTGACTGGTCCAATTCAGGATCCAAGGTTCTGACCTGAGTTGACGGTCTTATTAGTCTCTATGCAAGTGCCAAGTGCCCACGACTTTGGCTCATTGGAGGCAAAACTGGTGCCAGTCTAGCGGGAGGATTTGCTTACAGGTATCGGTTCCCCAAAATACATATATACACGTATGAAAAGATATGGCACTGGAAAGAGCAGGGATCGGGTTGCCTTCCGCCTTTATTTGGGGGAGCGAGTTGAACAAGGATTTCAAATCCTCTTTGCTGTCTCAGTTGAGATGCTTTGGCCAACTATCCCACAGCCCTACCGCCTATATTCCAAATTCCAAGAAACCTGCTCAACACATCCACTTCCCAGAACTGGCCCTCCCCAGACCTTTATGCCATTAGATCGCCCAATCGACAGATGGAGATTCTTTTGTGCGGAATTCCGCTCCACCAATTGTCGCGGCCGCCGCTAAAATCTGACACGCTGACAAAAGCAGCTATCTAAAAAGAGCTATGCTGCGCCCTACCAGGCTGGCTTGCCGACCCTGTTCAAGCGGAGCCTCATAGTGAAGATCATGTTGTTTGTTAGCTCAACTTTGGTTCGTATGGTGATAGTATGGCAAACTACTGCTGTGAATTGCATCGTGTTTTTGCCAGCAGTATGGGATGTTCAACGGCAAAACATTGCTTCAGAACGCCGAGACTAGGCATTTCCATGCAGAAAAATCGACATTGGCTGTTTATTATCGCCGTAGTCGTAATTTCGGTGTTAGTCCACCTCCATCGGTTATAGGAGAGAGAGAGATGGGCAAGGCTTGTAACATTTGTATATATATGGTCTGTTTGGTTGTCTCTGTCGGAAAGACTTTTTGCTTTGATTAATCTTGCCGAGCATTTCCATCTCGATAGGGCCCCAGGGACTTCTGGCGTTTTGATAATACCACGTTGTCTCTGAGTCTATCTTCTGCAACTAAACTATGCTGTCACCCCTGTCTTTCCTCAGAAAGCTTATCCGAGGCGTTTTCCTTCTTGGTTTGCTTATTAGTTTGTCGAGCTGTTCAACCACGATAGAGCTCGAGTCAGGCCTCCAACGAACGCTGACGCCCATCCGCCATGCCAACGCTTCCACTCTGTCCATCGCTTACTATGACTCGGCACCGAACGATTCAAGCGCGCCAGTGGTCATCTTGGTCCACGGCTTCCCTTACTCCATCGACACCTACGTCGACGTGGTGCCAAAGCTGATGGCGCAGGGATATCGTTTGATTGTCCCGTATATGCGAGGCTACGGCACGACGACCTTCCTGTCTCCCACAACCCCACGTAGTGCAGAGCAGGCCGCCCTCGGCAAGGATATCGTCGACCTGATGGACGCTCTGCATATCGACAAGGCGATATTCGCCGGCTACGACTGGGGCACGGTGGCCGTCAACGCGGCAGCAGCCCTGTGGCCGGGTAGATGCTCCGGCATGGTGGCTGCAAATTCATACCTGATCCAGAATCGCCAGACGGCGTGGGCGATCGCGCCTCCCGCGTCCCTGGCTAACCGCTGGTACTTTTACGTCTTTCTCACACCGCAAGGATTCGGCGGCCTCGCCAATGACACGCGGGGATGGGCTGAGACGCTGTGGTCCAAGAACAGCCCACAGTGGAACTATACTCAAGCTGAGCTCGACGCTGCGGTTCCGGCGTTTCGCAACCCAGACTACGTCGAGATCGCGACCAACTTTTACCGCAACCGCCTGCTTTACGCGCCTGGAGACCCGGCCTACGCAGAGTTGGCCGAGAGGCTCGACTCGCTGCCTTCCATCCACGCCCCCTCCGTGACGCTGGATCCAGACCAAGCGCCAGTCTTTCCCGCAACCGATGGATCGTCCACGGCCCAGCACTTTGCAGGGCCTCGGGTGCATCACATTGTGCATGGATGCGGCGAGAACATCCCCTTACAGAGCCCCCAGGTTTTTGCAGACGCGGTCATCGAGGTGGCGGCCCTGGGAAATCATCATCATTAATAAAACTGGCGACGTGTAAGAGACTACATGTATGATCCCTTCCCGGTTTTCTATTATACGTGTATAGGATATATGGGGGTCTGGCAAATGCTGCGATTACAAACTTACTGCCAATAGCGGAAATGATCTTTTTAGGGGGGGTATAATTTACAATGTATATAAACCGGTCCACGGTCCCCTCTTTTCCCTTTTCCTCTCTTGCTCTTGTCAGCATGCAAGTTCCTTTTGGGGAAAACCAATTCTTACAACAAAGCAACCCATAGCTTAATATGTGGAGTCCCACAAGTCCCACAGTCTAACAGGCGAGAAACCCGCGCGGCTGTTGTCGTTTGTCTTGCTGGTAAGGCGAAACGGTGCTTTTTTTCGAATCCTTTTTGATTTATCGAATTCCAAACTACGAAGTCTTGCGAGCTAGTTGAGCACAACAAACACAAATAAGCTAGGCTGGTTCCTAAACGTGCATTTGTCATTGCCAAGGGGTGGCGCGCTACTGTACAACCAGCCCCCAAAAGGCCCAAGTCTTTAGATCCCGCGGAGGTTCTTGTGCTAACCACGGAGTGTTTTACGAAAGGGAGAAATAGAGTCCCATGCGGATCTAAATCTAGGCGACATACATCTCGTTGTGGCAAACCCTCGGCCCCACAAGCCCTATCTCCCCTTGGTTCCCTCCTAGGCGAAACAAGCGGGACAGGGCTGAGAACATGCAATCATTAATGAATAGGAGGGAACCCAGTTCGCGAGACGAGTTGACAGAGCAAATGGAGTTGTTGGGAAACATGGCGACCGTGAAACCTGTGTTGCGGCGAAGCCACACGAAATCAAAATTTGGCTGTCAAGCTTGTAAGCAGCGACATGTCAAGTGTGATGAGTTTCGACCAACATGGTTTGTCTTTCTTCTCTCTCCCCTTTTTCTATTTCAAAGTAACTTAATTCCATGCTAATGACTCGGATTTTTCTTTTTCTCAATAGCCACAGATGTCTTTCGTCAAAGATTACATGCAAGTACCCCGACCAGACTGAGGTGGAAGACCCAGACGAAAAGGAGGCCTCAGCCCTATGGTGGCCGGTAGACATTGAAAAATCATGCGAGCAATGGAAAGAATCAGGAGAACCGCCATTTGTGTCGCTTTCACCGTCTCCAAGCTGGCACAATATGGACATGAAGGACCTGAAGTACATCTACAAGATGGCTCTGGTTGCCAACATCCTCGACCTGAGCAATACAACCAACATTTGCCTATTATGGGGTGAGATGGGCGTGTAAGTGTTGAGTCTGAATTGCAGCAGTCTTTCTAGAGACTTTCAAGTTGATCGGCTGACTGTTTGATTAGGCTTTTCCAACTCGCAACACGCTACGACTTTGTTGCACATACCTTGGCTGCTACATCAGCTCAGCGGCTTGCAGTAACTACAAAGTCACATGAGGCTTCTCAAGATGCGTATCAATATCGGAAACAGGCTCTTCATGGACTATATCGAGCAATGGGGTGCTTTTCTAAAGAGAATGCTGATGCAATTCTCGCCGCGTCCCTGGGATGCTCATATATAATGTCCGACCAGTAAGTAAACTATTCCCTCTTACAAGATTAATCAAATCAAAGATTAATCAGACTATACAACACTACACAAGTACAAGCTCGTATTACATAAAATACGGATGAGCTAACCGTTACTCCTAATAGTCGCTCCCTGATGACCCTAGCAGGAAACATCTCTACAGTAAGCCTCGACAAAATCATTCTCTCTTCCACACCGCTCACAGTAGAGCAGGTGGCCACCCGGATGAAGCCTTGGCTCAAACGGTCGGCCTTTCACCAAATCTTTACATTCGAGCCAACGCACTACGAAACCGAAGAGCAAGCAGCCTCGTCGCCTCCCGAGACAGGAGACATGGAACACCGCTTCGCCCTCATCAAGACGCTTCTGGCCGAGGGCATCGGCTCAGTCAACGGCCTAGCTTTTTGCTTCCAGGGCGACCGCGATCTCTCAGCTGTGCTTCGACAACTCCGAGACGTCATGCGGCTCGTCCATGAACGACTCGGCTCCGACCTCTCCGCCGAAGACCAATACCGCCTCGTCTACCCTTTCACCGCGTGGTTCGTCAAGAACTCGGCCGCCTCCTACGTCTCCCTCAGCGCAAAGAACCCGTTCCTGCTAGTCTTTCTTCTGCACATGTACGCCGTTGTCGTCTCGCTGACAGTGTCCCTGCCGCGCATCGACGTTCCGCTGTTTGCAAAGTACAGACTGCGAGCGATTCTCGAAATCTGCAACATTTTGAAAAATGAACCGGGCTTCTTGTGCCAACGGTGTAACGGGTTTCACTCATATGAAGAAGTCATGGCGTTTCCGTTGAATAGCGTGTCTGTGTATCAGCAGTTTGGTAGAGAGACGGGTCTTTTAGAAGCATAACCAGCGAGCATCCTCCCCTCCTTTGATTTCTTTTCTTCATTTCTTCTTCATTTCTCCTCTCTTGTTATTGATTCCCTTTGTCGTTTTTGGAATAGCAGTTATAATGCATTCTGGATGCGCAGCGATATGCGGTTTATTTGGCATGCTTTAGCGACAAGCATGATGCTGGAATGGAATTGCGAGCGTTGCTTATCGGACACATGGAAGAGCGGAACCAACTGGACCGACCGTGTCATATATTTCATTGTATTAAAGAGTCTAGACAGACATACCCTTGTTGGGGTTGACAAATAGAAACTTCAAAGTAACTATTTGACTCGTTGTCATGGTCATCTCGTGAGTTGAATCACGCCGCTTCAATTGCCGTCAGCCTTCAATACCTTGTCTAATTTTAGCAGAAGTTATTCCAGACTGGTGAAGGAAGAAGAGAGAAATTAAATTAAATAATGATCAACAGTTGAGGAGGCTACAATTGGACCCACCGACGAACACCTTTGCAGCCTTGCGGATAAATAAGCATGGGCAGACGACATCCTTGTTGAGAGTAAACGCGGCATCGTGTTGCCCCGTCTTACGGGAAGCCATAACCATAACCATAAACAAGCGGGAGATCGGGCAGATCCCCCAACTCAGCTGAAGGTCTGTAAATAGCAATTTTTAAATTACTTCGAATGCCTAGATGGAGTGCTGATGCTAAAGATAGATGGTCCTAGTTTTGTTTCTCCAGGGACTTGACGATGCGGCATATCGCGGAGCATACTGAATCGGCAAATAGCGTCGCCAGAGAGCAGTAATCAATCGGCCGAATCTCGTCGCACGGACGCTTCGATGCAAAGTATTGAGTATTGAGTGCGAAATTGGAGAGAGAATTCACAAGTCAGCGTCGCTTTCATGTCTATTTTCAGATCAGGCCTAATGCAGGTCCTGTTGATGGATCTTCAGCCGCATCACGAAAGAGGCAACTGTTCGTCTTTCGCAACGGCAATGGACAAGTTTGCTCAGGATGCGATTGAAAGCGAGATGGAAATATCTTCAGCGATCTTGGCCATCATACGGATATATAAAGAGCATGATGAAGCCCTCGAGTTGATTCGAAACATCCAGCATCACAACAGAGACACATCGACACAACAGAAGCATCAACCTCATCTCTCCAACACATCATTTTACAGCAAACTCACTTTACCACATACATCACATACACTACAGCCTACAAAATGAAGACTGCCTTTGCCGCCCTCGTTTTCTCCCTGGCATCCATCGTCAGCGCCTATCCCATCACTGGCGATGTTGTCAATTGCCGCACCGGACCGGGCACCAGCTACGCCATCAAAAAGTCCTACAAGAAGAACCAAGACATCTCCATAAGCTGTCAGACAGCGGGAACCAGCGTCAATGGCAACAGCATTTGGGACAAGACCGCCGACGGCTGCTACGTCGCCGACTACTACGTCAAGACGGGCTCCAGCGGCTACGTGACCAAGAAGTGCACTGCTTCGTCCGGCGGCGGCTCCTCGTCCTCCAGCTACTGCAAGACCATCAACAGCGCCGGCGTCGATCTCATCGCCAAGTGGGAGGGCTTCGTCGCCAGCCCCAAGCCCGACCCCATTGGCCTGCCCACGGTTGGCTACGGCCATCTCTGCCAGCAGAAGAACTGCAGAGAGGTTAAGTACAAGTTCCCCCTGACCAAGACCACCGCCAAGGAGCTGCTGCTGGACGACCTGCCCAAGTACACAAAGTGCCTCGCCGACTACCTCAATGACAAGCCCAAGCTCAATGCCAACCAGTGGGCGGCCCTTACGTCCTGGGTCTTCAACGTCGGCTGCGGCAACGCAAAGACATCGACTCTCGTGAAGCGCCTCAACAACGGCGAAGCTGCCAACACTGTTGCCGCAGAGGAACTCCCCAAGTGGCGCATGGCAGGAGGAAAAGTCCTGCCAGGCCTCGAGGCTCGCCGCAAGGACGAGGTCAAGCTGTTCAAGACGGCGTCATCGAAGCAGGCCTATCCAAAGTGCCAGTGAAGTAACGGTCAAGTAAGCTGAGCTGATGGGCTTGGTTACTTTACTCAGCCCTACCTGCTGAATAATTGGGATGAAATGGCCCAGGGTGGCGAAGAGTTGGTTTGGGGCGATTTAGGGGACCTGAAGGTAGATGCAAGTAGATGGAAGTCACTTCTTTTTTCTTGTTTGTTGTTTCTTTATCGCGGCTTACTGGAGGATTCCTCATGCAGAAATAGACGAATTGAATTGCTTTTTTCTTTCAGCTTCATCATACTATTGAATCCTTCAACTGTGATATGCTTACACACTGCATGTTAGCCAAGTAAGCAGCTGCAGCTGCAATTGCAGGCCCTGTCACAACAGAACAGACAGACACGTCGAGCTGATGGGATTGAGCCACCACAACCTACGTGTCCCAGTAACCAGGTGAAGCCCTCGCCAAGCGCAAACGCCTTGCGCACGTGTTGCCCCCATTAAGAAAAGACAGACGTCAACGTTTGGCATCACGTTACCACAAAGTGTGAATCCCATTCGTCGTTCGGCTACGGAAGGGTCGGGCGTGGCTTGCGGTAGACGAGCATCAGATCAGCCCTCTCGCCCTAGACCGCAAATGTATGGGCCCTTCGAATTTCAGGGTTCAAGGAAATCAAATGCCAATTTGAATTGGAATTGGGCGAGGCGGCTCGATCGGATCCCTCCCGATCCAGAAAATCGGGATGGCCGTGCTTTCAAATTGCAGGGCGATTGGTTACGTAGTGACTCCTATGCAGAAGCCCTCAACTCAAACGTCTTGCAAACTGGAAACGTGCCCCCCCCTTGGCTGTTTTTTTACGGTAAAGCCCCCCCTTGTCAGGGCTGAAGCCGGGCGGAGGAATATGATGCATTAAACTATTTAGCATTGCCCTCCTTGATACGTGTCAAACAGCTGTTTCCTCATACTTGTGGACTTTCAATGGCTTAGCAACAGCCACAACAGCATCAGCTGGAGACAGCAACATAGTACCATGAAGCCAACAAAACTGGAGAATCATCGACGCGGTTGTGATTTAGGCTCCCAAGTACGGAGTAAACCAGGCTCAAAATCCACAATCCACTCCAACCAAGGCCCCTCCCGCGTGCATCCGGGCTCTCACATGATTCTTCCCTTGCCTAGGGCAAAGCGGCAAACGGGGCTCAGAAGCACAAGCTTCACCTCGCTCCAAAGCTTGTTCTGCGCTCAGCTCAGCTCAGCTTTTCGTTTACTCGTCTAACATGTGTTTACATGTGCTTTGTGAAATCAAGATGCCGTTTAGCAAAATGCATGCCGTTTTAGCTAAGCATTTGCATCTCCGAGGCCGGCTGCATTTGCATCTGAATAGCTTCCTTACAAGGCAATCCAGTAGATTCCAAACGGCAAATGATCAGCGCTGCGGTGACCTGTTTCTTTCTTTCCCCCGCTCCGGTTATTCATGCTTGTTCGTGTTAGTGCTCCCTTTGTCGCTTAATGCTACGAACCTCCTGTGTCTCGGGTTCTCTGTCAAAGGACTGGACGGATCGAGAGCAACTTTGTCTTTAGTCGGCTATGCTCGCATCATCGCCGCCATTCCCCGAACCAGGGCAGCCATAGATACGACGAGGAGCGGGTTGGAATTAGTAATTCAATTCGCCCTTGGATGTGCAAAGTAGGGTGTGAAGGGACGATGTGATGAGACAAATACATGCAGCTATCGGCCGTAGGCATCAACATGATCAATCCGTTGTGACAGCCATCCGCGACAAGAGGAGTCCATCGTGAATCACTAGAGCCCATGCCGTATCGCCGTATCCGCGCCCGCGCCCGGCCGGTCGATACGGGAAGCAGACTTTTCTTTTTTTTTTTCGCGCTCATGGGGGTATGGCATGATTGCCCTCCCCTTGTACGGAGGGTGAAACGCAGAATTTTCTCATCTCGTAGCAATACCGGATCACGCACGATGTACGACTCGTGCATGACGAGAGGACGAAAAAGAAGGAGGGCAAAACACCAAAAAGATATGAAGGAGACGGAGAAAAGCGTCAACTCTTTGCGTGTGCTTCGGTCTGCGAGGTCACCCCGGTCGCCCGTGTGACGCCGGCCGCATCCACTGGCATTCTCTCGCCTCATCCTTACGACAATGTCGACAGACTGTGGATGGAAAATTCTGGATACTCTGGAATTCTAGATGACTCTGGATGCTGGTCGTGATGGTGTGGTGGCCCCATCCAGGCGACCGCTTCTTCCTTTTCTTCTTTTTTCCTTCACGGGCTTCACGGCTTCACGATTCTCGATCCAGCCGGTATATCCATGGATCCAGCAAATGCCGCCTGGCCGGCACTTGGAGCGTCACATCTGGCGCATGCATCTTTCGAATGAGTCGAACCCTGTCTAGTGAGCTTGGTTGGGCACTGGTGACTCGATGCTAGTCACGCATCTTCCGTGCCGTAATTAAAATCCCTGGCCACCGAGCCAATCGCGACGACGTTGACGACACCAACCCGTTTTTTTATCAAATTTTTTTTTTTCTTCTATTCATTCTCTCTTCCATCTTCTTCGCCTTCTTCTCGTTTTTTCTTTCTGTTGGCGTAGTCCTTGCCGGTCTGGGCGAGGTTTGTAATGCGGCCCGTACGAAACGAGAACGGGGGGCCCAGGGATCCCGGAAAAGAGGGCAGGCCAAATAAGATGCAGTAAATCGCCAGCGTGCAGCTCGTGTGTGTGCCTTGATGGCTTGCGATGCTAGTCAAGGGGCACAGGAACGTGAACGACGCAAATAGTCAAGTGCGGTGGGAATTGAACAAAGCCATTCTCCAGTTTGCAGAGTTTTTTTTTCCCTTTCATCTCATCCCTGGCGATGGATGACTCCTTTTTTTAGAATTCGACAAATTCAAAATTGTTGGCAACAGGTAGAAAACCACAAATGAAAGCCAAACAGAGAGTGAGAGGGTACATGCTGCTACTCAGCGGCTACAAGCTCCATGGCGGATTACCCGTTTCCAAATCTGAGGTAGCATGACTGCCAGCCACGTATTCAAGCTTCAAGCCCAGCTTCGGCATCGACTTAACGTGACCCACTCCCTCCTGGTGAACTGAGACACGCTCTGGATCGAGGTCAGGCAAGCAGGGAAAGGAAATCGGGCGTCTTGCCGAGCTTGTCATGCATCTGCTTGGTGCAAACTTGGCGCCCTTTTTGGCACGAGGCGACGTCTGCGTATAAGTCGAGCGCCAGTCCCCCTCTTCACCTCCTCTTTCTCGCTGCTACTCTGCTCTGCTCGTTGAGAAAAAGTGGTCTGACTGTAGAACATCTCTCTTTGTCCTGTAGTCTTTGACTTATAATCTGCTCTTATCCTGCTGTTGCGTGAAGGCTTCAGACTCCTCCTTTGTGTTGTGCGCGTGAGCCAAACAATAACCACAATTGCTGCTCGCACGCCCCGGAAACAACAAAGAGCCCGCTGATCCGATCCGCCATCTCCGGCATACAATGCGCCGCTGCTCTTCTTCTTCATCAATCAGCTCTCAGTGGTCCTCTATAAGCGACGACCTTGAAATCGGCCAGCTCAACTCCATCATCCACATCAACAGCATCACCACCGCCGCCACCACGGTTACCGCCAGCAACTCTTCCGTTGTATCTTCATCTGCCTCTGTTGCACCCTCAATTATGCCTTCGGTCCACACAATGTCTGAGCGCCGCCCTTCCACCCCCCAGTATGAGCGCAGTCGCCAGGGAAGCACATGCTCCGTACTGAGCTGCGGCGGCATGAGCCCTGATGCGACCAAGGAGCTGTGGAAGACCATGTTGGAGCTCCAAGAGCGATATGGATGCTATACCTCAGCCAGAATGGATATGGCCGTTGGAGCGGGAGACATGGCCCTCTCTCTTATGCGTAAGCTTTTGCCCTCGAGGGACCCGCTGACTCGAAAGAAAGACGGAAGTGCTGACATGACAAAACACAGCAAATCCATTTATTCTCGATACGCTAAACGACTCTGTCGTCGATCTGCCCGATGAGGGATGGGAGATGCTCAATCGCTGTCTCCGACAGCCCAGGCATTAAAATCCTGGCCTCCTATGACCTGACACTCTACAAATTACTACCAAACGCAATCGTTGTATTTCTTCGAATGAAGCGCGTTAGATGAGGACGATATGATGGGTATATTTTTTCAGAAAGGCGTTTTTGGACTGGACACAAAATTTCGGCGAAGCGCTTTGGATTTTGCATTTCATTTCTTCTCATCTCATTGTCTCACGGCATATTTTTCATTTTGCTTCATTTTCTTCTTTTTTTTTATTTTCAAGATACCCTGTCCTCATTTACATGTAATGTGTAACGCAACACAGATTGATGCCCATGTCAATTTACATGTATACAAATGCATCAAAGTACAAACCATTTTACAAATACAATACTAAAATGACACAAAATATCATTTCCGCGGTGCCTAGTCAGACGATCATACATCGATGCTATGTTACAGTGCATATGCTATCATATCAAAAAAAAGGTCACGCTGATCAGCCCATCGCGTGCTCGTCCATCACAGCGTCTCATCCAGCAGTGCGTGCGTTACATTGCCCATGGCCCTTGTCTGGATCTTCATGCTATCTAGCACCCTTGACTTGACCTGATCATCCTCGATATCCATCCCTACCAAGATGCCATGCGTTGACCTGAACTCGTATGCCTTCAGGATGCCCCACATTCTGTGTATCTCGTCCGCGGGCAGAGGGATGCTATTCGGGAAACTCCATAGGAATGAAAATGAATTCAACCCAGGCGGCTTCTCGCGCTTCTCTCCTAGGGCGTCTACTTCCCACTTCCCGATACCTGCCGGTGTCGCCATCAGCGTGTCTGCAGTGAAGAGCCGCCCGTCAAATAGCAGCACCATGGACCCTGGAAAATGTCCGCCCAGTTTGATGGCCTTGACTCTAGGTAGAATGTCCGTCTCAATCTCGGTGAGGGGTTTGCGGTGAGCTGACGGTGTAGTCGTCCAGCGCAGATCTTCGGCTGAGGTATACACGGGACACTGGAACGCTCTCGCCCACTGGATATGCGTGCTATAGAAGTGAGGGTGGCTGATAACAATAGCCCTGAGTCCCCCGAGCTTCTTGATCTTATCAATCGTCTCTGCATCTAGATACGAGATACAGTCCCAGAGGATGTTGCCTTGCGGAGTGCGGATCAAGATGGCCCGCTGCCCAATTGCAAAGCGCGGCACCGTGTGAATGGAAGTAACTCGATCGTCATACTTGTAGGGTTCAAACTCATTGACATGTCCCGAGGCGCGAATATCGGCCATGGTGGTGAAGGATTGACCCGTAGGAGGGACATACTGGCGAGGATCATCACAGACATAGCACGTCTTGACAGCGGTGCGGTCGGCAGTCGGGAATTGCGTGCCGCAAGTGTTGCATATCAACCACGAGGAGGAAACGGCTTCCTCATAAGGCTCTGGAGTGAAGTCCATAATGCCGGGCTGCTAGTGGCGATGAAGCTTCGACATTTGGGGATCTCCGAGCTGGTTTTGGGAAGCTGAGCTGGTTCATGTTATTTATAGGGCGCGCGGGGTTGGAGAATAGACTTTGCGCGGCTCTTTGATGAAGCTACAGCCGATTCTATCCCTCGGACCCGAGACGATTTTATGTAATGATGAGGTCTGTTTTGTTTTTTTCTCTGTCTTGGATGTGATTTGTTTGTCGACATGGCCAAGACGGGACAAATGATGGCGCCGTATTACCGCCCGCTAACAGTCAGAACTCTGTGCCTTGGAGAATTGAGCTGGTGCTTGTTATTTGACAGCTATGCATCTATATAAGATCAATTATTTGAAGATGTATAGAGCTATAGCCGTAGCCATAATAAGCTTAAAACGTTCTGTCAGTTTGTGTTTATTGTTCATCTGCCAAACGGTGTCATAGTCAATGTGGTTTCACAGAGTGCGATGACATCATCACATGCACTCAATTCACGGGTGGTCAGACGTCATGCAGAGACACCAAACGGCGCTGATCTAGATGATAAGATGAACATCATAGTTATAGCTAGTTTAGTTCATGATGACTATGTATATATAAGTGGCTTCTCGGGATGATGAAACTGACAGCTGTCTGCCGATTTCTGCGGCAATGGCGCGTACTAAATGCGCTGATCATGGCGTCTACAGAGATGTCACTATGTGAACCTCCATACAGGATATGCAGAACGAAGCAGAGTCACCAATTTGGCCAAAATGGTCTGAAGCAGCATTTTACTAACATCTTATTACACAAGTTCATGATTCGATTGAATTGATGGAATGGTCTTCTCTATAATGAGTGCCCATGTAGACAAGTCCGTCCATATTCATGCAGAGGTGCTTGATCCCCATCTCAGCGGACGAGATTTCGGGGCTCGTCGTATTCCCACTTCATTATACGACCATCACATCTATCTCCTGTTTCTAATTCCTTCTAAAATTACCATTAAGTGTTTTTACATCCGTAAAATCCGCATCTCCGTGAAAACAAACGATCAGGGTACGTAGATGTTTACAAGGAGAATTACTTCCCTCGGCAACTTTCCACGATGCATGTAGCCAATCCTTCCGTGCAACCCCTTAATTGGCCAATCAGCATAAACACTTTAATAATCTACGACCAAAAATACCAAATTGGACTGAAAGAGGCTGGTTTCCAATCTATTCGGACAGATCGTCCTTCGTCCGCGGACCAAAAGTATTGGCTGTTACGACTCCACACTTGATGATTCCCTCACAGTGCTACGCTAAATTCTCAACTCTACGGACTAATCGTCTGTGATCCATGATGGCAGAATTGGAGATACCGGCACCATAACGTTGACATCAACAACAACTCCGAGGCTCGTATCATGTAGAACGACATCTATGTAGAATAATGAGAATACCAAGAACATAAAATGCTTCCATTTCCCGTAGTCTCATCTCCCGTAATACTCCCAAACAAGTAGCACAAGCAACTCAATAACCATCTCAACCCCAAATCCCATATATAAAACTCCCACTTCAACACAAACAATGCCTCAAACAGTCTTCCTCGTCACCGGCACCACCTCTGGCATCGGTGCCGCCTTGGTCAACCACATCATCTCCCGCGGCGATAAAGTCATCGCCTCTGGCAGAAGCGTGGAAAAGAAACTTGGCCATCTCAAGTCCGGAAACGTGGCTCTGCTGGAACTCGATGTTGCAGCTGGAAAATCCGTTGTAGAAGCTCAAGTGAAGAAGGCGTGGGAGATTTTCGGACACATTGATGTCTTGATCAACAACGCTGGCATGTCTGCTATGAAAACTATTGAAGATGCCGAGTAAGTATTGCTTATACTCCTTTCTCTCTACAGCCTCAACCCAGGATATCCAGTTCTAATCACAACTTCTGAGTAGCGACGACTACATCAACACCATGTTCCAAGTCAACGTCTTCGGCCAGCTGCACATGTCCCAAGCCATCCTACCCTTCTTCCGCGCCCAAGGCCACGGCATCATCTCATTCACTTCCTCCGGCTGTGCCTGGGGAGCACTCCCCTATCTGGGCCACTACTGCATGACAAAAGCAGCACTGAGCTCCTTCGCCGAGAGTCTGCACAAGGAAGTGTCTCACATGGGCATCAAGTGTGTTGCCTTTGACATTGGCGGCTTTCCAACTCGTCTGGCCCAGCCCCGCGAGGGCGAGGACGCCGCCGGCGCCGCAGTGAACCCAGACGACGTGGCTATCCCTGAGGCTCCCGTTTCTGAGCCTTATGCGGAGACTTTTGGGCAGTATCTCAACCTGTTCATGCCTGATCACTCGTGGGTTATCCCCGGCGATCCCAACAAGGCGGCATCCGCAATGGTGCAAGTTATTCAGCGTGAAGGTCCTGCGGCAGGCCGGCCCTGGGCAGTTCGTGTCGTTTTGGGGTCGGATAGCTTGATTTATGCGACGAAAAGACGTACGGAGGAGATTCAGCTCTTGCAGAAATGGAAGGATGTGAGCGCAAGCACCGATGCGAGGAAGTTTGTGCTTAAGCCCGAGTATGAGAAGTACATTGCCGTCGCTGGAGTTGAAGAGTGAAATGTCAATTTCTAGATTTAAAATCGTTATAGCTCCTTGTACCTGCTCAGCTAAAATGTCAAATCAAATGTTTACTGCGCCAAAGCCGCCTCAATCTCTTCCACAAAACCCTTCTCCCACGCCTCCTCTCCAATCTCCGGCTTCCATCCCAGCACTTCTCTTGTCAACTCCGCATTCGTACACGACCTTGATGCAAATCCTAGTTCCAAGTATTGCTCAACCGCACCAGGCGTATCTCTCGCCAAATCCTCCAGCGAAATCGCCCGCGGTTCAGCCTCCAAGACGCCAGCCGCAAAGCCAGCCCTGGCGATACCTTCTGCGACCTGCTTCCACGAGTGGCGCCCACTGCCGCCAAAGTAAATACCTTTTCTTCCAAAAGGCACATCTGCCTTTGCAAAGAGCTTCTCTAATAGTAGTTCGTAGATCTTTGTGGTGTCGTCGATGTGAATGTGGTCCCATACGCCGGCTCCCTCGCCAATGTACTCTGCGTAACCTTTCTTCAAGGCTCGTCGCGACAAGAAGGGAACTTGAACTGAGCGCTTGTTAAACGGGCCCGATCCGATACCGTAGATTGTTGGCGCCATGAGGATGTATGTCGGCACGTCGAGTTCTTCTCCTGCTACAACCACGGCAACATCACATGCTCGCTGAGGATATGAGTCGTGAGCTTCGCGCTTCACTTCGTAGGCGTGAATGTCCTGAGTCTTGTCGTTGAACTCGAATGGGGCATCTTCTTCGGTGTAGATTTTGCTAACAGGACGATTGCCGACGCTAGATGTACCTGATGTCTACAGAAGCAGATCAGCATTTAATGCCCACTTGGATAGCAGGTCATCGTCACTTACGTGAATAAACCAGACTGGCTGGCCAGTCTTCTTCTTTCTTTCCGCCAATCCCTCAATCAATGCCCTTGCTCCCAGTGTTCTGAATGCACTCGCCGAGTTGATGACAATGTCATGCTCAGACGCCTCCTTCTTCAAAAGGTCCACCTGGTCGAGATTCTCGAACATGACTGGCGTCATGCCAATGGACTTGAAGTGCTCTGCATGCTCAGGCTTCCGCACCAGCACGGTATATGACAAATTTTTGATATCAGGATGGGTTGACTTGAGGAGCCGGGTGAGGATAGAGCCACCGCTTGTATATCTGTGAGTCTAGGCTTCTTCAATTAAGGCATCACTTGATCAGACTTACATGTAGCCAGTTGCACCGGTGATAAGGACCTTTGTCTGCGTCATTGTTTCTTGCTAAAGAGTAAGTTGAAAGACGTCTTTAATCAAGCGCAACTTGTAAGTGCCGATTAAACCAAGCAAACAAGATCCAATCCATCATTCCACAGCCTCCATTTATAACAAAGAGCTACACCACGTAAACACTAGTAAAACAACAAGTTTCCAACACAACTCGTCACCAATTACTAATTCACCGTCTCTTCATTTCCACCGCCTAGCAACTCTGTTCTCTCCTCAGACTCAGCTACCTAATTGGAAATAATGTCCAAAAACAGGCGCGGCCATACTTTCTCACCACGGCTGCCGCAGTGGAGCTGTTCGTTCCGATTAGCTTTGCCCGGGTCCACATGAAAAGACGGGAACGGTAGATCCAATGTTTTCGTGAACCAGTCGAACATACTTTTAGAGAGCCCTTGCCAAGTCACTTGCGTACCAAGTGCGGCCAAAGTTGCTTCAGTCCAGCTTTTCAAGGGTCGAGATACCCAGTTTTGATTAGATTTCTGGAACTTTGGAGTTGTTGAGTCCTTTTTATAATAACGCAAACTGGAATGTATTATTAAATTATAATATCATTACAAATAGTACTGTCTATCAGAGAAAGAGTTGCGTCAACACGCTTCCCACATTTGATGCCCCATCGCAATCAATCGGTTGAACAGCTCATCGCGCATTGTGATGGCTGTCAAGTGATGCTCGGTTCCGTCTTTTGTTCTCACAACCAATCCATCCACCACTTCTCTCTCCATTGCCCATCCAACAAGAATCTTAGTCTTCCACCCCAAGCCTCCAACCTTCTTCAGTTGGTCAATGTCTTCAATAGCTACTGTCCACGCTGGATTCACGTCCTCGATATCCGAGGTCCAGCTCAACGCGGGACTCGTAGCCGTGGCCGTGATGTATGCATGGCCCTTTTTACCACGGCACCGGGCAGGGAAACAGATTGGACCCGACATGGAGTCAGCGTCTGAAGGCTTGTTCACGACACCGAGACGATTTCGTGCGTGATAAGCACCAGCGGCAGCTTTGGCTTTGTCGGCAGCGAGGGCCGTATGCACGCCACCCTTGGCGGTGCCTTTGAGCATATTGAGGATCCGATGTGACCGTTTGGGCTTTCGCTGCTGACTGTCGTCTTTAACGTCTGATGCGTGATCTAAATCAGGTTGAAGTGCTTCCCTCGCTTCCTCTTCGGTGACACCTATAAGACATTAGTATATGGTTTACATAGTAGGAGTGCGCAAATCAAGTACATGTACCTAGATTGTCGACCTGCTGTGCAGCTTCAGGATCAATCTTGGGAGGTGGTGGCGCATCGGAGGATGGAGGAGGAGGAATTGGCGTTTTATTCTTCTCGCCGATGCGCAGCAGCGTGACGGCAAGTTGTGCATTGGTCGGAATTCCTCGTAGAATGGTATTTCGCAGCTCAATGAATTTCTCCCAGCGCGGGTATGTCCTGTTGGCAAATTGCAGGGCTGGTGTGATGATGGGATCGCCAAAGAGGACAAATCCAACACCAAACCCGAGGCCCTTGAGCAGCATATACGAAGAGACCCAAAAGGAAAGAAACAGCGGAGGCAAAAGACAGGCAGAGAGCGTCAATCTTGGCTGTTCGACAGGGAACGGTGGTGTCGGGCTGAGGGCATTCCCAAAGCGCTCCCAAGTATCGACCAACTCCGAAATGAGGTGCATGACAGGTCCAGTCTTAGTCCAGACAATGTTTGAAACGGGCTTCTTTGTCCTGTCATGTTCTACAGAGGTTTCTTTTCCGTCTGTCGCGTCCTTGGCGGCCGAAATGTCCGATGTTATGTTTGTCGGATCTGGGGCAGTGTTGTCGTCGTATGGATCACCTTGTGGATGCTTCCCAGCGCTCGTACTTATGACGACCTAGAGGAGAAGCAACAAGATGTTAGCCATAATTCTTTCATTGAGCGCTACAAGGGGGCACGGGATCTTACGCCGGCACATACCGATGCGATGCTGTTGACAAAGCTGTGTGCTTCTTGCTCAACACCCTCGCCTTCGTGTTTCTCCGGCGCACCAGTGATGGACGTGTCAGAGGCAAGGACACCAGAAGGCGGTTTCTGTACGCCTCCTGTCTTTGAGTCGACGATGGATGGTGGTGCTGGAGGGAAGCAGATTGTCCTTGCTGGCGGATAGGCAATCAAGACGATGAGAAACATAATGACGGCCGGTACCAGCAGGTCAAATAGCCACGCAAAGGCGTACACGGCCAGGAACGCTGCCGTTCGCTTTGTCTCTCTCCACGAACGGAGGCGTACAATGTGTTTCCACAGAGAGACAACAGAGACCACCACCGTCATGTACAAGCGCTCCAACTGCGCGCGCAGCTTGTCTGGAGAAAAGGCATCGTCATCTGCAATGTTCATATCCAGGTCGGCCAGCGGAACGGTGTCTATGCTCTTGACCTCAAAGACCTGCTTGTTGAAGCGTCTGATCAGGAGCCAGAGCTCTTCGTTCCCCATTCCGCCGACCACTGGCTGAGGAACGCATTGTGCCTTGTCATTCCACCCGATATTCTTCACCTCGATCTCGTCGTGGTCAGTCTGGCTGGCGCCCTTGTTCTCGACCTCGGTCTGGATGCTTTCCTCGGCGAGGGCATGGCTGGCTGTTGGAAGTTGTTCATCGTAGCTTTCGATTATTTCGGGCTCGCTGCCGAGTCCAAGAGAGGACGTGTTGCTGCTCTGGTCTGGAGCGTCCATTTCGAACTAGAGAAACGACCCTTGTGATAAGAGCCTATCCCGATGTAAAATGCTGAGGGTTGAAGACTGTTTTCTCACCTATATAGAAAAGAGATTCCATCTTGGCTGCCATTTATCTGATATCCATTTCAACTGGGCCTTGATCTTGCCGCCGACGTCAGAATCATTGTTTGGGAGCTCAATCGCAGCGTTGACGTCACTGACTCTGGTCCAGGTTAGGCGGAATTGGCGATGATCGGCGTCATTCGTCTCCTACAAAGGTAGAATGAATCGTATTGAAGCCGTATGGAGGGCGAATGGGGTCGAAGACAATAAAATGGTGGAAAGATGAAAGAATAGATGAAAAGAATAACTGCCAGCTTCAGATTGATTACTTTGTCAGATGGAGTTGATGGAGCTGTTGCTTCTGCTTACCGTCGTAAGGGAAGTGGAGGATTGCAAGCGGATAGCACATGGCTTCCACCAACACTCATGGCGCCAAACTACTACAAACTAATCTCCAAGTTTGAAATAGTTGGCTTTAATTAAGAAAGCATTTCATCCAGCTTTTCTAACATCCTCCTTCGCGTCCCTTTGGTGATCCCAGATGCTTTGGGTGCACAAGTTAGTGCCCTCAATTCCAGGGTACCAACTGTAGGCCACTTGGGATGCAATTCGCTACTTCACATGCACGATACGCTTCTCTTTGGCAAATTGCTGTTGTATTCTTTTTCATTCAATTATTGATCTTGAGGCAAAGGGCTCGTATGAGCTAGACTACATACTCTTTAGAAGTAATACATGGTAACAAGACCGCGATCCAAAATCGCATCCTGGAGAGGTCCTACAACAGAAACCATCTACGTGCGATCGATTGACAAAGTAATAACACTCACAAAGAGGACGATGAAATCGCCCACACAAAGAGGTCTGAAAAAAAAAGAGAGAGTTGACCAATGATCAGCATACAGAAATAGAACATCCGCACATACCCACCATGCTAAGCTCATCTAGAATGGTGCTCTTGTCCTCCCCTTGTATGCACATACTCATCTTCATTTTGCGGTCCCTTTTATTTTTCAGCCCGCTTTGCCACATAATCGATAGAGCAGCGGCTGATAAGTGTGGTGGACAAATGTCAGACACAACAAGGGTCGACGCGTGAACAACTCACCTCGCATAAACCTATGGGGCTTCACCGAAAAAGAGACGCCCAAGCTGGCCCCCAAAGCTCATGTACAGGTACTCGTATTCTGATGCAGTCGCGCCAGCAATACAGTGATCCACGCGTAGAGCCTTGTCTACCCGACCTGCAAGGTTGTCATTCTTTCGGTAAGACTTTATGTTTCGCCCACGGCTCAGTTCCCCGCATTCAGGGCATCACCAGATTGCCAAGGGAGATTCTGGGATTCCAGTCTCGGCAATAACTCGTGACAAGGCTGATCAGTGTTACGTTACGTGAACGTGGGTTTGTTGGTTCACCCTAGCGTAATAAATTGCCGGGATTCTAAACTCTTTGTGGACATGACTGATCCAAATGATCTCGCGATTCTAATAGCTCTTGTCTCTCACGGAGATCGGACGACGTAAATTGATCGTCGGATCCAGGAAATCGGTTAAGGTGAAACAAGCTTCACGATTGCCAAGATGACACACTCCCAAGATGACGGTAAACGACGATAGCGAAGCAACGACGGTAGCGAAGTAGCGAAGCAGCGAAGTAGCGAAGGCGAGAGCAACAAAACATGGTAGAGTCTGAGGCGACAATTAAACTACAATTAGACGCCTTGCTGGTTTGGGAATAGGGACTGCAGAGGAAAGGCTGGGCTCTGGATGCGAATAAATACGAGGGCTTCGTTGGGCAGCATCGGCCGGTGAAGCGAATAGTGGCTATGGGCTGAATCCCTATGCGGTGCAGCGCTTCTTGACATGATGCTTCAGTTTATACTACATAGTACTAGTATTTTATGAATATCGTATGTACACATATAAAATGGCAGTAACTGCAGCGCTCTGTAATGTAACATTTGCTCTGGAGCTCTTCCGTCTCCTCGTTCATCCCTCGCGTCAGATGCACACCGACAAGATGCTTCTGCCTGCTAAACTTCAAACAAAGGGACCCAAGACATTTTCTCTGTAAATTAATGCCGCAATTTAGTGGAAAAAGCAAAATTGATACAAACTCCAAAAAAACGCAGATCGTAAACCCTTGTTCTTCGGGTCGTAGACCCTGATTTTGCAAGGGGCACAAGGCTTGTGTGCTTCCCCCGCCAAATCGTGCTCCTGCACCTGGAGCTCCGGTCAAATAACACTGGAACTCATTCGATTGTTAACTCAATTTCATCATTGATGGGTCAAGGCGTCAAAAATATGTATTTATCAAGCTCAATTATGGACGAGTCGCTCATTATTTGCTTGGGCAGCACAGCTGTACCGCAGTGCTGTATAAATGGAGCCTGGTGCGGAAGGAAAGCATCATGTGTGCACATAGTTTACCCAAACAAGTGAAACATAAAAAGTGAAAAAATAAAAAATAAAAAGAAGGGAAAAAAGAAACAATAGCGCCTCAGCGTGGTGTAAAAGATGTCCATACTGTCTGTTGCTCGTTAAGCCAAGCCGGGAAGTAATTCACGACATGAACCACGCCAATCGAACAGCATATGTTGTATAATGTAGCGGTTCGTCCAAAAGTAGAAAGGCTATGGTCAAGCTAATACTTTATGCTGTCTTGGTAATTTGGTTGATGGTGATGTTAATGCAGAGGCGGCTTCTACTCTGCGCACTCCCTCTCAAGGAATTGCTATGTACTCGTAAGGATGTACAGAATTTAATGACGTTTGATTAAATTCCTGCTACTATTTTATTATTTTATCATTATTCTTCTTCTTTTCAACTTAAATTGTAGGAGTGTGTGGATCCATCACATATCATACAAGGCCTCTTTTCAGCTAACAAGATGTCTTGTACGCATGCACCGCAAGATCTCTTCGATCTTGAGACAAATTTCCAGGTCTCATCGCTTCTGGGACCACTAATACACGTTCTAGGATATTAAATCAATCTATTTAAGCATGGCTGCCCTGGCGTGGCTTTCCTTTTTGCATCACAATCTCAGACATGAAATTTGGACGCCGTTGATTGGTCATTTGTACTCCCGCCGTCGAGAGGAGCCGCTCCATGGGCAGCGTACTCCCGCTGTCAAGATCTGAAGTTGATTCGAGTTCACAATGGGCTGTTTGAGCTCTGAGACAGTTGGAAAAGTTTTTAGAAAGGATCGAGGATCGGATTCAGGATGGTTCTGCTACGATTAAGGAGAAGTTTGATTTGCAATGCAGTGGATCAAGAAGAAATCTCAATTACAAGATTATTACCCGTTCAGTAGAATGCCTGGGATACCCGAGTCGTTCGCGGAGTATCTCAAAAATAATCCGAATAAAAAACGTATTCCTGCCATTGAGAAGCGAAACCTGGTCAGATGGCTCAGTGACCCCAGCGTCAAGCCCACCTGTCAGAAGGATTACAGCCGACGCAACTACGCTCACAAGGCCTACCGATGGGACGCAAATCGTCAGCAACTCTTGGCCAAGGCTCGAAATGGCAAGGAGAGTGACAGAATTGTCGTCACAGTGGATGAAATTCTCCGAACTGTGGAGTCAGTACACATCAAAGACCACCTGGGGTGGGATGCAACATGGAGACGAGTCAGCAAGAAATACTGCGGCATCGTTCGACAAGACGTTATCTGGCTCATCGTGAGATGTGGCATGTGCAAGGTAGACCCTCGCAAGAAATCAAAGGGCAGCCAGGCGAATCAGGCCCCGGCCACTGCCACGGCCACGGCCACGACCACGGCTCCTCCTGTTCTGCCACCCACGATTGCACCCCCTTCAGATGGGCTCGAGTTCAACTTCAATGATCTCACCCTTCAGACGCAAGATTACCCAAACATCTTCCAGGACGTCACTGTGGATGCCTACCAGAACCCCTATCTGGGTGTCTTTAAAGACGACTATCCAGACATCTTCGAAGAGGGTTTGATGGATATCTACCCAGAAATATCCCCGGATAGCTTTCCAGTATCCCAGGGCGGCTTCCAGGATCCATTTCAGCAAGAATTCCAGGATGGTGCGTGGCAGGGGGACCTGACGAATATCGATCCCTCTCTGCTCATGCTCGATCAGATGCTCTTCCCCAACTATTCGCAGGGTGAGTCCTCGGGCACCAACAACTACACTTACGGTGATGGCAACGACCCCGGTCAATAAGCCGTGGAATACGACTCCAGGGCTGTCAACGATACAAAATGGTGTGCCACAAGGGACACAATGGTGTTGGGGAGAAGGAGAAGGATGCTTTCTGCATCACTACCGAGGGTTGCAGCCCTGGAGAGCTTTGAATGGTTCGATGTATAATCAAACCTCATGTTTGGCTGATTTGGCGTGGAGCCTCAGAAAATTTGTGTGCCTATTTTCCCTTTGTTCAGGATATTAGTTTAACTAGGATGTCAGATTGTCACTCAATTGATTTTTGTTTTTATGATATTCACCTGCTCCTCTCAAAGTTCTTGATGAGACTGGAGACTTTGTGATTAGGGTTGCTGCCCGACTTGGTGATAGTTCTGTCTCAGTGAAGACAAGGCAGACTCTTGAAGAGTCAATGACTCGATAATCCACAAAACACAATGCATGTTGTCAGGTTGGGAAGGGAGGTAGGGAGGGAGTATCCATACTTATACCTTGCCCACAGACAAACTATTGGCAACTGGACAAGGGTGAGCATCCATGGATGACAGGATGGTGACCACACACTGGGGATGGCCCCGTTTTGAGCAACTTGATGAGCGGCGTACGCGCGTAGACGATAAAGTCAACAGCGGTATGTGATGCCTCCCAGATGATTAATAGATGACAGAGAAAGATAACTGAAATGTGGCAGGTAATCAAAAGAGCAAACAAGCAGGGGGTAGTTTGCCAAGCCCGTCTGGACTCTGATGGATATCAAGAGGGGATGCTGAAGAAGAAAGTTCTCAACATCCTCCTGGGGGGGATGAGACCATTTTATATCCCTCCCCCCTCTAGGATTCCCATCCTTGAACCATGTGTGTCAGGGGTGGGCACATTATTCCAGCCATGACACGTATCATGCTGCAGCTCTGGATATCCATTGGTGACCCTTGGAATAGTTACACAGAAGCTAAGCCATGTGTAACTTGATATCTTACGAGAACGCATCGTCTTAGGCCTATAAGGGTTGCCCACCAGTCACCCCTTGTTGCGGAATTCATATGAAAGAAGTTTAGGCAAAGCAATATGCGGACATGTTCCGGACTGCTGCTTTGGGAGATACCTGTTATATCAGAAACTGAGGGACTTGAGCTCTTCTGGCCTTCTTTGTGTCACCCAAGGCTGAGAGACACCAAGAAGGCGTAAGAAGGTACGAGGTAGTGCTCATTGCATCGTGTTGAGGTCATATACCCCCTGATAGTTGGTCATCTGGAGTTGAGAAGTTAAGTCATTCTTTTGGTTTCTATTGGTCAAGGTATCCCGGAGAGACCTCCGCCCACGGAGAGACCTCCGGCTCAGCAGAGTCCTTGCTGCAGGTTGTCTTTAGCCAAGACCAAGGACGGGAAGAAGTACTGCCGTTTTGCTACTAGCTTGGAGAGGTTGAATGTATGAAATGACTCGTGACTATCTGCTGCTTGAGGAAAGTGGGCTTTGACGTTGACGTCTATTTCTCTTATGGTAGAGACATGGCATTGATTGGCTCGAATACTGGCTTTTAGACAAATATAGTAACCCGTAAAGAGTGGCGATTTGTATGAAGATATGACTGGTCGAATGCAATCTTGTTAGTATTAGTGGTTATGCTTTAGTTAACCGTAGCTCTATTTTGGGACAAGTGCAGATTTATTTGTGTTGTTTACATCAAAAGCTGCAACAGACAATGAAACTTGTAAACAAGCAGATTGGTGATGAGAAATTTGGAGATTGAGGGCTGAAAATGCAAAAGGGTTATAGATTACTCATGATCTTGAATCCCGATATCCGGGTATTAACGGCTGACTAATCGAAGAGAGCGAAATAATCCACGGAACCAGTTACTCCCCTTTTACCCGCGTTGCCGCCATTTCTGTCTCCGCAATCTCGACTTTGACAAGCCGCCAGATGCAACAGCCATGTCTCACAATCTCATTGATATCGTTGCCGACGGCGACACGTTGATAATTCTTCCAGTTGGAGATAGTTCAGACACAGGGAGTTCCGTGTCTGACGTGGGAGCTGTGGTAGATGAAGAATCTGTAGTGGATGGCGAGAAAGATTGGGCAGATGTTGAGACTATCACGGACCCGAAGGTTATTGCAAATCAGGAAACTGGGACAACAGCAAATGAGTCTATCCGCGCTGCAAAGAGACTGAAGTTATCAGATGGATCCCATGCAGGTAAGTGTCAACAGCTTGGGTAACCTAGCTCGCGGGCACAGTAACCTCGAATACTAAAGCTCAATAGAGCCAGAGACTGGTACCACCGAAGCCAGTCAAGAAATATTTCAATTCAGGGTCTCAATGAGGCATCTGGTACTAGCCTCTCCGCGTGCAAAGGCTGTGTTACAAGGTCCCTTTAAGGAATCCACGCCGCATGAATCCGATGGCCTTCTTCACTGGCAGCTTACGCCTATATTTGACCCAATAGCTTTTGAGACGGTGATGCGAATAGTTCATGCACAGAACAAAAAGGTTCCTGAAGAGGTAACACTCGAACAGTTAGCGAATATTGCAGCCATTGTGGATGATTTGCAATGCCAAGAGTCGGTTGACTTCTTTGCCTCGTTGTGGGCGAAAAAGTTGGCAATCAAGCCACCAGAAGAGATAAACGTAGACTTGGCAAGGTGTATCTTGATAAGTACAGTGTTTGGGTTGAAAGGGCTATATGAAAGCTCGACATTGCAGGCGATCCTCAGCTCAACTGGTGCCATGCCGGTCTTTGGATTGCCCATTTCTCCCGACGCCTTAGGTGAGAATGTTCGATTACAGATTGCAATTGCGAGCTAACAAAGATACAAGATGCCATAGACAATGCACGCAAGGATTTGTTGAGAAGGAGGTTGAGACGATTGCTAACAATTGCCGAAAAGTATAAAAACCCCAGACTCTGTCTCTCATGCAGAGCTGGAAGCCTCGGGTTAATGCATGTCAACATGCATGCAAATAACCTTCCCATGGACTCTACGAAAGAGCTGACTAATGAATCTCTGAAGCAACTTGATATAAAGGTCAAATGTTTCGCCTATCCACAAGTGGATTACAGAGACTTGTGTAAAGCTTCACACAAGCAACACGGACTGCATCCCTCTTTGGAGGAGGATATCAATCACTTCATAAAGCATTTTTACACAAACATACCGAAATTAAAGCTTCGCTGAATATGCTGTCAAAACTTGAGATTCAGCAATCAGCAACCTTTATTAGTTCTGGCATGCAATGGAGCCAACAGTCGTGAGTGAAAGAAAGGCTGGCATTGGGATTGAGAAATGAATTAACTGTTTGGAAACCCAAATTCTCGAAATTGATGAAAATTCAACATTATTTAATGAGGTAGATATCGCGTACCTATAATTAGACCTAGTAATAAAGATAAATTGATCAACCGAACGTAAACTGCTATCTAACATCAGTTTCGTTGAGGCAATCGAGATTCAATGTCCCAAGCCGGCTATGTTATATCACGTAATCTACATTCAAAGGTAAATAGTGATGCTTGCAGATGCTACCTATACCTTATTAAGTAGAAGAATATAACGACAGCAGCTGATGCCACCGGATAGAAGAATCCGGTAGGTAACCGTTGTTTTCTCTCCATCTCGTTATAACTAGCCTTTACTGTATAGTCTCTGTATTGCTTAATGGTCAAGTTAAAGTCCACTACTAAATAAAGAATCACTCCCTTCTGTGATGACAGCGGTGATGTTTGGTATGATTGCTCCAATAGTAGCCCTGCCCGGAGATCTCTTATACAGCCTAGGCCGGGAACAAGCGGAGATTTAACGTCATTACTAGCGTCCAATACGAGTACAGGGGCAATGTTTGTAGCTTGACATTACGCTAAATTGGGAACAGTTGCAGTCCAACTGTCTGCCTTCAAAGAACAACCTTCAACGACAACGACTTCTGACAGAAAGACATCGGACGAAATGCCAAACAGCTGTCAAGACCGAAAATGCATGCGCAATGAGGATGACTAATCAGGACAGCACATCGACGAAGAAGATCTGCCTCAGGCAGCTAGCACAGGCCAACTTGTGAAGCGCAACTCCATGAAACTCATCACTCTGCATCTTCTCATCTTCTTTCTTCGAAGCCTGTTTTCTGGCAACACCGCCGAATGCAGCAACCATGGCTTCTCGCCACGTCGATATTGATCCAGATGGAGACACTTTGATCATTCTCCCCAGAGTCAAGGCCGAAGGCGACAGCGGGGCATCCCAAGTGACGTTCAAAGTGTCCATGAAGCATCTCACTTTAGCATCATCCCGTGCAAAAAAGGTGCTTCAGGGATGCTTCAGTGAGGCAACACCACAGGGGTCGGATGGGCTTCGCCACTGGAAGTTCGATCCCATGTTCGATCCCGACGCTTTTGAGATTGTTCTGCGCATCCTTCATGCACAAGCCCACGAGCTCCCGAAGGAAATCCCACTCGCCACGATGACACAGGTTGCCGTTATTGCTGATGACTTGCTATGCAGCAGCCCGATTGCACCTTTCGTTCCACAGTGGAGTTCAAATGACGACTTTTGGGCAGCATCAGTACAATTCAGTGCGACAATCGAGAAGATTTTCATATGTTTCGTATTTGGGCTGAAGGAGAAGTTCACTTCAATGACCCACAGAGCGATAATGAAGTCGATTGACCAGAAGAATGTTTACGACGTCCCTCTTTGTCCAACGATCCTCCGTAAGTACCAAAGTGTGTTGCACTACTAGCCATTGTGTTCAGTAACTAACAGATAGGGCAGAAGCTATAAAAGACCAACGAGCCTTCGTATTAAAGCAGCATTTAAAGTATCTATATATCGTGGAATGAGTTGGAAGACGATAAGCTTTGTTGGGAATGCAGAGCAGAGAACATTGGCTATCTCAAATACAACCTACATCTACACCAGCTCCCAGCATTAGAATCGTCAGAGCTGTGGGCTGATATTACATGCAATGAGCTGAAGGACAAGATGAAAAAGTTCAAATATGCGAAAAATCCCGGATGTGGCTCCTCTGGACCTGACCACCCTTCATTGAAGAAGCATATTTCGAGAGCCTTGAGGATATTTTCGTCTCCTGAGAAGGGACTAGATCTTGCTTCATTTCCGAAGACTTCACCTTAACAGGTATCAATCTTTATGCGGCAGATTGTGATACAACACTACTGGGAAACAAGGACGAGAAATCAAGGACAGGAAAACAAGGGCTGGGAAACAAGGGCTGGGAAACAAGAGAAATCTTTCGCTAGAATAACAATAGTCCAATCAACTAAGCGTCGTCATTTGCAACATTTGACAAGCGTGCCATTGCGCAACCTCGTGATCCAAAGCTATGCTTTCAAGCATGCAGAATAAAGTTCATAAATAAAAGTCTAAGCTAAGAAAGGTAGATCTATGCCATCTCCTACACTACAAATAATACAGTCTGAATACCTGTACATACCAAAACAGCAGATGTAAATTCCGTCTCCTGTCTCGCACTTAGACACTTTCGCCTCTACCTCACAAGCTCATCCAATCCACGAGGTCTGCGCCAGCCACAAAGTTCTGTTATTCCACGTCGGGTCAGAGATAGTGACCGAGGAATTAATGTTGAGACTGACCGTCGTCGCCTGCTTTCCGTAGCGAGGAAACGCGAATCCCAACGGCCCCGCGTCAGGCTCTCCGCCCTTTGCGAATCCAGCAATAGCGTGCTGCATAATGCTAGCGACATGAAGATCTACACCTGCAGCGCCGTCATAGAATGTATATGCAATGTCGCTTCCATGGATAGCCGGCGGCACTGAAAATTCCCATGCATGCACTTCTGTTCCACGATGGATAGTAGCTTGAAGCAGGGCTTGATGGGCAGCAGCAAAATACATCTCATTCGCCATCAAGATGTTTCGGTCAACACTAGTTTCGTATGGATGAGAGCCATCGTAAACGGCCGGATAGAGAGTGTTGAGCACATAGTTGAGGTCTTTTTCTCCCATCAGCGGATAAATAGCTTGAAGTCTGTTTGCCAATGCCGTTTCATTTCCAATAGTCCGAGGATCAGTGAATAATGTACCCTCGAAGCTCGTATGAGAGGACAATAATGGAATGCCCTTGGCGAATGCACCTTCAAGCAGCAACTTGGCAGGTGGACCAGGAATATAGACATTGTCAACAGAAGGGCTAAAGGCAAACTCATTATACGGCTCAGCTCCAATCTGGCGGACATTGGCAGCGATGAGGGCACTCGAAGGCAGTCGTCTGGCTTCTTCCAACGACTTGACATTGAGGATTTTGAGAAATTTTTGAAAGCTACTCTCCTGCTGCGCAGAGTCAATCAAGACGGTCAGCGGTATGGATTGTACAATCGCTCTCTTGAATGGAACGGGTTGTTTGCCCCCCTGAGCAAGGAGATGGAACATGATGGATCCTGCGCCGGCTGATTCGCCCATGACGGTGACATTATCAGGGTCTCCGCCAAATTTGGCAATATTCTCCTGTACCCATTGCAGAGCTAGGCGTTGATCGTACAATGCTGCGTTGGCTGTGCCGTCTTTCTGCATGGTGGGTCCGGCAAGGAAGCCAAACGCGCCGAGGCGGTAGTTCATGGCGACCCAGATAATTCCATAACTTCCATCTTCTTGAGAAGCAGAGATGATGCGATTGGGAGTACCCCAAGACTCTTTTGTTCCGCTCACGTATCCACCTCCCTGTTCATCTCGTTAGCTGAGGCTGAGAAACGATGAGATATCAGATTTACTTACATAGATCCATACTAACACTGGAGCCTTTTTACCATGGGACTTCTTTTTATCCAAGACAGCTTTGGGAACAATCACATCCAAGACCAAACAGTCTTCTGTAGTTCGCGGATCTGTAGTCTGCGGAGTACTGTTGGCGATTTTCTCAGCCTCGGTGTAGTTTAACGGAAGCTGGTTCGTTGCCCATGCCGTTGCAAACTGTATCGCGGTGATTGTCCAGTTGGGAGATTGTTGAGGGCAGATTTTGCCAATGCTGCCATCCTGTATGGTCTTTTTGACGCCTTTGGGTGGGATAGGAGCTCTCCAGCGTAGATTTCCTACAGGAGGCTCTGCATAGGGGATGTTCGTGAAGTTGTAGGCCTTGATTGTGTCCTAGAGATTTTGTTAGCCTGAGGAGTGACTGGATGTGCGACAGTGACCGACATTGTATGATATAGCCCGATGGACTTGGTATCCCAAATCAACAGTTGGCAGAGATGGATGGCTCGTGGCATGAGCTCCCAACGCAAGGGTGGAAAGTAGAAGAATATCGAATCTGTGCATCTTGAAGCGTCTTCCGAATCTGATTCTCATGAGAAGACTTTAGGCATATGAAAAGCAAGTTATTGTGGCATTTATATATGTAAAGAATCTACTTATATTATTAAACGAACAGATCACAGTCGTCGTCTTCGATGACTGAATATTTCCTATAACGGCAGTACATTACCAACGATCATCTCCGTTTCATAGTTGGGTATTTCCAGATCTGGCAATACATGTTCAGGGGTACAGCGAATCATTGCATGGGTAGATCTCCGATGGGCAGCCATACATGGGAGAATATTGACAAGCATATTGAATACTAATGAGGAGCCAAGTTTCACTATTTTCCGGCCCCCGGCTGTCGATGGGTCCTTCTTAGCGTGACAGGTAGTTAATCCTCGGTATGCCACTATTAAGACGACTACAGGCATCACAAATGTTCTACGGCACTTCATTACGGGACAAGGATGAGGCTATTTAAGTCTGGGGCAGTGTTGAATCAGGCCATTTCAGGTAAAACAGAGGTTCGTGGACGAATGTAATGCTTCGATTGCATTGGTTAGACTGGACCCCCGACGGTGTCGGTCTTTTCGAAAAGCCCGACAGTTCATCTGTTATATAATAGTGTTAAGTGCAACGAATGATATTGAAAACGGTTAAGTATCGACACAATGTAGTCTTCTAGTATAATTTTCAAGGGGAAAATGTAGGGTTTCGTGGTCGTGATGACGACGCAATTGCCTTACTCTAGCTTGCACATTTGTCAGCAATGCCTCGGATTGGCTTTCTATCAGTAAGTATAACAGTATAGTAAATCTGTACGGGTGGTATTATTCTGATTAATCGATTAAAGACAAAAATAGGAGAGTGGGGGAAGTGTCTTGCTCATTTGTCCATCTTTTAGATAAGTCCTTCAGTCCTTACCTCTTTTTAGATACACATATTATCGGGATATGAACAGTATCTCGTCACTATGGATTTCTGTATTACAAGGCCAGTATGTTAAAAGTCTATTCTCTCCTAATCTCATACCCATTTGAAACAGAAATCACAAATTCAGCCAAGCCAAACGCTATCCACGAATCAAGTACCTCGCAAGAAATGACCTCCCCCAAAGTAACACTACCTTTCAACTCAAATCCTCCATCAACAAGACATCTCCAATGAAATAAACAAGTCATCCAGCAGTGTAAGCGCAACATTAAACGCACGCACCCAACATGGCCACAACCTCAGTCACAACTCAATAAACGCTCCACCACCACCATCGTCAAAGTGACACAGCCCGTCTAATGATCCAACCAATATCTCCCCTCGGCTACATACATGCCCCCCCATCAAACAAATCACCGATGCAATACCATTCCGATGCATCTACCCGGACACAAACATGAGCCTGTGTCATCCCACCCATTCCCACCATGGCCCTCCGATCATTCACCGCCGAAGCGAGATCAAAGTACACAAAAGCCCACCACAGCAGTAAAAGCCACAGCGGGAGGGACAGGTAGACCGGCTTCAGCCCCCGAGTTCCCTAGTTGGTGTGGACAGCAGAATGCACTGCTGGCGTCATGTAGCAGAATATCACATACGTCGAGCATTGACAGGCTCGAGAGGTGCATGCATACGAGGTGTCTCGATGTTGATAGCTGTCATGTCCCTCTTTTCTGACTCATACACGGGATAGTCACCCGATTTCCCCGTCGCTGGGAAAGTCGAGCACGACTGATTCATCTTACGACATATGTGTGCGTTGTTTCCTTTGTGTTTGACGCCTGGCTTACACGGAGTCCAACATCAGTTGATGCTGTCTCAAAGTACGAGTATACATCGCCGCCTTAGTAGTATGCTTGATGTCTACAATCCACAACACCAAATCACCCCACCTCTTTAGTTAAAAAAGAAGAATAAGAAGAAAAACTAGAAGAATGTCAAGGCCTAGTCAACTATACTAGAACACTCATACAACAAGCCCAACCAAAATGTCACCGCCACGTGGCCAGCCTCCAGAGGCACCTCCCCGTCTGCGCACCAGCAAATCAACCTCCAGCGACTTAACATTCACGTACCCGTTGAAGAAGAAGAAAAATATATTAAAAATAACTCAGTAACAGGAGACTAGAAAAGATAGAAAAGATCCTTCACGGGAGATGGCATACGTCGCAAATATAAAAGAAGGCGAGTATAGACGAAACGGCGCTTCGGCGGACGCCCGCTCCCGACGCCGTGCGACTGGCTCGCTAAAAAAACGTGGGATTTTCTATGCTGCATGGAGATGGATATCCAACGTCCTCTTTTGGTTGCTGGAATGGGCGGATGTTGCATTGCGCGGAGCGTACATGTAAAGACCGGGCTTTGTCCTATTCACATATTAAAAATTGAACAAGGTAGCAGGAAGCAGCATTGCATTAGATTATACAGATTACAACATACAGATACGGGGCACGTTTCATCACGACAACAAAACTAAACCACCCTCTCTATCTATCTACATGTATTCATCGACGCCGAGAAATCCCCATTAAATAATCCCTTGCATCTTTCATATCAAATGCTCCTCCCAGGTATCTGTACATACATACACAACCCACTGGGCACAAAGCGGACCCCCGTCTGCGGCCTCGGATACGAATTCTGCGATAATCCCAGGCTCTTGGGCACGACTTTGCCACTTGGGTACAGCGAAAATCGCCCTTGTCATTGTCATGATACCCAAAACCCAAGGCAGCTGAAAAAGAAGAAGAAAAATATGGAGTAGCAGCAACACAAAATAAATAAAACTAGGTAACAATTCTCACCCACGTATGTACAATGTCCCCATCTACCTTCTTTTTAGGAAAATCCAGCGCCAGCATCCCCATATAAAAAATTGCTGGCAGCTTCGGTCTTGTTTCCCCGCAAAAACATGAATCTCACCGTCCCATCACTCCATCCCAAGGACTCCATCACCTCGCCGTAAACGCCACATTACTGGGAGACACATACATACATACATACATACATACCTACCTACCTACATACATGCGTACATGCGTAGCAAATGATAGTAATAACGTGCGTATTCGTACATACATATTCTCTTACTTACATACCGCATCGCCCAAGCCCACGGACCCGTACATTGGATCCCGCCTGCACCACGCAAGTAAGCAAAGCACCGCACCGAGAGAGAGAGAGCATCCACGCTTATCCGCTCATCCGCAGTCTACCTTTAATAACCGGGCAAAGAAAAGAGGACATTCCTATTTCCCATCATAAAGATAGACAATCAAGATAGTAGTGGACATCAATTCCAACTCAAGCAACGTATAATCGTAGATACCACGTAGCTATACAAACTCCCTAAAAAAACCCTCATAGCTTAGTAGTGCTCTCGCTCATACAACGTCTCCAACTCTCCTCCAACCTGCCTATGCTGTCACTCGCGTGCTACCACAGCGATACGATACGATACCGATTCCCCCATGCTACTGTACAGCACAAAAGAAACCCCAATGCAACAAAGCTCCCACGAACCCCAAAAACAGCTCTCGCGTCATACCCACCACCCGCAAAAACCCACACCCACACGCCAATGTAGCATCGCGCACGTCACAATCAAGTCAAGCACTGCAAAACGAAAACGAAGAAAAGATTGATTGACAGAAAAAAGCTCTCTGTTTGAATTTATTTCGTTTTTGTACACGATGTAAAAAAATCCTATCGCTCGCTTATCCCAATGCATCTCCTCTTTTTATCCTTGCTTCCCCCCTCCTCCTCCTTCTATCATTAGGTCTCTTTCTCTCTCTTTTCGGGCCATTCCATTCGCATACTTTCAATGACATCTTGTTGATGCATCATTCCAACTCTTTTCGTCTCCTTAGTGGCCATTCAATCCAACAGCCCCAGCTAATCAGAGCTGGTCTGACGTACGGCGCAGTAGCCATATGACTAACTAGAGAAAACTGCTGTCCCGAAACCGGGAAAGCTGCAAAGGGAAAAAAAAAATAACTCCAAGGGTGCTATGCATGTCCCATTTCCCCGCCCCAGAATTCGGGGCGTAGTGTGTGTGTGTGTGTGGTGGTTGTAATTTTTTAGTGTAAGTTGTAGCGCAGTGTATATGGCAGGTGTGCGTGGTCGTGTCGTGTCGTGTCTAAGAAGAATAACAAAAATTATGCACGCTTTTTTCTCCCAAATCATGATCAAACGCCGACCCCCGCTTATCTACAGGTGGGTGTGTGGTCTATGTAACATGATGAAAAGAGCATGTAGAGAAAACAAGGGCGCGAGACGGGTGGCTCCATGCTGAGGTTTCCTCGCTCGCCGGTCCAGGGTTTTGTTGTCGCTGCTGGACAGCTTGTGCTGGACAGGAAAAGCTGCGAGACATGAAGCATCTCGTGGTGGTGTGTGGATAGTGTCGGAAGGAGTGACTAGAGTCGGGTATCATTTCGTTCATATTAAGTAATAAGGCGTTAAGCAGAAAAAAAAGTGTTTCGCGTGAGACAATGTTCATGGTTGTTTGCCGGCGCTGCAATGTTCTATGGTGGTTGGTCGTCAAGTCGTGGGTCAATCAATATAGCAAAGTCGTTCTGTTGGAAAATGCGGTGAGATCCAAACAGATGGTAAGAAATCGAAAAAAAAAAAAAAAAAAAAAAAGTGAAACAAAATCAGAGGCGTAGCTTTTCCGCAAGGTTCTTCCAGAATCGCGGTGTCTTCTCCTCGCTTCGGGCTCGCACCATGTAGGCATCCCGCTGCATGGGCCCGACAATGTCTTCGTCACCGCGGCCAGGGAACTTGCCCTCGGCGTCCAGGGCCTCCAGCATCTGCGGGACGGCGCTGGGCAAACAGCCCCTCCTGCCCCGCCACTGCATGGCCGCGTAGATGTCGTCGTGGCGGTTCTGGCTCTGGGCCTTGCTGGACGGGTTGGCGCTCTCGGAACGGCCACGTCCGCGGCCTCGGCTGCGGCTGCGAGACATGACTGAGGCCGTGGTCATTGGCTGGGTACGGCGCACAATGTCTGTGTAGAAACCCTTCCACTTGCGCTCAATCTCGGCCCACTTGGCCTCCGTCATGCCGTACGTCTTGCTCGTCTGGCCGTAGTGCTCGCCGGTGCGGACCAGGTGCTTGGTGTAAGCGACCCGTGCGGCGTCCCAGTCGTCGCAGAACTTGGTGACAGATTCAGCTGTAAGCTCGTCAACACCGTAAGGCATGGGCGTGATGGTGAAGTTGGCGTGGCCCAGGCGGTCGGACCACTCGTCCTGGTCTTGCAGGATGGACGGCGGCAGGGGCAGTGGAAGCTCCGTCATGACCGAGACGTGGCGGAGAGACGACATGGACGGCTTGGAGCCGAGAGACTGCCGGGGAGTCGGGACAACGCGAGGGGAGTGGACCTCCGTGGCGGCCGACGACGGCGCAATGCTGGGCGACTGGAGGGGAGAGGGCTGCGGAGGCTTTCCGAGAGGGTCGGTCATGAGCGGAGGCAGCAAGGGGGTCGTGGCCATGGCCCTGTCGCGCTCGATGCCTGACCGCTCCTCGCGGCTGAACTCGCCCGAGTGCATGTCCAGGCTGTCGGTGCTTTCGTACGTCTCGTAGAATGGCATGGCCGGCGGGGGCATGGGCGAGTCGTCCAGCAGCACGGGGAACTGGCGAGTGGGAGAAGACATGGAGGAGGACCGGCTGGACGCGGCTCCAGATAAGACGTTTTCCATGCTCCGCTCAGTGGTGGGCGAGGTCATGAGGCCCGTGATGCTGTTTGCCTTTCGCTGAGACTTCCATCGCGCAATGCTGGGGAAGCGGTTGCCGAGTCGAGAGGTGATGGCAGTAAAGGTCGATTCGCCGCTCATGATACGCTTCTTCTTGGGGTACTGGGAATCGCCGGAGAAGTCGCTGTCGCTGAGAAAGCCAAGATCGTAGTCGATGTCGAGCTCGCCCGCCATCTCGCCGTGCAGAAGCTCCTGGGAGGTATTGGTGTGTTCGCATGCCTGGTCGCCTACATGACGGGGGAAACAGATTGGGTTAGCCATGGAAGCCCATCAGGATAGGCTTGAGAGCACCACTTACATAGACAGTACATGCCAAGGTTGTCGCTCAAGTCGTCGTCGGATTCCTCCTCTTCCTCCAGCTCCTCCTCTCGTTCCAAAGGCTCTTCCTGGACATCAGGCAGCTGGCGGATGCTGGATTTAGAGGCCGTGGCATGCTGGGCCACGGGTGAAGCAGGCCCCTCTTGCGGGGTGATCTGCGGCAACTCGAGAGAGGAGGTTGAGCTGGAGTAGCGCAGGGGAACGCCTCGATTGGAAAAGGTAGGAGTCAGGGGCGAGGCAACGTCGGAGGACGAGGAATTCGTAGTATAGTAGACGTATGAAAGGTCACATGCTTCCAGAGAGACGCCCTCGTCCATGGCGCCGCTCTTGCGATCCTGAGCCAACTGCGGCAGCAGCAGGTCTCTAATCTGGGGCGACATGCCTCCCTCCCACAGCGGCGAGGTCGAGGTCGGTGTCGGTGTTCGAAGTTGAAGTTGATATTGGATATCGAGGCAGCAACAGTAGCGGGCGGGTAAGACGGGGGGTAATCAAGGTCTGGTAAGATAGATGGACGGGTTGCTTTGTTTGTAAGCTGGTCTTGCGCGAGTACGGAGCACCGGGGCGTCAAGTGAAGTCTCGTCAGCTGCGTGTTCGGGGGGTGTAGCAAGAGTCGACGTCGAGGACAAAGAAATTGAAGGCAGAAACACAATGGCTCTATCGCGGTCGACACGGTCTATGTAGGATATCGAGGTCTTGAGGGGAGGGAACGAAAGGAAGCGGGAACAAGCACGTAGAAAAGAGTCAAAGACGAAGTGGAGCCGACGATTTTGCCTGTGTGTGTGTGGCAGCAAGGCTAAAAGGTGCTCCGGACGTGTGGTAGCAGCAAGTTGAAGTTACAGCGAGTGGCCTCTGCTAAGGCTAGCAGGGGGGACCCCACCAGCAGGGATTAGGTCGGCATCAGAAGCTACGAGTACAAAAGATACAACGATACAGAGCCCATTTTAGCGCGAGAGTACAACGGTACAAAGATACAAAGATACATGGTGACAAAGGCCGACATGGGGGACAGACCCATTGAGAGAGAGCACAGGACACAGGACAGGACTCTCTGCTGGTTAGGCGACATTAGCGTGGGTGGGTAGCACTTGGACTGCACTGGCCTTGGACTGAGTCGAATGGATTGAATTGGGTCCCAACGGTACGTACCCAAAAACAGCCCCGTATGGGTCTCTGTCTTCTGCCCTGCACTGCACCGGCACCGCCAGTCCAGTGGCTTAGGTTTGCTCTGATTCTTTTGGCTTCCAGCGTCCAGTCTCTCGCTCTCGTCTCCCAGCTCCTCCGGCAGCGGGCCTTGGCTGGGCTTGCTGGGCTGCTCAGGCGCTAGAAAGCAGTGGCGTGTCTGCGCTTTTGCCTGCGGCCGAGGCCAGGGTGAAGGGCCTCAACTGAACTGGCAAACAATGGCTGGGCTGGGTTGGGATGGACTGGGCTCTGCTGTTGTCCTTGATCTGTGCTGGGCTTGCAAGCTGAGTACTTGGACGGGGACAAAGGCCTATATCCGATGTCCATACAATACAATACAGAGTACCTAGAATATGTAGAGAGTTCCGTGCCCGTACACAATATTGATACAATACGCATTACCGTTATGCACCATAGCAGCATCAGCCAGCCTCTTCTTCCCCCCTCTACTCTACTCTTCCTGCAAGCACATGCCGCCAGTCAACGCATCTTCTCTCTGCCTGGCACCTCCCGCGGCGCTGCTACCGGCGGTCTGCACAAAGTACCACGGACCCGGAAGCACTGCCAGCGCAGCCGTGGCGGGGCTGTACCGGATACCCCATCGCCATGTTTCGCACATGCGGGCCGGCCATGGCAGCCCAGCCCAGGCTGTATCGGTCAAGTCAGCCAGCCATTGATTTTTTCTCAGTGTCAGCGGTCTCCTCGCGCTGCCTGCTAGTGGGCGGCAAAAGAAGAGAAAAACTTCGCTGGGATCAAATGCATGCTCTACGCAATCAGCGGCGTAGCTTAGAGACCGGAGTTAGTAAGCAGCGAGAGGAGGGAGAAAACAACCTTGAATCCATAGTTGAGCGGCAAAAAAAAAAAAATTCACTGAGGGCGCTAGAAGCCGAAGACGCACGAGACCTCGGCCAAGCTGCTAAGAAAAGAAACATTCGCCCCGGAGCGCTGAAGATGATCGGCCTTAAGCGCCCACCTACAAACAGACGATGGCAAGACAAACTGCATACATAGAGGAAGAAGAGGCCAGGAGCCCAACAGTGGCGTGTTTGCTTGCTGTTTGTTTATCGATGTGTTTGCTGTCGATATGCGCGCGCGTGTGGGTGATGCTCAGATGAATACCTAGTAATGCCAGGTCGATGGAGTACATGCATTCAGATGTCTACAAGCACCGTAGGTACATGTACCCAGCCGCCTTCGGGGCGTCCAGTGACAGGTGCAGCGCTGAAGCCACTGGCTCTCTAGCGAGCAGCAAGTTCTGCGCCGCCACCATCCAGATGAGGCATCACATCTAGCTGTCAATCAGCTTGGCTGCTCAGTATCTACACTAAGCTACTGCATCTTGATGCTCCTCGTATACTAGTTTGATTGATTAAATCTTGATTTCCAAATGTCAACTGAAATCAATTGATCCCTCTCGACCCCAAAAACAACCATCTACTACGTCACGTAACCAGCTGTAGAGGTCATCCGTTGAATCATCCATACATCCATACATGCTCCATGCCCTTCTTCTCCTCACTTCTGCCCGCCATCATCATCCATCACCGCTCTTCCTCTCCGTCATCCCACAGCATCCACCAAAGCAGCAAGCGCAAGCACAAGCATAATCCAACAAAAATACAGCACAGCCGGGGAACATCCCGTCCACGTGTTGCCGCGCTCACATTGGGCGCCTGGAAACCCGGTGTGATGAGCTCTGCTCTGTGGCCTCTGGATGCAGATGCAGCTGCAGCTTCTCAAGCACGCATGCAGCCCGTCCAGCCGCCTCTTCGTCTCCCCGCCCGCTTCTCATACCCGGTCATGGTCATGGTGATGGAATAGAATAGGCGCCTTTTTTTGCTTTCGCTCTACTCCCAACTCGTCAGCGAGATCCAGATTTCGCATCTGCGCCAGCGGTTCTCTGCGCTTTGCGGTGGCTGCCAACCCCCGTCCCCCGTCTGGAGTCTGGCTCCAATCGACCCCCCCTTTGGCCGGCCTCGCTCACGACCGTCTTCCCTCTCCAATTGTCCCTCTGGTGCCCCTCCAAAGGCCGAGGCTGGGGCGCGCCAGCAGGGCACTGCCAGAACCCATCCAGTCAACAAAGTCGCGGCCAAGTCAGCGGCAAGAGGGTCGATCTGGGGGCGGTTGGGAAGCGAGACGCCAGCACTGACTGACACCAGCATCATCAGACAAGACCCGGCAAAAGAGACAAGTGACCATGCTGAGGTGGGCTTAGGCTTGGGCTGGCACAGAGTTCAAAGTCCTAGGCCTACACGTGAGGGCCAGAAATGGTCAGAGGGCCATTCTGACGTGGTGCGAATGCAACGAAAAGGCGTTTTGCTGGCGATCCCTGCCACTGCCAATCCCTCTCGCCGAGGCATCGCACATCACGGCGAGCATCTACCCAATCGAAACGGCCACACCATTCATTCACTGCCGGCCACTCGATTCTTCTTCTATTTTTGATTTGCTAAAAATTGTCATTGTCTCATCTACGAGTTACACCCTGTTATGCTACAGCGCTTGCAAAGTACATCTACCCGCCTGCAAGTGCTCGGATGCAAGTACACAAGAGCAAGGCATGCATCGCTCACATTGACCAATGTCACACACATGGCGCCAACCTCGCAAACCAGAGACGCAGAATACCTACTCGTGTACACCGCGACCCCCCATCGCCCACCGCCTTGTGCAAAGCAAAGCAAATATGGGACAAGGAGGCGGCCGTGGCGACGGCTGCGGCCGAGTCAAGCAAAGCAGTCATCCAGAGCAAGCAGAATCTTGAGCCCCGGGGAAATCGGGGGGGACGAATTTCGGGGACAGCAGCGGGAGGCTCCTCCGCCTCGCCTCGAACTCACTGGGCGCTGGGGCCAAACAAGTGGCATGGACATAACCTGGCTTTAACATGGGCCTGGCCCTGTGCCGGCATCGCTCGCTCTTCAGGTGACAACAACTACGCCAGCCAGGCTCTTGTCTCGTTTCCCACATGCGGGCTTGCTTACCCATCGTCTCAATCTCGTACATGATGCTCTCCAACAGCATCAACGTGGTTTCTCCAGAGCGAAAAGGGCGGCGGCGGTGACATCCAGAGGATCCGTACAAACGCCATCAAGCTTCTTGTTCCAGCATTAGCACAAACAACATCTCAGTGTGTTCGCAGCCCTATGCCGAATCAAGGCCTAGCGCCACGCTCTGGATGCGAAGAGCCTCTTACCCGGATGCACCTTTGCCAGACCGGTGTGTTTTTGCAAAGTACTCGAGCAAGTATCCCGCCATTTGGTACGGTACTTTGACCCCCTGGTTTAGCTTGAGAAGAAGGATAGAAAAAGCAAAGAGCTTGAAAAGAAGAAATCAAAGAGCGGGTTTGCATGGGTCTTTGAGCTGGATCCGCCGCCCAGTGCCAACGCAATCGGGCCCTCTGTCTAGGCCCAATCCTTTAGACTCTGGCATCCAAGCAAAATCGGAAGACTCGAAACAGGGGAGGGTGGGAAGTGAGGGGCTCACGACCTGATCACGGCTCAACCCGAGCAGGGCTCCATGGTGGTTGAAAGTTTTTTTTCCTAATGCTTTCCTCGCTTGCCTTTGGGGGGGATAAGTTTGGCAACTTCTTCAGCCTCCTTTATTCTCAACCCTGCACAAGCCGGCTGCGCCGACTTGAATTTTTTCTTCGCCTCCCCTATGCACAGCTGTTTCAGATCAGCCTAGGGTCGGCAGTTCGTCTGGTGGTTTTCCGGGGGTTGACCAGACAAGACGATATAGCAGTTCCCTTAACAGCCAACGTTGCATTTCACAGAGCCAGAAAAAGGAGTCGCGAAAAAGGATCATGTCATTGTCAGACGAGTGATTGGTATGCTACTAACAATAGGAGTTTTCTGACTCTTGGACGCAGAGCAGCCAACGCCATTGAGTCGGGAGAAACCGCTCCGTCTCTCAGGATTGTGCCATGATGACCGACAGGACTGAGATTGAATGCACGAAATCAAATGCTCCGCCTGTACACGCGTATTCTGTGCAGGTCATCGTGTCTTTTCTTACCTGGCATCTCATTACTGATATCCCACTTGAACTCTATATCATATCTCTCTCCCCGTAGCGTCCCAGACCTTGCCTTGTCACGATGATCCAGCCAGAGATGGTTAGTCAGCGCATCCCCCGGCACTGGGAACAGGAGGCCATCTCCGGAGCGCGAATCCTTGCATCCTTGGGGCTTGGCTACCAACGGCTTGCTTGCCAGGCCCAGGTTCATTCATTCTTCCTAGGCTCGACCACACTGGCGGGTTCCGAAATGGATGGTGGATGGCACAATTGTATCACCTTGGCACGCTATTCGACTCGAGAGGTCTGGATGAACTGAAGCCACTCGGGGGATTGCATTTAGCCATTGGGCGATTGCAGATGCTGTTGGCAGAGCCCATGTTCTTTTTCTGCCAATTTTTTCAAGTTGCAATGTGCCACTTCGATTGCAGCTTTGATGCGTTTTGCTCGGCGCACAACCCTCATCAACCTTGTACACCGGCTGCACGAAATATCAAGGTTTCCAATCGGCGATATTGCTTTGCTTGTGCGAGTCCAAATACCAAATTCATGTAACTACGACTCCAGTCCGGCCGGATTCGGACACCACTGCGAACGACGATACAAATCCTCGCCACCGCAAACACGGGTAACCTTTCACATGCTTTCAGGGTAAACCCATCCTATCTCGTTGCACAGCCTACCCGCGAGGGGAAATCCCCAGGTTTAAGCGCCATCACGTCCCATCAAGCACTTGCACTTGCACAGCGTCCAGTGGTTGCATTTCTCGTACAACACTCGACTACTTAACTCATGATGGCCCCAAAAAGGGAATCTGAACAAAAAACGTCGGTTGAACAAGTGATACGCCTCTCTGTCATCGGGCCCCACTGAGGCGGTTGACTTGGGCCCTTTGAATGCGTCTAGCGCCCTCGATGTCAAAAGATTGTTGGTTGTCTAGCCCTCGGAGCCACGTTTTTGGCAGTCTCCACGCACGCGACCTGGGCTAAAGAAGAAACTTGTATCTTTTTTGCATTGGCCTGCGCCGTGCGCCTTTTCGATCTTGTTGTTGGTGCCTGAACTCTTGGAGTTTAGTTTACTTTTGTTCAGACGACTACAGCCACAACGAGAAGTCAGTTCCGGGGCACAGCATGCTCGGCTTCTTCACTCCGTTTAACCGCTTGGTCAAAATCCTAGTTTCTTTCTTGCATATGTACGAGTAGGGTAGTGGTGAGATGGTCTGGACTTTTTGATAACGCCATTGCAAGTGGCGGGAATTCATGGACGGCGTTTGATGGGGATTTGCTCGGATGGACGGGGGACTTCTGACCAGTCTAGAATCCACAGTTTTGCCTGTGGTGCGAAAGCACTACGAGTGGTCTTAGCAGCATCTTGCAATGATTACTAACATTGCAGTGGCGTGGACTTCGTTCAAAGGTCAGTCTAGATCTTGGATAGACCGTCCGTTGCCTGGCGTGCTGGAGACGAGGTTGACGAGTTGGTGCGTGGACAACCGATTGGTCGTCTATACGACTCCATGTACTCTTTGGGGTGCCATTGGGTTGCTAGAACGGGTTAACTTGCTACATCCACATTCTGCAGACATCGTCTGAAAGATGCAGCTCGGGGTTTGTCGTCTGAATGACAGGCTGCTCTTCCCACAAGAGCCGTCTGTATGCTTATCTTGCCCTGGACCGAGGGGGCTTTTTCTGCTCATCCGGGATGAACAGCTGCAGCTCTAGCCGAAAGCACATGCCGGCTCTTGTCCTACCCTCCCTCTTGGCAAGGGCTGTGTTGCCCTCTTCTGCATTTGTCGGTACCACTCGCTGCGCTTTTCACTCACACCCCGAGGGACGAAAGTGCTGTGTCATTCCGGTCCGAGCCGTCATGCTGTGGTTTCTTGACCCCAACCGTGTAACACTCGGTCAAACGAAGCAATAATTCTCCCTCTACGAGAAATATGTACCTGGCAGTACGAGTACGTCTTTCTACATACCAAGAAAAGTGTGGGAGCACCCAAAAGCACGTAGTTGGCGGGGATTTGCTATCCATTCCCAAACCATGAATTCAAAAGCTGTCGTCCAAAAAGCCCACGATACCGAATGGGTCAAGTGGAGGTGCGGGCAGGGCTGCCATGTGGTTGGCCAATTCCAGCCCGACGGCACTACACAAAAATGCACCCCTGCAGCTTTTCTCACGATCAGATGCGCAAACCCTGTGCCTGGCAGTAGTCGAACTCTCTTTTTTTTTTTTGGTCTCGGAGTGGCTAGGAACATGTTGCCGGTGGAAGAGTTTGTTAGCTACCTATATGGCTAAGATTCACTTGCAAGGAAGACTTCTTTTGGCCTATACGGAGGTCCTCTGCTTGGGTCAATTGACTTTGCTGGATGAGTTACGTTCAAGTTTTGACGGCGGGGTGACATTGCTTGCAACTACTGGATTTTCTCAAATCAGTTTCCACGAGCTGCGAAGGTCGAAGCACAACGATGTAGTAACACGGACTATCGTGCGGCCGCCGGTCATCGGAAGCATCGGGGAGTACATACCGTCGTAACAAGCACTCATGCTTGCGGAACGAGAGGAATTGAATGGCAACACCAAGGTTTCCTGCAGTGAAACCCATGTACATGTAATGTGATATCGAAGTCACTTCTTGCAGCTTCAGGCCCTTTGACACATGAAAGAATCTGCTCATTCGAACGGGAGAGCAACAAAAAGAAGAAGAAGAAAAAAACTCTGCAAGAATATGGCCGTTGATTGGCGGCAACGGGGCCAGCATGGATAAAAATCCTTCTCAGAAAAGTGTCCTGCCCAAAGAACTCCACTTGAAGGCCAAAGAAATCCTGCCTGTACCTTTTTTTTCAGAGCAACATGTACTGTGCTGGTGCTGGGTCGCACGACAGCCAGCTGTGGCTTTCTTCGGGCAGCTTTGGGGGCCAGCTACTGCTGCAACTCTGGGCAAGGATCTTGATGTGATGGTGGGAGGGCGTTGGCCTAACGGGTGTTTTTACGAGTACACAGAAGGGAAAAGATATTGAAGGCATGTGCCAGTCATGCAAGGCGCATTTCAGCTGGCCAATTGGCATGAAGGCGAGTGAAGCCGGTTCCTGAGAAAGCGTCCTTTCAGCTCCGAGCATACCGTGGGCTATGTTCGCCCTGAGGAGAAGGAAAGATTATAAATGATCTGTCAGTCAAGATCAAAACTAGCATCTTTAGCAGGGAAATAACAAGCTTCAAGAAAAAGCTCGTATCGATCAAGCCAAGCTTCTCCCCGGAGACTATCCGGCAAAGGCTGTGAGGGGTAGCTTTCAAAATTTAACGATTGCTGACGACGACGGACGACGCTTCATGCAAGCCTCATGAGCGAGGAGGGGGGAGGTTGTTGCTAAGGCCCCAAAGTTCCGCCGTATGGAGGCGCGGCATTTTCACCAAACTTGCCTGCGTACCTTGCATTAGATCGGGCTATGGGCTATGGGGGGAGGGCTGGGCAGGCGTGCGATTTGCCAGGGCCAGCCGGCTGGCTACGAGTACAGGCAACGGCCCTTGTCAAGCCCATTGAGTTTGCATGGCCTTTCCCGAGCCCAACAAAAAGCTTGGAGTGCTAATATACTGGGCTGATCTGACTGCTTTTTGCCCTGGCTACTTACTGTAAATATCCATGATCCCGAGGGAGGGGGGTTAAGTAACTGGGGGTAGAATAGCGAGAAGGAGGGGTAGACGGATGGATTTGACGATGAGACAAGACGATGAAGTCTTACGAAAAGAGGGCACACTAGATTGGAATCGGGGCAAAAAGATTACCGAGAAGTTATTGAGAGAGAGGGTGGAAGAGGAAAACGGGGAAAATGCAAAAAAGAAAAAGAAAAAAAGAAACCGACACCTGCAGGATTCGAACCTGCGCGTGCGAACACAATGCCTATGATACCTGTTGATAGCAGGGCATCGCCTTAACCACTCGGCCAAAGTGTCTACGGTTGAAAAGTATGCATACTATGTCTTATCATAAGGGATTGTCATCGGACAACCTCTTCCTTTGCATCTGATGTTGAAGAATGATAGGAGAGTTGGCTTTTGCAATTGAGAGCAAGAGGTTTGTTGCTTCATTGACAAATGATGATTATCCACTGAATGGGGGGATTGGTGCAAAGAGATTCTCGTTTTTGTCTTGCGCGAAATGGAAAAAAATGTGCGAGTAATCTAGCCTCCCATACAGTGGGCTTGCAACAGAAGAGGCATTGTTCGATCTTACGGAAGTATTAGGAATGGGATCAAGAACCTGCAGCTGCACAATGCTTGCAAGCAAAATATGTGCCGGAATTGTCATTGTGACGTGGATAATCAGACACACCAAAGCATTCTGTCAAAGAATTCTTTCTTCTTTTTCTTGCTCAATATGTTGTTGGCCCAGGTAAAATCGCCTCCCTTTGTCCTTCTCACATGCCACCCATTGAACGAGCAAAAACTTTTCTCTTTCAATGACACAAAACCCGACGCTACAAGAGCCACTTCTCGCTGCTCCACTGTGGCTGGCCGGAAACAAAAGAAGGCGCCAGATTTGAACAAGTTTGAACAGCTTTTCCGGCCCTCCGTTATTTCCTGACGGGCTCCGTTTTTCGCAAAAGACTAGACGGTTTGGATGTCAACGGCGTTGTTCTAACGGCTTTCCATCACCGAGCTTGGAACGAGTTCTTGTGTACTTGACTTGACTAGCACTGGTGGATGCAAAAAACGGAGACCCTTTGCTTCTATGTACATACGAGAACGATACGCCGTCATGATGAAATGGCTGGACTGGAGCTTTGTCGGTTACATTCCGTGTGGACGGATGGACCTCGAAAGCACCGTTATCGCATCATCCCGAACGGACAGCGACGGCTCTTACGGAGTACTCTCCACCTTTCTTCCTAGTCGCTATAAATAACACGACAGAGAGGTTTTCTTCTTCTCGGCCTCTGGTTGGTTGGAACTTTGGAAGACGCTGGTTGGGTCAAATTCCAGAAGCACCAAGCTCGATCAGGTCGTGTGGCCCGACCCAACCAAAACCAACCGTGGCAGCAACTTTGCGCTGCGCGGATCGAGAACCCAGTAACGAGAGCATCTGCGTTGGCATTTTCGACGAATACAAGCCAATCTGAGGGCTGCCAAGTGGCCATCGCGATCCTAAATGGTCCTTTCTTGTATGCACGGGCGTAAGCGAGAGCGCTGCAAAGCCTCCTCTCCTTCACCGCTGTGACATGGGGGGGGGGGGAGAGCTGCAAGTCCTTCTCGTCTGTCAACCTCTCGCTCTCTTTTCTCTTCTCTCACTGCTTCAAGGCTCGCAGCAAGCAAAGCAAAAAAGCTCCGCAGAAGTGTGGCGAGCCGTAATTCGCCGTTGAGGGGGCCCCGCGACTACCTGTATACACTACTGTACTGTGATTCTACGAAATTTGCCTATCCGCCTGCATTTTTTGCTGCTGCATGTCCCGTAACTCGTACCGTACCGTGGCAAGTAATAACGACGCTGCGACTTACTATTTGGCGAGAAATTTCTGCAGCAACGTCCCATTGCATCGGCGCTTTGCATGTGTGCGTCTTCCATAGGGCGAACCATCGCAGCTGTGGATTGTCGGAAGCAATCCCGCTTTGTCCTCTCGGCTTAGTCTCGCCCAGCCCTGCACACCGGCTAGGCTGAAGGTGGGATGGAGGGGGAGCATTTATGTACGTTCGGCTTCTTGTTTTTACGAGCGTGTCAAGACGAGGTTGAGAGTGAGAGAGAGATACAGAGAGAGAGAGTCGCATGTTGCCCGCATATGCGACGGTGGTGTGTGCTATCTATCGGCTCACAAATCCTTTCCGAGCCACGGGTAAATACGAATTATGCATCGTGGATATGCATCGTGGATGGATGAACGTGAACGTGTTCCACTGAGCAGCAAGCAAGCTCTCAAAGCGAAAACAAAGAGGCCGCGCGCCTGCAGAGGTGACCACTGAACTAGCAAGCATCCCGAGGTCGTTCTCACAGGCCGCAATCATGTTGGCCTAGCGTGAGTCGAGCTGGGTATCAACTGAACTGAGCTTGTTCATGTCTTACCCATCGTCTAACCCATCGGCCAATCGGAGCCTCGTCTGTCTGTGCTACAGTGACCAAGAAGGATCGTCGGGGGTGTTCACGTACAGTACGGGACAAAGTACATAGAAGTGATGTCGAGCTATTATATCCAATGCCTTGTTTGGCACACACACATCTCGGGACATGGAGGGCGGCACGGCACCAGCTCTGCTAGCTTGGGCTTGAAGAGTTTTTCTTTCTTCTTGCTAGACGCTCGCAGGGTCTCAGCTAGGTAGCAGAGCTGATGAGTCGTAGGCGGAGGAATGACGACACCATTACTCTTGTGTTTGTGTGAATTAGAAACTTGAATCGCCTGCGAGCTCGGACAATTGTCATGACTTGAGTGCTTTAGTCCCCCACATAGCACGACATGGCTCAATGTTACAGCGGGGTGAGTTTGAGATGCTACCCAAAGATACGAGTAAGAGTCAATATCAGTGGATGAGCGTGTTCAAGAGGCAGAATTGCTGCATGCCGTAATATTGTAAGCAATTGCAAAAAAAAAAAAAAAAAAGACGAATAACGAATATGGCATGTGATTGCGCCTTTTCTATCCAACTTTTCGTTCATTGTAAACAGAGGGGAAAAGCGACAAAAAGAATAATCTTGACCGAGACAGGGGTCGAACCTGCAACCTCCTGATATACTAAATCGTAGTCAGACGCTCTGCCATTGAGCCACACGGCCTTTGATGTTTGGTGCTTTCGTAAACTCATTGAAACAGCTGGAGTATCTGCAGTGATGCCTTCAGCAGAACTGTGCAAGTTTTCAACTTCAAGAACAGTCCTGGATAGGGAACTACACGTGCTTGAACTGTATACATCTTAGTTTTGAATTGATTTAGCCTTGTATTGGTTGAGGTTACTCTCGGTTTGGCAGTGCGTCTCTCGCTGCTGTGAATATCTCACTCGATAATCGCGACTTACATCGGTAAGGGTTTCCATGGCCACCTGCATGTAGTTTATTACAATCATGTTGTTCCCGGTGATAAATGTGTCTTTTAGACCTTATGCCATTATGTCTATATTATAATCAAGAGCTGATGTATAAGACTTTACTGGCCAGCTCGAACATGTTCGTCAGTATCACTCATCCCCCCGGTCATAACACAGCCTAGCTTCTACTTCTATATATCCCATACATAATCTTGTCAATCCAAACCCATTCAGTCATCAATTACAATAACAACCTTTCTAGAACCTCGCTCAATAACAGCATCCAACCAAGCCTTATATCCAGCAAACATCCTCGACACATTCGCATCCCCCCATCTCCCACAAACCCTCCTCAACGCCTCATACCGCTCCCTCACAAACCTAGCTCTCATCCCCTCGTCCTCCCACCCGTCAACAACACCCTCCCCTATCGCACTGCAAAGCTTCTCTAGACAGACAGGACACACATACGGCGGCTGCCGCTGTGCCTCGTCGACACTGCCGCACCCCTGCATCGCACACGCAAAGTACGTGCAGTGGTCCAGTCCCAGACAGTGACACAGTTCGTGTGCCATGGTCACTACCACTCTCCCAAGCCATTGGGCTGTCGGTGCTTCTGACGGGATCGTGCGGCCGGCATGTATGGTGGCTGCTTCGATTGCCACGTGTAAGGGGCCGCCACCGTCTCGCCGTTGGGACTGAGGGGGTTGCCGTTTTGTTTGCTTGGTGGATGGGTTGGAGACTTCGTGACAGAGCTGGTCGATGTAGGTTGCGCAGTGAGATGCTGGCCATGCGTGACCGTCGTCTGGAGGTGCGCAGAGCGGGTGGTCGCGGAATAGGGAGACGGCTGCGATCCGGCTGCCTCCGTATGCACGGCCGGCGGTGAAGATGTCGCCGTCTCCTTCGTACATGTCCATGTCGAGCAGCATCATGACAGAGTGTACGTCTGACGGGATGTTTTCTGCCAGAGCGTCCAGTATGTCGTCCAAGTTGACCTGCATGGGGGACACTCCATCTGGGGACGCACGGCACCGGATGCCGAAAAGCTCCTTGCTAGGCGTCAAGAGTCCAATACGTCGCTCGGTGTCGGGGGTTTTCAGGATTGTGCCGGTGTACTTGTCCCATTTCTTCCACTGAAAGGGTTTTGTGAAGAGTTTCACGTCCATGCCGTGGAAGAAGGCGGACAGGTACTCTAGAATATCTTGAAGCTTCGGCGGCTCGGCAGCTTGCATGTCCCGGTTTGTTGCTGCATTCGCAGAGGTGCAGACGGACCATGTCTGCATTTTGTACACTTCCTGTGTAATTGATGGACTTGGTACAATGTAGATGGTCTTTCTTTCTCGAGTCACTGGGTTTCGCTCCTCTTCATCTCTCCATTCACGGAAATCTTGCGGCGGATACTCTGGATCTTCGGCAAGGTCGTCATCTGGGAGGATTAATGGCCCAGGAAACGTCATTCCATCTTCAAAGAGCTCTTTGGGCGTTAGTAAACCGAGATGTTTTCTGAAGCGTCCATCTTTGGTTGCTGCTAGAATGCGTTGTCTCTCTGTTGCGCGTTTGAAGCCTACCGTGTTGGCATGTGGTGAGCCATTCAAGTAGAGATGTGAATGTTTACAGGCTTGTTTCGTGCTGGAAGTCTTCATGCTGGATAACGCGATTTTTAACGTAAGGCGTATCAATTGAAGAAGTGATGTACAGAATGAATTGTGTTTCTTCTCACGTTGTTGGAAATATGCGTGATTGATGCATTGGTTATGCCGAGTTGGTCTTAATGCGGTGCTGCTGCCTATTCCACCAAGGAGCTAAACTTGCCTACCTACTCGGGTGCACACAGAATCCGTCGGTTTAATTAATGTCTGAAATAACTGTTAGTATCATGAAGAATGAGACTTTTTCCTGATTCCTATAGTAATATGTCTACAATGCTCCGTCTACCTCGTTGCTCTTGTTCATGTTCTGGCCATAGGGTAAGTCAGATTACATGGATGCATGGCCTAGCTGGCCACCCTCCAAATGGGCCACACGCGCGTTTTCCCTCATCAACACCACCATCGTTCAACCGCGTTTTCTCGTGATGATAAGATGTTCTTTGTCCCAGCAGTTTGGCTAGCTCTTGTGATCAAAAAATGCCTGAATATACAGAAGACAACGTCCTCTCAGCCATAAAAGACATCGAAGGCGGCCTCTCTCAACGAAAAGCTGCACAACGCTGGAAAGTCCCTCGAGCAACGCTTCAAAAGCGTTTAAGCGGCGGCGTCACACGAAGGCAGGCAAACGAACACAAGCAGCGCCTTTCTAAAGACAAAGAGCATCATCTAGCACAATGGATTCTAGCTTCAGATGAATTGGGCTTCCCGCCATCGTACCAAGAGGTCAGAGATTTCGCTGCCAAGGTTGTCAAAGCTGGTGGCGATGATGAGCCGCTTGGGAAAGCTTGGTTGGAGAACTTTTTACGGCGAAATACGCAACTCAAGAATGTCAAGTGGCCTCATCTTAAAGCCGCAGAGAGAACGCCCTGATTTGAGCTTATCTGGAGCCTAAGCGGCCTGGCTTTGAATTGAGATGTGTAATGCTTTTGGGAAGTAGGGCCGGATTGACATTCATCGTGACTTCGACCTGTTTTGACTTCGACCAGCGTTGCATTACAGCATCTTCATCATGTAAATCAGTGCATGGACAAAGAGCTACTGGTACAGCCCCCTTTCTTACAGGCCTTTTCATTGTCTCTGCGTTTACCATCTTTCATCCGCTTCGCTCCGGATTTACACCAAGATGTAATCCTCGTTGAAGCACAGGACGTCGAGTACAAAATCTCTGTGCCAATGCATCATGTTCTACTTTTACTACGTAGAAAAGCGGATCAGCCCATCAGACGTCTTGTAGCTTGACATAATTTTCGGCAGTTGGATGCCAAGCCGATGGAGAAACGGGAGGATCCGCGTTGCATTTCTTGGCCTTGGGGGTCGCACTCAGGACGGGTCTTTATGGGAAGCTCAGCTCTCATGTCCGAACATGGAAAGAAACTTATCAATGCAAATAAAAAAGCTCAGATTCACTTATTTCCCAGTCTATTATTTGATGACAGCAGTAATGGATGTGTGTGATATACAACTTACGTGGCTCATTTGTAGGCCCGTCCAACGCACAAGTTTCATCGCCTGTATCCTTTTCTCACCGCGAGCATGGCATCGGACTATCGTCTCCGTTACCTTATATGTTGAATGTTGATCTATTCAATCGTTGACGCACATGACCCAGCCCCTGACCATATCCAGCCTCAACATTCGAATTATCTGATCTCTTGGGGGCTGGCATCTACTCCAGTTTTAAACGAGTTTCATCTCCGGAATTACCGGCATCCAGCTTCGAGAGCAATGCTCAAGATCGCTAGCAACTAGCCCATCAACCCATATCACTACCAAGAGGATCCAATGATCATTGATGAGGACGAGATGCCAACTACTCTGCTGATCGCAATGGTAGTCAAATTGGCTCAAAAGCCGGAGATGCAAATCCCAGTCTCAAAAAGGACAGGCATAGCGATATTCAGGAACCGGTTATTCTCCCGGTTAAGTACCAGCCCCTTTGTTCGCTTCTCTGACGTCGTTGTCCCTATTTAAGAGATTGCTGTTATTGGGATGGCCCTGGTACCATGCATGCATGCCGATCTGGTGGGGAATTTACGGCTCTCGCAGATATGATGCTGTTTTCTTCTACCTTTGCAAGATGCATGCTGTATATTGGAAGAGACATCAACTCGAACAAAGCTTCCCTCTTCGTATACCAAATAAATAAATTGATAAGAGTAGAAGTGGCCACAGCGTTGTGGTTGATGTAGTGTAAAAGGTGAGTTCATGTTGTATGCGGACCCGCAGTCAAGTCGCCGAATGTTGGCTTCGATCAACTTGCATCAACAAAACATGACTCGGGATAATCCTGGTAGACTGCTAAACAAGCTTGCCAAATGCAAAATGGGGTATTCCGTTTGCTCATCAATTCAGTCAAACCAACATCGCAATCCTAGCATTAAACTTTAGCGCAGCACTATGAATCTGCCGATCGTGGGGCAGATGAATCCCGGTCTGGGGTATCCAGGTCCATCACAATCTCGTCGTTTCCCAATAGAGGCCACCTCTGACCATGGCGTGCTGCCTCTGGCTGGAACCCCTTGTGGCTCACATTCGGTCATTTTTCGACATTCTGGCGTCAACCACTGCCGACATCTTGCATGCTACTGCACCCTGTTCCCCCTAAGCTGTTCCGTCCTCTCATGCTCCCAGCATCCTAGATATCGCTGGGAAATTAGTTAAAGCGATATCCTAAGCTCTCCACACATCCAAGCGTAAAGAGAGCTTGCGATCTTCATTCTGTACCCCTTTCTCTGGCAGCTTCTCTATGTCATTCCGCACAGCAAGCGACTCATGTGCGACCAGATCGGCGAATTATGAGACTAACCCACGAGATGCTGCACCATGCTTGGGCGCTTTATGTTTCGCTCCCCTGGTGCTGCTGAAGATTTTACCAGAATTCTAATCGCGATGCCTGTCTTGATGCCTAAGCGAGCCTGTCAAGAAGAATCTCAGCTGCAGGGGATAGCTCGCATATTGATACATATGACCAAGCTTAATGAGATGACTGCCGATCACTCGAGGAGATGATGTAGGAAACAGACCAGGAGAGCAACAAAGGAGAGAGAAGTCGGAGGATATAAAGAAGACCAATTCACCCACAACTTCTCATAATCATCATCAGCAAGCAATTCGCTTTCAGTCACTCCTTTGCACAGCAAGCCAAACAATTCAGAAGTTCTCACAACTTCAGTCACTCTTTTAATATATTTTCTGCCTTCCAAATACCGCCAAAATGCGTTTCGGACTCGCTGCTCTCTTCCTCGTTGTCGGCACTGGCCTTGCCGCCCCTCTCGGTTCGTGAACCATCCATTCTCATCAGTAGTAGCTCCTGCTAACTGCTCAACAGCCCGACGATCTCTCGTCAGCGATGTCGGTGGCCTTCTCGGTGGAATCACCCAGGGCGTTGTCGTCGACGTCGTCGCCCTTGAGACCCAGCTTGTCGCCCTCCTGGGCCCCATTGTCCAGAAGGTAAACCAAGAACCCAGCTAGTTCCGTTACTTGTACATTGCTAATCTATTGATTCCCAGATCGAGGCTGTTCTTCCCGTGACCCTGGCTGCCAAGCTTGTCAGCCTTGTCCAGGGTGTTGAGGGCAAGGTCGTTGCCACCGCCGGCATCAACAACGTTGTCCAGATCGTTGGTGAGGCTCTCGCCATGGTCTCTCAGGGTGTTGACCTCAACGCCGTCAACGCGTACCTCAATGCTGCCACCGGCGGCCAACTTACCACCCTTGAGGTCGCTCTTGGTGTCGACAACCTTACCGAGGTTCTTGGCCTTGCCCAGGTTGCCCAGGTTGCCAAGGTTGCCCAGTAAGGGTAACACTTTCTATTGGAGGGAGCGGAAACATTGGTTTCTGCATAATGGTATATGCAGTTGTGATTCATGTTAAATAGCCTTACTAGCAATATACGAGCATTTTGGGGTGTCTGGCGATTGAAGATACCCATTTCTTACTTAGAATTTTGTTCCTCTATGGCTGCGTGACTTGCCAACCACTCACAAATTAACTGTAGATTCGCCATAATTGGATGTAGGCTCTGATTTGGGTAAACTGCTAAAAGTAAGTCTGCAGTAGTATTATGCGAAAAAGCGTGAGGTCTTGGTTGATACGTGAGTTCGTGTCTAAGTTATAACTGCTTCTGCTTCGCATTCGTAGCGTGAATTGTAAGATATGTCGTAGCGGCGTTACGATGTTGTTACCTGGTCGCTATTGAGACTGAACGCAGGTGTGGTATTCGAGTTGTACTCCGTAGACGAAATAGAAATGATACTACACGGCCAAAATTCGGAGGCCGGTATAAGACGGCATCGAAATCATGACTTTCCCAGAAGCACTTTCTGCGGGAGTACCTGAACACCCTGCTGCTGCATGACCACTCGAGTGTCGTGTACTTTGCGGTCAATGACTTTGAATTCAAAAACGCCTTCTAGATCTGTGCGAAACTTCAAAAGCTGGTCCTGTGCCTTCTTTATCTCATCTGGCTTGTTATCTTGAACGACATGCGCCTTGACCTGGAGAATCCAGCGATTCTGCGAATCAACCCGTGTGAGAGAGTCCCAAGCTGGCAGAGTAGGCTTTGGTTCCGTTGGGGGAGCCGACTTGGCTGCAAGGGGAACATAATCCTCAAGCGGTCCGACAAAGTAGTGCCTGGTGAGACAAAATTCCACATCGTCGCGAAAGAAGCGGTACATCTCTTCTACTGTCTCTGTTTTGTACCTGGGTTTTGTTAGTATGGAATGAAATTGACCAGGGCAAAATACAACTGACTGATGGTTGTTTTCTCGTAGCACAGAGAGTAGCTTTCTCTGTTCCCAAAGCTCAACTTTTTTGCGTTGAGTGAGAATGGGCTGATTCCGAGGGGGATCTGGAAAGTCTGTCCATCTCAGGATGCCTGACACAGTGTCGAGATCAACTGGTTCGGCAGAAGGACCCAAGTCCCGATCCTTGTAGATTTCATAGCGAGCCTGGAGGACAAATGACTGGCGAGAAAGATTCTGATGCAGTTCCTTCCAGAGCAGAGCGGCCTCTTTGCGAATAGGCTTCTCAAAGGAGCGCTGGTTGGTGATTCCGGACGGGCGAGGAGGGCCTTGGAAATAAATGACTCGGCTCACGGATTCCCATGGCTGCATAGAGCAAAAACCGCTCAAAACAGCGAGGGCCGTGTTGATGTCGCTGTCCTCAACGAGGGCTGTGAGGAACAGCTCGTACATGGTGATGAAGCTAGGCTGTGCGCTCAGTCAAGCGAAATGTGTGCAGAATGGATGGTCCTTGGGGTTGATTGAGGCTGCGATAAATCAATCCTGCGTGATTGATGGAGATTGAAGGCGTTATCAGGCGCTGTATGTCGATTTCGTGAGGTTCAACTGTCATTCTTTAAAATACGTGGAAGATGTGAAAGCTTAAAGTGACTCTCAGGACTGCACGTGATCACGCGCCTCAGTCGCACATGCGCCGCGTCTCGTCTCGGCTTCGGTTCCGTCTCAATTCCCCAGCAACTTCTAATCACTGGATGCACATGCTTCTATTGCGCCGAACGTCTCTTGTACACGGCATTAGAGCATACACGCGCCTCTCTGGCATCTTGCACAGTCGAAAAATGGCCACTAAAAGTCCCCCGAGGAAGCGAAAAGATCCTGGCGCTCCCGTTTCCCCTCCGCCCCTCAAAAAAGCCGTGAAGAGCACAACTACAAGTAAGGCCTGCATGATTCTTGCACACTGGTTGTTTTCAATGGCTAATACCGCCCATTAGAATCCGCCGTTGCGAGCTTTTTCACGCCGGCCTCCCAGAAACCAAAGGAACGAACGATATGGTCAGAACGAGGCCCCTCCGACGACGTTCCCGCAACCCTCTTGGTAGGCAGATACCAGCCCGAGAAGCAAGACGACACAGCCCACCAAAAGCGACGGAAGATTGCCGCATTTGACCTCGATTCGACGCTCATTACTACATCGTCGGGAAAGAAGCACGCCTCCAATGCAGCCGACTGGAAGTGGTGGGACAGTAGAGTTCCTGGCCGGCTACGAGAGCTGTATGAGCAGGAAAACTACTATGTTGTGATTCTCTCCAACCAGGCTGGATTGACACTGCACTTTGATGCAAATTACAAGGGACCAAAGGCTACTGCCCAAAAGCGTGTTGCGGAATTTAAACAAAAATGCAATGCCGTGCTCACAAGCCTTGATCTCCCCACATCCGTCTATGCGGCCACTGCAAAGGACATCTATCGAAAGCCCAGGATAGGCATGTGGAAAGAACTCTGCGATGATCTTGAGATTCCCGAGGAGGAGGTAGATCTAAAAGGAAGCTTCTTTATCGGCGACGCAGGTGGTCGCATCGCTGTTCTTGGCAAAGGAGACGGTGGTGCTGCTGCAGCAATAGCAAAGGATTTCAGCTGTTCCGACAGGAATTTCGCACACAACGTCGGCATCGATTATCTAACGCCCGAGGAGTTTTTCCTGGGAGAGAAGCCTAGGGACTTTATCCGAGAGTTTGACCTAGTAAATTTTACCCTCCCAGATGGAGACGGAGAAGCCGACACTGCCAAAGACCTCTTTGAGAGGAAAAACGATCAAGATGTCATCTTGTTCTGCGGCCCTCCCGGAGCGGGGAAGAGTACATTTTATTTCAAATGCCTCAAGCCACTCGGGTATGAGCGAGTGAATCAGGATACACTCAAGTCCCGCGACAAATGCATCCAAGCTGCCAAAGATTTGCTCAAAGAGGGCAAATCTGTAGCTGTTGGTACGTGCTATTCCCTTTCTGCGGTTACATCCAGATCTCTAGTGGCACCTTACCTTATCCCACGCTGATGGATATTACACGTATGCTGACATGAGAGCACAGACAACACCAACCCAGATCCCGATACGCGGGCTTTGTGGATCGAGGTGGCCAAAAAGGCGGTCGTTCCCATCCGGTGTGTCTGGTTTTCAACGCCAGTAATAGTATGTGAACATAACGATGCAGTTCGAGCGAACAATGCCACACTCAATCCGGAGAAGAGAGAGATCCTGCCCAAGCTGGCATTTACTGGATTCGCATCAAGGTTCAAAGAGCCAAAGGAAAAAGAAGGCTTTCAGGATGTGACGGAGGTAAAATTTCAATTCCGAGGCACAAAGGAGGAATACGCCCTCTGGGGCCGATATTGGATATGAACAATAGAATTTTCTCAAGAGGATTGCCATCGCTGTTACTTGATATGGTAACTGGCGCCGGATTTGGTCGGAGGACCGATTCCCTATACTATTTAACGGCTGCCACGAGTCTGCTAGTGACACGGCACGAGAATGACTCGCATGCTAGAGAACATTACCCCAATTACATGGTTTCAAAAATCCCCTCTCGGAGAGGCCCCGTGGCAGTCGTCACGACTAGGAGCTAGGCCAGGGGCGAAAAGAACTTGGGCTGAGGCATCGGCAAACACTTATTCTGTGGGACTTTTCCGCGGCCAGCTGACGAGCAAGCGAGCTAAACGGCAGCGAATTTGGAGAAGCTATCGTGTTGCGGATAGGAATGATGGTCAGTCAATATTGAACGGGCTTGATTCGATAGAGATGGAGAAATGCTCTGCTGCGCTCAGCCTGATTTGCCGTCATGACAATTGGAACCATGTTATTGGCGATTCCCAGCTCTCTGTAACCCGAGAAGTGATCGGTCAGCTGCATGTCACATGAACCTGAGATCTGCACTGACCACTCCGCAGAACACCATCCCTGGACGCAAGCAAGGCCACAGCTTGCAATTCATCCTCAGCTAGGATGAATGTCATCAGCTAGAAGAAAACACGGGAAGTGAAGTTGGAGAGTCGAAAAACTTGGTTTTCACCGAAGGCATTCCGGAGGTTGTCCGATCCCCCCACCGTCCCCAACTCGTCCCGACGACCGGCCTCGTTCCCCTCACCACACCCCGGATTAATTAGAGTATTAAACTTCTTGGCGGGCCGGTAGCCAACAGACTAGTCAGCACGGATCTACGACAGCTTGACATGACTGGGCGTTCTCCGGGGCGCTACGCTCCATCTCTTCATTCGTCATAGGCGGCAAACTCGTGGAGTTGTTGCGGATCACCGGTGGTCCTGTTACTGGGATTCTTGAGGTGAGAATCGACAGTTTCAGAAGACCGATATGCGGGGTATGATAAGTTTTTGCATGGCCGGTTAGGATGCCGCATGTTCCATTTAGCATCGGTCAGGCTCTGGCCACGACGTGGCTGTGACTCGGCTGCAGACGCCAGCGTGGTGTCGCGATGGGGGCTGGATCTTTCTATGGGCTACACAACCATCCGGGGTCCTCCGATAGATTGCAGATGTGGACACATCCTGCTGGAGAAAGTGGTTGCTACTGTGCCAGCTGTGTGTTTTGCTGGCGCGAAGGATTTCAATAAAAGCCACATGCTGGAGAATATAAAGCGAGAGATCTACCCCCCAAGGTGAGACCTCTACAGATCAGCACTCGACTCGCCATCTGGTGCACGTCTCACATCTTGTCTTTCGCCCTTGCATCTTGCTACCAGTCTTTTATCGCCTTGTCTTTTTCGCGGTGCTGGTTACTTGCGTCAAGGCCGCCACGATGGGTGTTGGGGCAAAGAAACCGGTCAACATCTTCAAGTTGAAAGACTTGGGAGAGCCAGAGGGAGCGCTGAACTGGCGCCTTTGGTTTGCAGTCTTTTCCTTTGGACTGCTTGGTGCTGCGCGAGGCATCGACGAGGGTCTGATCTCGGGCGCCTTCAACTCAGACAACTTCAAAGAATCCATCAACTATGCTTCGTACGACACTGTGGACCAGGCCAACATTAAGGCTAATGTCTCTGCCATGGTGCAGATTGGCTCCGTCGCTGGTGCTTTGATGTAAGTCTAAGTCACCGCTTCTTTCGCTTGAGCCCAACCATTCCACAACCGCTGCGACAATCTGTTGCTGAATGACCATTGATTTTTTCTCTATGCAGTGCCTTCCTAATCTGCGATCGCATCGGACGTATCAATGCCACGCGAGTGCTGTGCGTCACCTGGGCTGTTGGCATCATGATTTTCATGATTGGAGGTTCCCGCGGTAACTTGGGCGCCATCTATGCCGGTAGATTCATCGCCGGTCTGGGTGTGGGACAGACACCCGTCGTTGGGTTAGTATAAACCTTGGCACAGAACCCCTCCCCACCATTCTATACGTGTACAACTAACACGATGCGTTGTTCTCGTCGTATAGTCCCATCTATGTTGCCGAAATTGCGCCTGCGTCAATTCGTGGTCTGTGTACGTGCTTCTTCACCGGTGCCGTCTATCTCGGCATCGTGCTGGCCTATTTCGCAAACTATGGATGTCAGCTTCACTTTAGCGACAGCAGCGCAGACCAGTGGCTCATCCCGACCAGTCTGCACATCATGATGAGTGGCCTCATCTTCATCTTGATGTTTTTCCAGTGGGAATCGCCACGTTTTCTTGTCAAGCAGGGCAAGGTTGACCAGGCAGTTCACAACATGGCCCGCCTGCGCCAACAGTCACCTGACAGCGAGTACATCATCCGCGAAATCGGCATGATCCAGGCTGGCCTTGATCATGAACTGGAGGCTAGCCGAGGCGTTGGTTGGCTTGGCAAGCTCAAGGAACTTGTCCTTGACAAGAGCAACCTTTACCGTGTGTATCTCTCGTCCATGGTCCAACTACTTTCTCAGTGGTCTGGTGCCGGATCCATCACCCTGTATGCGCCGGATCTTTTCAAGATCCTCGGTATCACTGGAACTAATGAGTCGCTTCTTGTCACTGCTGTCTTTGGCATTATCAAGTTTGTGTCGGCAATGATTTGCGCCCTCTTCCTCGTCGATGTCATCGGTCGCAAGCGCGCACTGTTGATTGGTATTACTCTCCAGGCCATCTCCATGATTTACGTCGCTGGATTCCTCACTGCCGTGCCCGAGCTCGGCACTGTGAAGAGCTATGTCCTGCCCGATAACTTGAAGGGCCCCAGCCGAGGCGCCATTGCCATGATCTATATCTCTGGCGCCGGATGGGCTCTTGGCTGGAATTCCATGCAGTACCTGCTCACTGCTGAACTGTACCCTCTGCGTGTTCGTGCCCTGGCTACATCGTGGGCCATGACTCTTCACTTTGCAAACCAATACGGCAACTCGCGAGCTGTGCCCGTCATGCTGCTTCCCGATGCACAGGGTGGAATTTCGCCCAAGGGCACTTTCTGGTGCTTTGCCGCCGTCACTATCGTGGGTGGCCTCTGGGTGTGGTTCTTTGTACCCGAAACCGGTGGCCGCACCCTTGAGAGCATGGACCGCCTGTTTGACCTACCATGGTACAGGATTGGTCTGCACGGTAACAAGGATGCCGAGGAGAAGGACATGGCTGTTGACGAGAAGCAGCGGGCCGCCGAGGAGGAGTTTGGCCATGTACACCAAATTGAGGAGAAGGCGTAGACGCATTAGAACGATTTTGTGATGCTCCATAGAGATGAGGGTCTAGACTATCTAGCTACGAACGTAACGAACTATACAATGAAGAAATTGGTCAACTTGACATGGTATCCTGTTCTTTCAACATCTACCAATTGCGCATGACTCTTGTTTCTCCGATAATCAACGATAGAAACCAACTTGCTACCAATCATTGACTACGTTATGTAACAAATCCGACCATCTCCTGCCGACAGCCGTGTTTCTCCATAATCGAAACCATGGCGCTAGATATTAAGCCACGGTTACCCCATGCCGGCATCTCGTTGGTACTTACTTATTTCGGGCAAAGACGCTCTTTGAATACGGAGCTACGGAAGTTGGCCGAGCGGATCAGCTTCCGAGCGGTTAATGAATGTTGCTATAAGCGACCCGTCGGTGGGGTTTGACCTGGGGAAATGGAAATTATGGTGATAGAGGGGAACTTGGTTGTTGGTTTGTTTTGTCTTGTCTTTGGAATGTGATTTGTATTTCGTAGGTTGTGAATGGTTATTACTTGGAGGTGCTGTTGAAAGCAATGCTGGAGAGCGTTCTAGACTATTCGTCTTGGACTATTCGTCTTACTCTCAGCTGCGGAGACAGAACTAGAGTCCTTAACCTCATCTTCAACTTCGCACTACCGCTTAAAGCTTTAATCAATACCCGCGTATACTCGTACCTTGCAAGCCATGAATCATTAAAAAAAAGCTTGTCCCCTTACCCACAAGTTCCTGGGAAGCACATGGCCCACTCGTGTGAATGTCATTTCTCCAACTATTTCCCCCCTCCACTTTCCCCGCGCTTGGCAAAGACTTACGCCTACTATCGTATACGGAAAGCACAGATTGCACCAACCAACGCTTGTTGAGGAGTTAGCTGAGTATGAGACCACAGGCAGGGAAGGTCTTTGTAGCGCGGTCCGTTTGTGGCTGCTTACTCCAATAATTTTATACGGCTGCCTAAGTTGTTGGGTTAGGATATATCCTCGGAGGTACGAGGAGAAGCTTGCGAGGAGGAGGAACTATGTGGAGAGGGTCTGGGGAAATGACTGGGGAGGAAATTGGAGATGTGATTGTCTTTTCCGTTATATTATCGTGGAGTTGGAGACGGCAATCCTTTTCTTTTCGGAGCTGGGATGGTTGGTCGGCTTAGCTGTGAAGATAGTGTCTTAGCTGAGGTGATCGTCATGTCTGGGAGAAGATGGAGGGTATCTTTGAGTTTTCTTCTGCATCTTCGCCTAATCGTACGAAGACTCGAGAATAACATGCCATGTTGTGATGTTATTGCAAATTTGAGTCTTAGCATCCTTTCTTGGACTGGTATAATGGGTCGACTCTGCCGATTTATCTTCGTCTTGTCGACCTACCGAACGTTTGCGATTACGGAGCCAGTCTGATCAATATTAGGCAGACGGGAAGATATACGACGCCTTCTCCATCGCTTTCCTCATCAGAAATCCCTCACAGCAGGGTTGATTTGAACCCCAAGACCTTTATATTTATATTTGATCCTCCTCATCATCATATTGGCAGACCACCTGAATCTGTTATTTTCTATTGCACTAGCAGAAACACTCTGGGCAGTGTCAAGCACTCAATGGAATTTCCTGAAGCATGTAAAGTGTCTGAACAGTAGCAGACCAAGCCGGTTTGATCGTTTTAACGTGCAATAGGTAAAGCTGGACCGTCGAAAATTAGTCCTGCTCTACATGGCCGAGAATAAAGGTAAAAGGACTACAATTTATCTTTGAACATATCAAAAGCTCTTACACGGCCTACTCGGCCAACACATTGAAAAACAGAAACGCTCAATAGCTCGTTCAAATTGTCTGAAGGATGCAACTTGACCCACATCACAGCACAACAAGAAACGTGGTTATATTACGCAGCGTCTCAACTAAAACCGTCCGTTTCTCTTGAATTAGACCATCTTCTACACATAGACAACAAGCTTCTGGCGCATCGTAACAAATCGAGACAGCCAGCAAAAGCTCTTCGCCCGCTTGGCTAAGCGGTATAGCGTGTCACTAGTAAATACTTGACATGACAAGGTGATCAGTTCGACTCTGATAGTGGGCATTCTTTTTGTATCTTTATATTCTTCTAATGGAATTAATGTTTCTTTTTAATCTTATGAACACCTGTTTAATCGATCTTACACTATAGACGTATATTCCCGAGCTTTAAAAGAAAGCAAGGAGTTTATCAATACACTGTTCTGTCTTCTCTCTGTCTTTCACAGGAGCTTCGTCCTCTGCACATCGTTGCACGCCATATTGACGAGCTCTATCAGATGCCATCAACCTCCTCAGCCCGAAAGTTGAACTCACCAAATCGTATTGGAGGGCACTCACTGCCGAAGAGTCCCCAAGAGCCATCTGAAGCTCCAGGTCCCTTTCGGGATTATAATTCTCGGTGCCAAGCGCAGCTGCTAATTGTAGCTTCCCTTGTCGAATAGCCTTCTTCCTTAACTCACTTGCTCTGTCCCACACGTTTCTGTGGTTTCGGAGTCTCCGAACCAGTGCCGGTGAGTCGATTCTCGCTGCTGCAACGAGTGCGCCATCGAGGCATTGATCCTGGATCTCCAACCACCGGAAGTTCCCGAAAGACGAGATGCAGATATGGAGCAGATTTTGTATGGCCACGTTCTTACCGTTCAGACATGCGGACAATACAAACCCCTCGATTTGATTCGTAGAAGTGATTAGCTCATACCAGGTATTGATTTGAACCCAAAGGTGCGACAAGATACTTATTTCGGGCATCGCTTCCTGTATAGAGTTACCCTTGCTAAAGGCCTCTAGACTAAAGCGTAGCAGCCATTTGGTATTGAGATAATTGATCAGATTGTCCATGAAATCTTCTTTGTCGGGATCTCTTCTGAATTGTGTATATGCTGTTATATTCTGCGGCAAGACTATCTGGAGATGGATATGTGTAGAACCTAGCACGAATCGTATCGCGTCGCCGGTCTGGAAACGAAGTGTACTTGACGTTTTCTCATCTGCCAAGAAGTCTTTAACAGTCTGATGTAAAAGTTGGACGACGTAGTTCGGTTCAACGTGATCTCGATCGTCCCGAGGGCCGTATCGCCGAGTCGTATCCCTCATAACTTCTATAAAAGGTCCGCACCAAGTGTAAAGTATGCTGCGGAATCCAGCCCACGTTTTGAAATAAGATCCAGTGGCCTGTCTGTAATCCTTCTGCGACTGGAGAGCCTTTTGAACGTCTTCGGGGATAGCCAGTGCATCCCACAGCTCTTGTATGGTAAGTGCTCGTACGAAGCTTGTTCCACTTACCCACATGAGAGCTTTCCTTGACCTTGCTAGTTGATCTTTATCCAATTTTTGCTCTAGCTCCTTGACCATGTATTCGTAGTATTCCATAAGATCATGTGGGAGAGAATGGAGTAGCTTTTCAAGATCCTCTAATGTGATTCCACCAGTGCGACAATGCTGCATGAGCTGGTCGACTATAAGCGTAACCAAAAGAATAACGCCATTGGCATTGTTGACTAAGTGAGTTCGGATGCCATTCATAGCATCTAGGGGCACCTCTTCGAAGATCTCATCTAGCGGCATCGGATCTTCATTGCTGCTGTTGTCCTCATCCCATGAATCTAAGGACTCCATGACCTTTTTAATAGCAACCAAGCCATTGTCAATAATTCGAAGAATATCTTGCCTGTTTTCATGCTGAAGAATGATCTTGTGGCATTTTTTGGAGGGCGTAGTGCTTTCAACGAGACTGTTGAACCGCATGACTATGTCAGGGGCAGGTCGGCTAAGCATGATGAACTTGATTTGAGAACCGGGTATCAAGGCGAGTTCAACAAGATTCCGTAGAATAGTCTCACGGGTCCTCTGGAAATTTTCGTTTGTTGCAGACTCATCGAGACCGTCTAAAATGCATATGATAGGTATACTTGATGATACGATGCTTTTTATAATGCATTGAAGATCATCAAAAGACCACTCCCCGCTGGAGCCATCTGGTCGAAGCTGCCGCTCCTGGTAGGAGGCCTTACAACAATTGAATGTCTCCTGGCTATCCTTGAACACTCTATAGACAATAGATCGGAGCATGGAGCTATGAGCCATTGTGATTTCTCCATCCCGTCTGCTGTAAAACCAATCCACAACTATGTCTTTGAGGTCGGCTGCCCTGTTAGCATTCGGCAGCGATTGCAGTTTCTGGAGCAGGGATTTCGCCAGGATGGATTTGCCGCTTCCAGCTTTCCCTTCGATCCATAGGATACCTGAATCCTCTCTTTGGAATTTCTTGTACGCATCATGAGCGAAGATCCAGTCGTTTGTGCCCTCATCAGCAGACGCAACTTTATCCCGGCGAAAGTGGATGGCTGCGAATCTGAGAGATTCCAAGCATTCTAATTGTGTTAACATCTCGAAAGCAATCGGGAAACATGTACTCGTACCAGTATATTCCGTATTTTTGTCCACAATTCTTGCCTCGGGAATATACCTGTCTATTCCGATAGCTGATGTGCCACTTATCAGGACCGGCATCCTTTTGCTACAAGTGTCCAGAAACTTGGCCAGGGAATTAGAGGTGCTTATGAAATCCGCGTTGTCAATGATAAGCATGAATTTTGTATCCCTGGGAAGAAAAAGGAGCTGTCTTAAAACTCTTGACACATCTAAGGATGGCGACATCCATTTGGTTGCCATCATCTTTTTTAAGTCATCAAGATCATTGCTGTTATCAATAAGAATCTTCAAACTTCTCTTGAGCTCTGAAACATCATTCTTAACGATGTGGAAGAATTGCGCAAGGAGCGTTTGAATGACCTGATTCAGATGAGTGTATGAGGGGGGTTTGGTACCGAGAAGGACTTCGGTTGTTTGGGCACCTAGCCCTGAGAAATAGAGAGCTTTCAAATTTGTGCAGGCCGCCTCAATCCTATTTGCCACGTACATTAGAGGACTTGATTGGTCTCCAACTTCGCTGCGATGCCACAGCACTCCCCGTAGCTCTCGATACCAGGAGACATATGGACTGGTGTGGGTAAACCATGTTGGATGGTCCAGAGGTACTAGCGATGTAAATGAATGTCGAGTCTCCAATTCTGTTAAATTTCAGTCATTAACGAAGGCTTTTTGCTCTTGAGCGAGGATAATAGCAGATGTTCAACATTTTGGGAAGAAGATAAGAATATCTTCCTTAGGTGATGCCTACCTGATCGCCAGTCAAGTAGAGGCTGACATTTCAACGCCCATTGCACTAAATCATCCAGCAGCACGATGCCATCTGGGCTGAAGATTAGCTAGGCACTTATCTCATAGCGAGTCATATAACGTAGGGTACAGGGAGATCACTAACCATAGGCAGGGCTGCGTTTAGCAAGAACGTTGCGACTATTTTCAACAAAGTCAACTACAACATTTCTAACACGATCGTATTCATTTGTGCCAGGAGCGAACTTGTTCATCATAACGTGAGTACAGTTGAGGTAGGTGCTTTGAAAGCCTCAAAGTGATGCAGAATTCTTATCCACTATCTAGGGGCAGAATAAGCAAATCAGTTTTCACTCATATCTTAAAACTTAACTTACAAATCTGTTATAGGGCATGTATTTCGCCAATGATGGAGGGAGTGCCTTTTTGGCAAGATTTGTCTTTTGGGTTTCGTAGAAGCAATGTATGGGAATAGAGAAGTTGGCGGAGTTGACGCTTATGGCAAAGTTATCAACAAGTTCTTTGAGGTGTGTATTCGTTTCCTCTGCAGCAAGATTCTCGACGAGAGCACAGGAAGTGTCCTCGCGTCTGAGGTTCCCATATGCGATTAGCCATTGTGCTTGTCTCTGCATTGGTGTGCCATTGAAGGGCGTTCCCAGAAATACAATCCCCACCGTCGCATCTCGTAAATACGAGTAGGTGCTTGTCTTTGAAGCTGCGGAGTGTAGGGCCTATGCGATGCGATGTCAAGTGTTAGTTGAGACTCTATAAGCGTTATGGGCGTAAGTCGGATGGCTGAGAAAGACCTTTGCGATTACGAGCCCACCAAAGCAGGATGCAATGAATAATATGGGTCGATGTACTGGTTCACGCCTCTATTCATAGAATTAGCAAGGCCATGATCAATAATGCCCAACAAGTGTATAATCGACCTGGCATCTTCTCCCATGGATGTCTAACCAAAGACCTTCGGCAAGATCATGGAGCGTTAGATCTACAGCATTGGTATAGAACTTGGCAGGCCAATTGTATAGCATGACGCATGCGCGCGGAACGGCTGCGGGGAGCATATCCTTGTCACGGAGCCAGTTGATGGTCTGCCCGTTTTGAGACCTGTACTCCCATGTTGTCGGGGCTGAGGTGTCAAGCCCGTGTATCGCAATGATACTATAGATGGTAAGGAAGCATTCAAATTCTTCCAGCTACATTGGGACAGACTCAATATCCGTTGTAGAGAGATCGTCGTCTGGGTAGTGATGGTCGTCCGTGGAGAGGCCGTCATGCGGATAGACCTCCAAAAGGCCGACCCGACCTGGAAGCTTTACCATACCATAGTCAGCACTTGTAATCTCCAACTAGTTTTTTCGAACCCACTAGCGACTCACTAATTCTTCCATCAAGTTTGTACAAAGACCCGGAATGTTAGGAATGCGATCACAATGGATAAGATATCGTTATTGTTAGGACGAAAGCGTTCACGACGCTCAGCCTCATCACTGATTGGCACATAATTCCAGAAAGCACGTGACAGAAGCTCAGCTGGTGGCCTATGGCAATTGTTACAATTGCTGCATGTACTACTGAAACATATGGCATGATATTCGCACATATACCATTACAATACTAAAAGTCTATTCGAATCTGTGTCTCATATCTAGCTCTTCAATTTTATATGACGAAACTCAGTAGCCCTGTGACAAACCAGTTAGCTGCCAGTCCACAATAGGTATCATAAAGTCCTCCTAAGGCAATTGAATTCATGCGGTACTTCAATCACCGCTCAATTAGGGTGATTGAACTATCTATGGTCATTGTTGGCTGAAGGTTCAGATGTTCTTCCAAGTACGTCCTTTCGTGTGCTTTGATGTACTGTGTTTACCTTCAGTTGCTAGGTTTGTTCTGGAAGACTATTTAAGATACTAACCATATCGGTATTCTATAGCTTCCATTCCATGGTACTTCGCATCTTATTGTTCCATATCTGTGATTCAGCTTGCACCCTAGCCATAATGGCTGAAGGTTCCCACTGCAAACTGATACATTATCCATTGCTGTACATCCGCTGTTGAAGAGCATTCCCTTTGCTTACTCGGTCACTGAAACGGTCGAGTCTCAATTGCGGCTAAACATCTCTTCATGTCTTGGCATCTTGGCCCCCCGCGGAAGATGTGCAAATTGCCCAATTCGGCCACCGAAGTCCCCGAATCCCGTCCAATAAGCTCTCAAATTAAGGTACTCCCAGTGCGTATGCTTAAAATAAAGCTCATCTTTGCGGGCAGCTCGCGCGTGAGCTTTCTCTGCTTCAGGAAAGTAGGCTCAGCTTCCGTCATGCGTTACATGTGGCCCAGGAGCTCCACGTGGGATCAAGGTTACTCTTGAATGGCTAAGTATATCAATGACGAGCTATTTATCAGTGTGTTTCTTTACCTGCAGGAACCAGGATGCCAGCTGAGAAGGCGGTCGGGAGATCAATCTGTTGAGATGACCCCTTGCATTTCGAGCACGGATGGCTGCGTTGCGCGAAAGCACTACGACGCTGGCTTCATATGGAGACTGTTCCGTTTGCAATACGATACTACAGTATCATTGCCACTGGATGAGGTTCCACAAGATTTTCTTGGCGATTGATATGGCGTATATAAAATGAGACACCCAGTTGCACTGCGTTGTGCGGACCAAGGAATGCAAGCCCGGCCATCCTTCGTTATCCTGTCGTTCACCATGCGTTCGCTTCTGTCTCTTTGTCTGCTGAACTTGGCTATTGCGCCTGTGTTCTCTGCAGCTACCACTGCTGCAAAGGGTGGCGACAAGGACGGTAAGAAGGAGTTCGATGTCAAGGCTCTCAGTCTGAGAGAAGTTGGAGCGCGCAACACATTGGTTAGTGTACAGAAGTGAGTATGGAGGATATTAGCTGATCGCAAACAGGATTGGCGTGTTTGGCTCGAGCAGGATGGTGAAGTCATTTCCTTCTGGCACGACATTCCTCTTTATCCCGACGAGAAGCAGAACAATATTGTCAACTTTTACGTGGAAATCCCGCGATGGACAGATGGCAAGATCGAAACTAAGCGCGACAAGCCTATGAGTATGTAGTCTATTGCGCTGTCAGCTGTCTTTGCCAATACTGATCATTGTGATGCCTCACAGACCCCATCTTTCACGACGACAAAGATGATGTGCCTCGATATGTGGCCAGCGTTTGGCCACACAAGTCTTACCCCTTCCTGTACGGATCGCTTCCTCAGACGTGGGAAAACTCCAACATCAAGCACAACTTTACCGGATATATTGGTGACAACGATCCTATGGATGTCGTTGATATCAGTGCCATTGAGTCAGTATGAGCCAACAGCGACTAAAGGATCAGCTGGCTAACGATTTGCTGCAGCCCCGGATATGTTGGCCAGGTTCGGACGATTAAGATTTTGGGTGCTCTGCCCATGATTGATGTGCGCATTCTCACTACCATTTTGCGGTCATGCGCGTATTCTAACCTGAACCTCATAGGATGAGACTACGGACTGGAAGGTCATTGGTATCAACGTCAATGATCCACTATCTGCATTTGTCAACAGTAAGATAAACTTCTTATGTAACATATAGCATTGAGTGTCTGGAGACTCACTAGATGCAGATCTCGACGACCTCGAAAAATACAGGCCCGGCCTCCCACAAACCTTTTACGACTGGTTCACCGTTAGTGTCCATAGACTCCTTATAAACAAGAGTAAGCGCGCTAATAACCATACAGTACTACAAGGTCCTCCGTAGCGGCGAGCTCAACATCATCTACGGAGGCAAGTTTCAAGACTCCAACACTGCGCGCGAAATCGTCGCCGAAAGCCACGGCTTCTGGAAGGACCTCATCAGCGGCAAAGAGAAGCCAGGGAAGATCATCATCTCGCAGACTTCGCAGCCAACGATTTGCAAGAGCTACATCCCGAGCAAGGACACGACCAAGAAGTTTGACATTCCAAAGAAGTCCGACATTAAGCCTGCTGCTCCGCGACCTGCCAAGTACGACAAATGGTTTTACTTGGATGAGAACTTTTTGCCGCTGCCAGAGCAGATTATTGATGTGGAGTAAATATATATAGAGACGGATCAAAAAGCATAATGGGCCGTATGTGTATATACACATATTGAGGGGAGATATTTCTTAGAGCTTAATTGCCGTACATGACTTGCTTGCTGAACAACAATCGCTGGTCTATTATTTCGTACTATGATGTTCTAAATATCGTTACGCCCCGTCTAATTATGCAGGTTTATAAAAGGCAAAGTCTAGTGGAATGCCACTTTCCCCATGCAGTTGCACACCCAAATCCCAGAAAATATAAAAGAAAAGAGAGTGCTCCGACCATAAATTCCACTCTCACCACCAATTTTGCCATTACTCGTACTTGTGCGTCTCAAACCTACTCTTGGCCCTGATTTTAGGACCAAATTTGAAGAGAACCCAGGGGATAGGGATCAATGCCAGAGCAATGAATCCCAACAGACTACTGGCCCAGTCGATTCCGAGAGTGGTGTACACTATGTCAGATGTTAGTTAATATGTTCGAATAAAACATTCTCAGATGGCGTTAACTTACTCTGTATCGTGAAGAGGGGGAACACGCCAGCAAAGCCGTATCGTGCCAAACTGTTGGCACTGGAAGCACTCGCGACAACATTTCCGGTAAACGTGTCGGTAGTGTACTGCATAGTGCTAACAAAGACACACAAGTTCCCCCACGCAAAAGGAATAATGGCAGCGGCCGGGCTTGCCCAAGAGATATCCTTGCGAGCAGTCCAGGCGAACCAGAAAAGACCGAGGGGCAAGCCAAAGCTACCGAGCATGGCGGGATAAAGTCTGTGCTCCGGCGGCACCTTGTGAGGAGGATAGTTGGGGATCTGCTTTCGATAGAGGAAGATTTCGCAGGCCATGATGGTGGCAAGTCCAAGGAAACAGCCGATAACGATGGAAATAAAGACCAGACCGGATTGATCGGTGGTGAAATGGTATACCGTGCCGAATGTGTAAGGGACACCGCCAAAGAAGCTGAAAAGGGTACCGAAATCGACGGCGACGTAGAGGCAGATGAATGTGACAATGGGCTCGGTGAACAACATTTTGACTGGTCGAATAGCTGCGACAACGGCAAATGTCTTGATTCGCTCGTTCATGGGAGGGAGAGGAGGCATTTCGATGCCCTTCTTCTTGGCTAGACGGCGTTTGAGAACGGGGTGGAAAGTCTCTCCGATCATTAAGCCAAGACCAATGCTGAATACAGAGAAAAAGAGCATTGTCCACTCAGTCCATCGCCAGCCCTTGTCGACAGAAACAAAAGAACCAATAACGGGGCTGTAAAAGGGGAATTATGTTAGATTCGCAATTGGTAGTATTAAAAGAGAGACACTCACCCAAGACCGGGGCCCAAGAAAGGAGTCAGAATGAAGATGGCGCTGACAGGTCCTCGCGTCTTTGGCATAAACGTCTCTGAGATGGATCCAGGCGCATTAGCCAGAATAGGAGCCCAGAAGAAGCCAGAGAGGAAGCGGAAGAAGCACAGCGCGCCAAAGTTGTGGACGAAGCCAGCTCCAAGGGTCCAGAGAGCACCAATAGTCAGGCCACCCATGATGACGGGATATCGTCCAATAGTCTCGGAAAGGGGACCGCCGATGATAGGACCAAGGCCGAGAGCAACGACGTAGAGGGTGAGAGGCAATAGGGCGACGGTTCGACTGACGCCAAACTCTTCCATGAGAAGGTTGACGGACGAGGAGGAGATGGACGTGGCTATTGAACTGTAGTCATGTTGTGTTATTATTGCTGTTTGAGATAAGTTCTCTCCCAAAAACATCGACTGCTTTAAACACAGTTGTATATTTTGGAGTGGTGAGCATGTTGCGACTTACACCGTGAGACCCATTGTAGCCAATGCAAAAATGGTCAGAGCCTTTTTCCATCCTGGAAAGTTATACGGATTCTCGGGAGCATTGTCCCAGTCGAGCTCATCCTGTGCCTGCGCAACCTGTCCCTTCTCAACATCGCTATTGCTGTTGCTGTCGCTGTTTCCATCCCGCTCGTCCGGCTTTATGTCTAAAGTCTTGTCATCATCGAACGCGGCCGGGGCGTTCAACGTGGAGGAGGACGCCATCGTAGCGCCTTCTCCTTTTTCCAAGATGCGACTGGTTTAAGTTGAAGTAACCAGTGAGTCGAGGGTGTGAAGGCTAAGAAGCTTCTAGTAGCCTTGGAGATGGTCGTGCTTATTGTTGACTCTTCGAAGGAATCGATGTGGATGAATCGTAGTATAATCCCAGTCCCTTCTTTTATCCTTCACAACTTTTTATCCCTTGCTCCAGCTCCCTATTATTCTCTGTTATTGTCGTTCGTCGTATTGATGGCTGAGAGACGATCTCTCTAACAGCAAAGAGCCTGAAGTCCACACCACCGGAGACTAACCTCGGGAGAAGGGGCAGGCCACTCTTTAAAAGAAGCCATACTTGCCCAACCCAACTTTTGTTTTTCTCTTCTTTTCTAATACTACGTACCGCGTACATGGACCGCTCATACTCAAACAAGGCAATGGTCTGGTTGGTAATCCGGGAACGCCTCAGATCTCGGTGGACGGGCTGGGTCCGATAGAAAAGCGGGTATTTTGTGATTACTGAACGCAGCCAAAACTCTGCCGAGGTATTGAATAAGTGTACGATTCATCCAATGAGATTATCTGAATCAACGACACCATTCCGCTTCCGCTTCCGCTTCTCAGAAGACGATTACTATTCATATTGCCAATTACACCCGCCCTTGCTTGACTGTTGCTCAGAATGACGCCTTTTATCGGCCTTTGCCACATGAAATGTTCCTTCGGGCTTTCTCTGTCGATGATAAGGCGACATTGTAATCACCAAATGGAGAAGCAATACCCGCCAAAGCCCACATGGTTCCAGGTCCTGACCTATCGAGGAAAGAGGAAAGCCAAAAAAAACTTCTTAACATTGCCTCAAGCTCAACCATTTACGGGTCCAGGCTAAGATAATCTTGCAGAGGTTAAGCTGCTTACTCGTACCCTCTAGAGCAACACGGCGATGCCAAGCGCGGCTGCGGTGGCGGCTGGACCTAGATTACTGATTACTGGTCTGTGTAAGTGAGCTGAAAGAGAACACGTGCTAGAATATTGTCCGTTGGAGTGTGAGATTTTCCCACGTGTACGGGATTGAGATGGGTGGACGGAGCCTACGTGGGAGGCGTCACGGCAAATGTCACTCCGATCTTTGTAGTACCACGCTTTGCCCTTGTTGCGATGCCTGATTGGACTGCTTAAATGCTACCCTTTGACGATGATTCACCTTGTTCCGTAACTGGGGGCTAGGGAAATGCAACGATGCGTATTAGGAATGGGAGTGTTCAGCCGTGTCTGTGTGTATCTACCAGGTAAAATGCTTACCACGAGATACGCTTGATACGGTCAGCACATGGCAGGTTACAGGCACGGCTTCCAGGATCATTACGCTGCATGAAATCCATCGTTATCAACGCACAAGACGAAATCAGCCTTCAAAATTACACCTGTAGCAGCTCGTAATAAGTAATACCGTGCAGCAGTATACCTCGGGCAAATGGATGGCAGCCACCTGCGTAATATCGTAAAGCTACCAGGGCGAAGGATCCCAGCTATTGAGCTCGGTGCACCTCAACGAAGTTGAACCTCCCAAGCGTATTTGCCGATGGCTTTTCACAGATAACTGGAGCTTGTGTATGTTGAGGCGTGATATCGGCTGAGGGCTCAGTAATCGCGGAAGCTTCACCTTCGGGGCGACGCAACCGGGACGAAGACAGCCGACGCGCATGGCGACATCGAACTTAATCTGAAACCCTAAAATAAAATTGATAAGGTAAGAAACTGTTCGAGAGTAATCTGGAAAATACTTTGGTTGAAATTGCAAATGTGCCAAGTCTTGTAGAAGATGGGACAATCGTGACCGAGTCGCCCGATTATGTGATCCCGAGGCTCGAAAGCCCGGCTCCGGACCTGCATCATGGACCGCACCGTAGCGCCGGACCTTGCGTATTATCAAAGATGCATGAGATAATGTGGAATCAAGAGGCAAATTACTAAACTTTAGTTTCTTTGGCTTATTCAAATTCGGAGCTATGACAAAGATTACCCAAAATACTCTTCACCTGTCTAATACCATCTGGGACCAGTGTAAGCTGCCTTGGAGTCATTCCCTGTTTTGAGGTACCTATAATACTTGCAGACTCAATTAGACGATGATTTGGAAGACTTTCTAGCAGTTTTATGCACTCATTGATAACATTTCTTCGAAACAAATATAATTTCATTATCATCTCAACTTCAACAGCTATGTATCTAGGAACGATAATACGAGGCTCAACAAATTTAGCACTATCTAGCAAAGATTCTCAACAGTCGGAATAATCACAATTCGTCTGTTTCGAACATACCCATTCCAGTCATTTCTACATCCTCTCCTAGTGATTCCAGTCTGGGCCTCTTTCTCATGCGGATATCCAAATCCTCGATCTCCATGTCTGATCCTCTGACTGGGCTATTAGTACGCAAGGCCGACTCGGCGGATTCATTCTTGATCTCGGGGGCCACATATTCTGTTTGGTTCGAGCGATTAGTATCCTGGATGGTGGCGCCGTTATCTAACAGTAACTGAACAAGATCCGAGGAGCCGTCTTCCCCAGAGTGATAACGCTCTTGGGCATAATCTATGGGTCTTTTGCCATCGTGATCAGTGGCATCAACCCTGGCGCCCTTGCTTAACAGGGACTCGGCTGCTTGTTGGTGACCAGCCTTAACAGCTAAATGTAGCGGCGTTGCACCGGTATTATCAGCGGCCTCGATGTCAGGATTATGACCCAACAGTTTCTTTACTGCCTCTTCGTGACCCTCACACCGACATTCCTCCCATTCGTTATATGTCGAGGAAACAGCCTTATGCAGTGCTGTCTGGCCATTTTCATTGGTGGCATTGATATTTGCACCCGACTTTAGCAGCAGACCGACGAGATCAGACTCGCCCATCATGGCTGCGCAATGTAGCGGCGTATTGCCACGGTCATCAGTAGCTTCAAAATCTGCTTCCTCGTCCAACAGCGTTTCAGTATCCTCATAATTGCCATACATAGCTGCGAGATGCAGCGGTGTGTGACCATTTTGGCCAGCAGGGTTGATGTTAGCATCTCTTTCCAGCAGTACTGGAACAATAACTCCCAAGCCAGTGTAAGCTGCAAGATGTAGTGGTGTATCGCCCCAACGGTCTATAGCTTCGATACTGGCGCCGCCGTTCAGCAGTTGCTCAACAACGTCTTCATCGCTATCCTCAGCTGCGATATGTAGCGGTGTTCTCCCAAGCTTGTTCTTGACTTTCGTCTTGGCCTTGTTGTCCAGCAGTAGCTGAATAATATCTTTATCGGCACGATGAGTTGCGATATGCAATGCTGTCTCTCGGAATTTGTTCTTTACGTTGATAGGAAACTTGTTTAGCAGTAGTGGAACAGCTTCGGTGAGCCCAAACCAGGCCGCTAAATGCAACCCCGTAGTTTGTTGTTTCAATCCTGAGTCACCGAGTCTGTCTTCGTGCCATTGAACATGCTTAAGTATTTTGCGATATGATTTGATCCTCGCTGTGTCTGTTAGAAACTCCTTTACTTCACGGCTTAGGAGCGGCTCTTCGCGAGCATGTTTACCCCAATAAAGAGAGGCATAACCGTAAAATGGATGAGAATCTATGTGTGATATGATAGGATCGCGGTCGTCGCCTGGTATAAGCTCGGATACTTTGTATGACAAGTAGGTAATGCAGGTTCTTGTGATTTTGGAGCGGGCTTCTGGGAACCATATCACGAACATCTGTTGGAGATATTCTTGGGCTGTGTGATGAATCAATTCGATAATTTTGCTTTCATCACCAACCTTTACCAGACCAGCACATACAGAAACCATACGGCCAATGTCTGGCATGTTTCCGTGGTCAAATTTTGACTCTCCTGGTTTCACACTGACGGCGTGCTGAAGCTCAGTAACTCTCATTGGCCTCTTCGCTAAGATAAGCCAGGACAGAACCGACGATGCGAGTTCCTTTTCCTGTTCCGATTGGTTATCGATTATCTTCATCATATTGGTATAATGTTCATCGTATGTCGCTGAATTGTTTAAATCAGCCGTAACCTCGTTGGGGGTTGTTGTTCGTTGCAGTGATTGGAGACGGAGACGGGCCGCGAGAAACCTTGCTGGATTAGCGCAAGCAATTGATTGAAAGTGCACAGTTTACTTACATTCCTTGAGCGTTCAGAGAGACACCATGAAAGACCTCATCCTGCAGTTTAGGATCATCCTGGATAAACCTTGGAAGATGCACCATGCTAGCCTTGACGTATCTTTGGACATCTTCGTTGCTCGCACGTATTTCCAATGAATGGATGCTCGAAAATCCACTTGTAATTTCCGGGTCAAACCGGGACGTTACAAGAATGTTGGCCCCTGTTTCAGTTCGTATTTCAGAGATGCACCGCGTAATTGCCAATCGAGGGTCCTTGGGCGGCTTATAGTGGTCAAGTGCGTCGATCAGGACATAAACCCTTGGGTATGACATCGTTACGAATTTGAGAGCTTGAAAGAGATCTTCGTTACTCGGCCGAGTCCGTCTGCCGGGGTTATTGTTTTTTTCGTAGAGCCTATACACTACCTCGGGTAGAGAAGGTAGATATGCAACCAACTGCCTCAAGAGGCATCCCAATAATCTACCGATGTTTTGTTCATCTTGCAGTTTATAGTCGAAATAGAAATATGCGATACCCGGTTTTGGGTCTTCCCGGAACTTGGATAAGAGGTGATCAACTACAACTGACATCATAATTGTTTTGCCCGCCCCCGGCATGCCTGGACAGAGCAACATCTGGTTCTCTTCTTTGACCCATCTTTGGAACTTGTCGGCATTGAGAAACCATTCTCCGGATCCTTTCTGTCGTACTCCTTGATGATCAGCTTGCTGTGTACTGTAGTCAAGTGGAGAGAGCCAATCAAGGATGGCCAGGTTGATTTCAGCATGATGCCTGTTATCAAGTTGATTGAGGCTGTTTTGAACTTCTGAGGTAAAAATAAGTAAAATATTAAGGACATGTAGAGGCTAATGTGGGTTCAAATTAACTAACTGGAGAGAACAGCTGTAATACGCGTCTCAGTCTCAATTGCAGCAGGAGAAATCCGTCCAATGAGATCTTTTGCATATGCTGCTGCGGTCATTGCTGCGTAGCCCTGCCATATGTTGTTCTTATGCGAATCTGAGTAGTCGCATATCCCCCGAATAACTAGACAGGGGAAATGATTCATCAACCCAGCTGCCTCCATCTCAAAACAAAGAATATCTTTCTTAAATGCAAGTTTATCTCGAATCGACGCATCTTTCATTAGCTGACTACCGGATGCGATAAGACCATAGTGAATTGTTGGATCATCTTCATCCACTGCTCGTTGCCCTCGCGACACTAGCATTGAATCGCTACAGGCAATTGCACAACCTTCATTGCTTGTTGAAGGGTGAACAGCGTCGTTGAGATAGAGTCGATCAGTCCTAGGATCAGGTCGTTGATAATTTTTCCTGAGTTTCGGTTTTTTGGCCAAGATGCTCTTTATCGTCTCTTGAATTTGATGGCCATCGCTCTGGTAACGAGCCTTGAGGTCGCAAACCGCGCTCCGTAAGAGAGTAGGAGGTTGGTCAAGAAACTTTTTATCTTGAAACTCTTGGGCCTGAATCGTTTTCCCAAAATCATATTGAAATATTCCCCCATGTTCATCTTGTGGAGTGCTAACAACAACATCTCCTAGGCGGATATCATGCCTGGTTGGGACGCCACCCCCGATACCCACCATCAGACCAACCCTGACATTAGGAAAGCTACTCAGCATGTCTCTAGCAACTGAGGCCGCGGCACTGATCCCATATCCTCCGTCTGGTAAGGCAGCAATAACAACGTTGTGCTGTCCCATTTTCCCCAGTGTATATATGTTGCTATCGCGAGAGGAGACGGCATTGGGCGGAGCATGCTCTTCGTCGAGAAATGCTCTGGCAGCAACTAGTTCTGTGCTAATAGCACATAGCCAGCCAACAGTGTAGTCTTTGGGGTTCGACATGATTGTTATCAGATATTTTAGCTAATCAATAGCAGTGAAAGTCTTTGGTTTTAGAAGAAAGTAGGTGTGATATGAGAGGCTGAGGATGTTAGAAGAATAGCAGTTATGGTGGCAGGAAGAGCGTATATATATTCAGAGCCCTCACCCATATATCGAGTGCAAGTGACTGAAATATCACGCAGCCAGTCCATTGTAATTAGAAGCCCAGCCCGGTTCATTCAACTCCTGCTTGGTGTACCCAACAAGTTGAGCTCACACATAGCGGTAGATGAAACGAGGCTGTACATTGTACTACAAGCTAGAAGTGGTAAGAATATCCAATTAAGGTTGAAAAATGCGCCTATCCGATGCAGCGCGCGTCTATCGGCGATTAAGGCTGTTTCTTCACCAATCTATAATTACAAAGTATAAGCAGTGTCATGGTAATACATACTTTGCCACGCTTGGCGGGCGTCTACTAGGGAATAAACCGGTTTTTCATCAGTTCTAGAATCAAAATGTATGAGCAGTACCACGGTATTACGAACTCTGCCACGCTTGGCGAGCGCCTATCTATCTACAGTTGTTGAACAAATATATTTATATGCTACAGATATGTTACCCCTATCGGCTAAATGAGGCGTAAGGCACAGTTTAAGGCAAACGAAGGCCTATCTTACCTGCACATCTTACCTACTCATACAGAGGAGTCTATGCAAGACAAGAGTTGCCGCCCAGCATCCCGTGGGACAAATACTCAAAAGAGTATCAGATGCTAGCGAAATAGGTGACAAGAATAGCAGATAATAGAAGATTGCAACAACAGTTGTAGATATTAGAAGAAAGCAACGCTGGTAGAAGTTCCGGAAAGTGTCAGATAAGAGATGCCTTCTATTTTGTCCATACAAGATCTAGATTGTAACCACTGGGGTGTTCAATAGCCAAGTCAGGAGCTGGATAGCGAGTCTCTAAATAATCCGTGATATGCAGACCTGAGTTTCTCTAATCTTCAACGCTTTTCTGTTATGCATTTAGTGAAATTGTATCTGGTTCGTGCCTGTTCAACGGCTAGTCTGCGTTAGCAAGATATCAAAACATCAGCGTGAGTATTACGGGCCCTTAAGGATAATGAGGCGTGGAGCAGAGAAGGTGATAGCCCCAGCTACTCTATTTGACAGCTCTTTCGCTGAGAAAGGATTGAACAAGAACGGTCATGAAAGGGCAGCGGGTTTTTTTAAACTGGATCAATGTACAAGGGCATAGCAAAAGTGCCATGTCTGCAATTGCCTTCCCCCATCTCATCTATTCAGGTAACTCCCAAAGGAATTTGCAGAGGATTAGTAGTTTATAAAAAGAATGATGTTAGCAGTAGCAAACAGACAAACATAGAAGGTGGTGTGAATATGTTTAAATAGTGGAAACACGACCTCTCCTTCATTTCGACAGTTGATGTCTCTGTTATTCCGCTGCTAGTGAGGAACAATAAGGTTCCGTCAGCGTATGTAAGATGTTTACGTGCTATAAATGTACAAGGGTTAATTTGAACAGAGGAATAGACAATAATAACTTGAAACATCATCAAACAACGTAAAACAAAACTCATGGCCTCAGTCCCCCAAAGGTATCATCATTGGTCATGAAGGAGGAAAAGAATAAAAATGGTGGAGTTGAGCTAAATCCCCATATAGACCTCAGCCCGCCCCCCTCCCCCAAGCAGGCATCGGTCAAAAGAAAAGAACAGATACTACACGGCGGGGATAAACTCATTTACCTTCCCACACACTACCCTCCGATGCGATACAGATGTAAGAGAAAATAAGAGATGAGAAGGGGGGAGGCTGCGAATTTATAGATTTCTCAGCGTCTGCCTAAATGTTATAGTTTGCAAAGGCGCAAAATTTTTGAGCTGCCCCAAAGGTAAAGAACATCTTTTTACGCCACAAGGGAAAAGAAAATCTCGCATCAAATCTTCACATGGCAGATTATTAAATGAATGAGTTAATCTCCGCCACTTGTTATCGGAATTGGGCTGTCGTGTTCGAACTCCGACTCAACTAGTTACGTCGGAATCACACAAGATTCTGCTTAGACAGGTATCAATCTAGCCATGAGCTCGTGGATTATAAGGCTTGCTTTTGTTAAATAAGGTTTTAAATTTGAGCTTATGCAACTACTAAGTCCATCTGCGTGTTCATAGAAGGTAAGAAGCTACATGTAGTAACAATGTAGGTGAGTCTGCCCTTCTCACATTGTAACTTGCAGCCTTAATAGAAGCTGCCAGGCCTTTGATAGCTGGTGATTTTATACAGTTAGAAGGGGATCATTGATCAAATAGAGCCTTGCTTACATAGTTGGTAAACAGTCTTACGCAGGTAGCGGCGAAACAACTTCTTCGACATTCATCAATCTTCATGTCAATGCCGAGCCTGGCATTTGCTTCGGATGCGCATACATAGTGATAACTAACGCCATATTCGCCAATGTAAGTGGCTTGAGGGCGTAAATGTCTGCACCGAAACCTCACCGAAGCCCTTCGTCATTGGTCAAATCACCACTTTGTCTGCATAACGCAGACACAGGTCAGATGTTGACACCCAAGCATATGCGTGGCAATTTATAATGACAACCCAGTATAGGACACATGTAATCTCATCAAATATGCACTATATATGAGGCTTGCATGTTGGCCAAGACGCTGGCGCAATTTGTGCTGCCAATATTTCGGGCTTGTCAAGACTGAAGCGCTCTTAAGACAACGATTAGCTGAGTATTGAGCTCAACTGACAACTCAACAAGTTTCTCTGTCAAAACTCCAGCTAAGAGGCCTGAGGCAGGTATCTAGGATAAATCTGACGTGCGGAAGTCATAACGTTACCAAGTTGTCGCTGGGTACAGCAGGAATAAAAAGCAGATTTCACGTAGCATTACTATGACTAGCCGGCACTGAATGTGTGCAATGTAGGCGCATCTTGTATCCCAGTATGTGAGAACTCTGCCCTTGCGTCTTGCGTCTAAGCGAGTAGTATACTCTTCCCTTTTTGTCGGGATAACGCGCCATCACAATGGTGCCAAGACATATGAGCTCTCACCATAGGCTCTTCGGAGACTTATACTTGAGAATGATTCGCAGCCTTATCTCATTTGGCAAAAAACGCCACTTGAAATTGCCTTTATGATGATTTGCAAACTATCTTACGCCACAGCAATGCGTAAGACTCCTACTCCAGTAACGCATGACCACGTTTGCTAATAGTACAGCTCAGCTGGCTGCAGAATAGGTTTGTATGCAGGGATGCGAGATAAAGCACAAAATACTCTACAGGGGATTACAGGATCTTGCCCAGTAATACACAAAGAAGCGATCAAGTCTTTTATGGTGTATGCTGCTGTGCTTTGTGTAACTAGGTTGACCCGTCTATATAAGATTTAAGAAGTCCTTCTCTAGGTGAATCAATTTTACAGCAAAGCAGAGATCTATAATAACAATGAGAAACTTTACTCCTGAATGCACGCTTCCACCCAACGGGACATATGGCGGACATGTCCATGGTGTAAACACCAGGTCAACTCTAGAGATTGTCTGGAGTTGCATCGGTATCATTATTTTGTCTACATGGTCCATCCTCCACCTCGACCTCCCTGCAGATGTTGTTACAAAGGGTTTCAGAGAGTGGCTTTGCAAAGATATAGACCTCCTCTGGCGGGAAAGTATTCTGGATGGGCCTGAAACTCTTCTCTCCAGAGTTTGCCGCCACCGGCTGCGCAAGAAAGATTTTTGCTACTCGGTCCAATTCAGCAATGTTGGAGCGACTTGCACATCTAGATGGGGTTCCTTGGAGCTTGAAGCACACCATTCTTGTTGATATGGGCGGAATCGCTCTTCGATTCCTCCCACCAAAGGATGGTGAGACTCCAACACCAGACCAGGCCAGGCAGAGAATATTACCCGATAATAAAAAAAGACCTCAATTCATTAAGGATTTCTGTAGGAGACAAAATCGACTTCTGAAATGGTGTGGAAAAATTCCGTGGGATTTGTGGGAGTGCCATGTGCAGCATGCTTCCGATATGGAAAAAGGCATACAGCCATCCACTAGAGCCGAATCACAGGAAGAATTGACTTTCAGCGAAGCCGACGTCGCAGCATTAGCTGGAAATATCTGGATACTAGATTCCAAGCAACTTGCGATCGCACGAAAGAGGGGAATTATTACAGAAATGCCAAAGATCAAGGAAGAAGCGATCGACGATAAAAGCAAGTCAGATGGGCTTGTGAAAATCATTGCTGTGCTCCAGGTACTCTGGCTCGTCGTCCAGCTAGTAGTTCGAACCATTGAGGATCTGCACTTCACCCAACTGGAAATCACTACAGTCGCCTTTGCTGCAACCGCAGTAATTATATACAGCATTGACTTTATTAAACCCAAAGACGTCAACGTGCCTTTCTACATAGATGTAGAGAAGGCTGTCGAGTACGACGATTTCGTTGCTACTGCCGAAGCAGCTCCATTTGCATATATACAGGGCAAGCGATATTATATGCCAACTTCTACTTTGCACGACATAATTGACTACCAGGATGAGGATATGATCTCAGACGACGATCCACACAGCCCAGAATGCAACATCTGCTTGCAATGGAAAAGTTTTATAGACAGCACGCGATCTAAGAATAACAAGTGTTCCTGGCGCAACCCTTATAAACTTTCCCCGAAAGCAGCCGATATTTTCTCATTGATGATTGGATTCGCGTCGGCTACTTCGTTTGGAGGTGTCCACCTCTTTGCATGGAATTCTGACTTTCCCACACACGTCGAGAGACTCTTGTGGCGAATCTCAGCTCTAATGACCATCGTCCTGCCTTACATTTACATTGCTACCCATGTACCTTATATCGGATACACGGTCGCAGACATCCGAAAGCAAATGAAATTGCCGATGAACATTGCTCTGGGGTGTATTGCAATATGCTATATCCCTTGCCGGCTTTTTCTAGTTATTGAAAGCTTCAGGGCGCTGTACTATCTTCCTTCTGAAGCCTTCAAGGCAACACCAGCGGTTATGAGCATTCCGCACTTGGGATAATCTCAGAATCAGATACGAGTGGATCTTGAGCAAAGAAAGTGTATATGGGTCAAAATTGTGTACCAATTGTCCATATTCAACCCGCCTCACATCTTTACTCGTTGCACCTGTCATTCGAAGGCTTGAGGCTCTGTACAACATACATTCACTAGCCTCTTCTATGTCATATACCATGCGACACTTATCTAGGTTCCTTTATTAAACAGTATTGTATACTTACTAAATGCTATACGATTCTAACACTTACTTTACCTACATATTTCTGAGCCTCCTTCAATATTTGTTAGGTTCTTCTTCTCACGTAGTAGTGTGAGCTAGCCGTACTTGCCAGATATTCCAGGGCCTCTCTCAGCTTCGGCAGTGTAAATACTCTTTTATCCATAACCGGCTGAATCCCATTGACTTCTATTACTGCCATCGTTTCCTCCATAAGAACTCTTGAGCTAACATAGATGCCGCAAAAGGTATATAGATCTTCGACAGCGCAGACATGATGCTCTCTAGTAGAACCACCCTATAGCCAGTCGGCAATTGTCGTATAAACTTGATTAAGGTCTTCCTAATGGGTTTCGATGACCCTAGAATCTATTATTGTAGAACCTCTGGCTGTTGAGACCGCTTCAACTAACAGGCGTGTCCGCCTCCGTGTCCGCCGCCTCCACCATCATGGTGTCCGTGGCCTCCATGTCCGTGACCTCCGAAGTGAAAATTTCCGTGGCCTCCGCTGGTGTCATGATGTCCGTGGTGTCCGCTGTCATGATGTCCATGGCCTTCACTACTATCATGATGTTCATGACCTCCACTGCCGTCAGGATAATCCCCCCCGCTATTGTCAGTCTGTCCATGCATTGCAGACTGTGTCGCTAACATTGCTGATGTCTTATTCAAGTGGGCTTCAACAAATTCCTCAAGAAGCGCGATGAAATCATCGATACTCTGTTGTTCGGCTGCGCTGAGATAATGTTTCATTCGCTTCAAATGTCTAGTCCACGTTGCAACACCTATGACCTGATAACCCAGCGCTGGTCGCTCAAGGTAACTGTAACCGCCCAAAGAGCTCTGCCGAAACCAAGCCCAGTCTGGTGCTTTCTTGGTCACGACTTTGTCGGCCAGTTGCTGAAGGAAGTCGTGGCAGTTATTCGATAAGAGAGAATATTTCCCAAACTTCATCGAGATTCGATGACACTCCTCGTCAATCCGTTCTTTGGAGAGTGTCGTCCAACCTATCATGCTATAGAAGTAATGACCAACTTCGGGGGAATATCTCGTAATGACCGACTCCTTGTACGCCTTAAGGTTAAACCCAGAGGGACCAATCGTCGCCTCATAGACTCCAGGGGTGTTCGAATCGCCGACTTCTGTCTGGCGTAATTCGTACTTGTAATCATGAGCATGCAAAACCCAGTGACGGAATTGGCCCTGGCTGATATAATGCGACAAGAAAACCGGTTCGCCGGACTCGACGCTTGATTCTTTCTCGAGACGAGCGGCGACGATCTTGTCCAGGGCCGCTTTGTACCACTTCTTGATATCTGCTTTGGATGCCTCCTTGCCCTTGGCCTTGGCAACAACGCCGCTTTTCGATGAAGCGGCAGCTTTTGCTTTTTTGCGGGATGATGCGATGGCGGCTTTGATGGATACGATGACAGCGATCGCTGCGACAATGACTCCAACTATCGAAGCCATGATTCTCACGGTCGAAGCACCGTTGTCTGAAGGCATGATTGATAAGGTTGTGTGATAGTGACGGTAATAAAGGGGACTGATAGTGAATGAGCATCCGATAGGAGTTTAGATTCGCTGCGAGACTGCACTCGTCCTGATTATGTATGTGGCAGGATGATACATCAAGGAAATGCCTCGCCTCGCCTCACCTTCGCCATGGCACTTTGCGAGGCGGATTCACAGCCTTATTCCGCAGGATTTGTGCGACATATGCGGGTGCAAGACAAGGCGTGACAAGGCACCCAAAGAATGAATATTCATGAAAAATACTCTCCTGTATTCATTTTGAAGTACGCGAATATATTCTACATTGATGACTGTATATACCAATATCTAGAGATTTTCGACTTTTAACGGCATCAATGTTGGTAGAATGGCATTCGACAATTGACAGTTTCCCTGTTGGTACGAGTCACGCTTCTGTCTGCACACCCCTTGGCAAATAGGCAACAACAAAAGGAATCCCTCAGCCGAGCAGATCTTCTTCGTATGCGGTTTCGCGCACCGGCTAAAGGCTGAAACCCCAAAAACGCCTCGCTCGTGCTACTTTAATTGCAATTCACGAGCTCTGAAGATGGTGACTCACCAAAATAGCCACCGCCGAAATCCGGCATATTCGATGAAATCTAAGATTTCGACGATGCTAAATACAAGAGTTGAATGCTGTCAAGGACCGAAGTATGGGAGAATCTAGTAGAGGGGAATCGAGTACTTTTGTCTCAGAGGATACAAAAAATAAAAGACATCACACTTGAAGGAAATAGTTGACGGGATCTCATATACTCTAATGGATAGGTAGGATGGCCGTATGTCGCAGACCTCCTCCCAACCAAGCCTCATAATTCACATCGCAACAACCGCAAAGTCGTTCATCAGATTGGTATCAAAACAAGAAAGAAAGGATTCGAGTCATTCCATCTACAGCCTCTGCCCTCATCCCATAACCCACATAATAGTACACAGATCCCTTGAGCTACCGTATACGAGCCCAGCCCAGCCAACAACCCATCCCATCCCATCCCATCAATCCCATTTCATACACGGCGTATTCTCATCTCATGCCCATATTATCCATATCAATCTTTCCCAATTCATTCCTCGTTCCGCGTTCCAGAATTCTCTCATTTCATACACTCTCCTGTCTATATGATTCTAAGCCTTGAAATCAGCTCCGTATTCCGTCCCCACGTTAGTCTCGCCATCGTCGTCATCATCTTCAATGCTGGTTCTTCGCTGTGCCTCCTTGACTTCTATCGCCCTCTTCTCAGGCTCCTCATCTCCCTCTCCTGCCATGCGAGCATCGTCGTCCCCCTTCTGCTCGTCCTTGCCTTCGCTCTTCTCTTTCTCAGCTCTTGAGCCAAAGGGCCACAGGCCGCTTAAGCCTCTACTGCTTTCCCTGGGTGGGTGGACTGCAAGAGGCTTCAACACCACGTTATCCTGGTCTTGCCCTTCTCCGCCCTTGTCTTCCTCTGGCATGGCGAAATCTCCAAATTCTTCTTCGTCGTCATCAGAGTCTTCCTCCTCGAGCCCGCTTCTCCTGTTGACAACACCTCTCCACCATGATCCGCGGCCTATGTTGCCAGACATTTCATCGTCCAAGTCGTCATCAATATCGGCCTCTCCATCACCAAACGGATCTTCAAGGTTGTCGTCGTCATCATCATCGTTGTCATCGTGAACCGTGGCCGACGTGGCCTGTGCAGCCTGGTTATTCTTCTGATGCATCGCCAGCCGCGCCGCAAGCTGCAGCCGAGCTCTCGAAGGCGGAATGTTCAGCGGAGGCGGCGGCGGAGGAGGCGGCGGGATAGACGGCGGAGCCAACGATCCCTGGTTCAGCGGGTCAGTATAAGATCGGAACTAAGCCTTGGGCATCAGCAAAACAAGCTTCCTGAAATTGAAGCAAGAGGAATGCAGGGAAGAGAGGCAGAAAGAGAGAGATGGGAAAGGGAAAGGAAGAGTAAATGAGCGTTGGCAGTTGATCAAAGTCCCTAAGGCTGACAAATGGTGCATGATAACATCTTTCTCCCCCCTTTTTGTTTTCTGATGCGGTATTCTCTCCTCGAACAATGCTGCAAAAACAATGCCATCTTCCAAATTCGTTTTCCTCGGCTTTCTTGTTTCTCTTTCAATGCGCTATCCACAATAAAAAAAAAAACAAGAGGCTGTCATCTGATTCTCCAATCTTTATCCACAAAGGTAAAACAAATTGCCTCAACGCCCATTCATATTCAATGCTCCCTCTGTCTCCCCTCCGCCCTCGCCAGCAGCCTCGAGAGATACTCCAGCTCCAATCCAATGACGTCGAGACTCTCTAGTTCTTCATCATCAGGGCCGGAGGACCCTAGCGCAGCAGAGGCTCCAGGCATGTCGTCGATGGTATCATTATTAAAGCTGAAGATGGCGTCTTCTGAAACTTGTTCCTCGTCCTAAGAGAAATCTATCCTTCTATTGGGGCCTTGGCTTGGATCTCGCCTCTGTATCCATCCTCCTTCCTCAATCACCATGATGTCCTGGTCCGATGGATCCAGGTCAGCATCGGCTTCCAAGGCCATTGCGTCTGGAGATACCGCTCTGATCGGTTCGGGAGACATCATGATGACATCTTCGGGTGTATATGGCATGCCCATTGTCGCCTCAGGAGACTCGTTGCCGTGCTCATCGGAAGAATCATTACTCACCTCGGAATTCACATCCTCTTCATCCCCATCGCCCTCATCGTCGTCTTCGTCGCTACTACTTCCAAATCCAGACATCAGAGTGCCCGCGCTGATCGCAAAGGGACCAATTCCGTTACCATCTCCCTCATTCATCTCCATACCGCCGTTGAGGCCAGCCTCTGCCAAGGCATTCGATCCGCTGGCCGTGTTTGCAAGGCCTGACAAGCCGATGCCGCCCAAGCCACTAGCTCCGAGGCTGGCTCGGTGTCCCAAGGCCACCTCGGGTCGAACGCCACCCAGAATTGCATTGTCTCGCTCTCGTGTTTCCGCGAGAGCACCTTCCACATAATTGATCCAATCTTGGCTCATAACCTTGTCGAGGACCATTTCTGACAGAAGCTCCGGGGGGTGGCGTTCGGTGAACTTGACAACCTCCTCAGCAATCAGCGTGAGGTGTCCCATGTATCCCATGCGGGTCTTGGTCCTGGCCTGAGATTCGTCGCTGGCTTGCTGGCCCTTAATGATGGCGCTGGTGATGTCTGCAGCCTCGAAGAGAGACACAGCCAATGTCGGGTTGAAACCACGGTCCATCGGACCGTTGAACACTTGCTGTACAATATCATACACGACGTTGTGGAGGAAGTTGTTCCAAGGGTATGCAAAGAAGAATGACTGCTTGATGTTAGCTGGGATCTGTTGCAGAATTGTTAGGCCACACATACCAATATCGCCGGAACAACACGATACTCAACAAACTGCATTTTGAGAAAGTCGCCCACAACAGCTTCGGTAGCATCGCCTGCTACTGTCTCTGCAGGTTTCTCGCCAGCTGCAGCTTCAGCAAGGCCTGGCTCAGAGCCTGGGGGTGGTGTAAATGACTGTGGTGGCTCTTGGACGCCGGAATCAGGGGCAAGGGGAACAGAGAAGAGAGGGGGCGGGGTATCTTCAGGATGGGGGGATAGGCCACGAGATTTTTCAATCTCTTCAGGAACCAACTCAGCAACAGAGGCGGGGGCTTCTTGAGGAGTGCTGGTGACTGGCTCGCTCTTCTTCACCTCGTCTTCCCTGGGCAGCGGCGATGGCTGCAACCCAGGCTTTGTGGTTTCGGATTGGGACGAAGAGTCAGTCGCAGATTGTTCTGAAGCCGCTGCGCTGCCTGTGCCAGCTGTCTCTACTACAATGGGCCCAGAGAGAACAGTTGCAACTGTCTCAGGCTTTTGTTCCTCTGCAGTAACCTTGCTTTGATCCTCGACGGCAGGAGGGTTCTCCACTTCCGATTTAGCCAGCTCGGGAGACTTTGCCTTTGTGGGTGAAAGAGGCGCAACAACAAGGTCCGGTACTTCAAAGCGCTGTTCGTTCATCCCCGCCGTGGCCACTGCTAGCCGAGGAGAGCTGAGAGGCTCGTCGACAAATTCCTCCTCGTCCTTTTCGAGGAAGGAAGATGAAGATGCGTTCGCGCCGGGTGCAATGTCGTCCTCGGCCTTGACAAACTCGTGGGAGGTGTCTTCGTTCAACTCATTGGTGGGCTCCACCTCTTCAAAGCCATCGTCATCGGCATTGGTGACTTCCAGGCGGCGGACCTCCTCATGGTGGGATGGGTGAGGGATGCGCATCGTCAAGTCATCGGCAGATCCGTCATCGTCTCGGGGAGTCAGCTTGCCCTCGGCTCGAAGGCGCTGTCGCTCAAAGTCTCGAGTTGCAATCAACTGTTCCGAGCCAATCTCGTTGAGCAAGCCCATGTTGCTGCAGTGCAAGAGCTCTGCCATGAGCTCACAAGTCTTGAACCTGTCGAATCCAAGAGGCTCGAGCTTCTCGTTGAAAGTCGAGTCGACGCCCTGCTTCTTTGATGGCTCGTTCATGATGAGGTTCATAAACTTGGGCACATTCTGGGCAAAAAGCCTCAACAAATTACCGAGGTAAATGGGGTCGCGACTGGAAGGCGTGGTGTTGGCCTCTGTTCCAACATCCGGATCGTAGTCGGAGTTGTTTTTCCGAATCACCTCAATGATGATGCCGACACCAACAGTCAGAGGGTTGCCGCCTCCAAGCATGTAACCAACCAGTTGCTCGACACAGGGCTTTGAAACGAGCTGACGTGTAAGCTCGTTGGGGCCGATGCACTGCTGCTCGTTCTGCGAGGCGTTGGCAGAGATGGTGATGATGGCCTTGATAAAGTCGCTTGCGGCGGTCTGCACAACCCAGCTGTGCTCAGGACCGAGGAAAGAAATGAGTGTTGGAATAATGTCCTTGGAATACAGCCACTGGTGGTTGGATGATTAGCATAGAGGCAGCATACAATATTCAAAGATGGGTTCAACCAACCTCAACAACGCCTTGACCACCTTCTGTGCGATCAAGGGCAATGATTTTGAGCAGCAGGTCCATGACCATAGGACACTCAACGTGCCTCAGCATATCGGGAATGACATTGGGCAAGCTCCAAAGCAGTTCCATCATCTCCTCCGTCTTCTTCTCAAAAAGCGACTCGTTGACCTTGGTAAAGTAGCTGGCCTGCAGAGGGTCTAGCGGCGCGGGCCGAGAGAGGAAGTTCCAAAAGTCGCGGATCAGCTGTCGGTTTTCGACAAGGGCCTCGTATATAGACCAGGTATCGGAGCTCAGGACCTCGCAAGCGACATGTGCATAACGGTTGCGCTTCTTGTCCAGCTCGTCGTCATTTTCGCCGGGATCGGTGGCGCGCGAGGATGCGCGAGGGCGGGAGAAGGGCAGCAGGCGGCCCTTTGTCTTGATGTCATCATCGGCGGGCTCCTCAGCGCTCTCGACGGCCTCGAGCTTGGGGGCAACAGTATACTCGAGGAGCTTCTCCAGCACCTTGTCCTCGCGCAGAAACTCGATGAGCTTGGAGTTGTGCTGCTTCAGCTCTTGTATCAGGTCAGCCTCCTCAAGCAGCTCTTCGAGGGTGAAGTCGGGCTTGTCGAGGATGGTGTCGATGGTCGAGATGTTGGCGTAGCCGCCAAACCTCCAGAACATGGTGGCGGGTCGATGCTACCGCGCCGAGCGAACAAGCTGTCGCCGGCGGTGAGGTAGATGAGGCGTAGGAGGGGCGATTGAGCTGAAGGGGAACACGCGGCGGATGTGCTCCAAATACCGGCTGCAGGCTCAGGATTTGTCTGGTTAAAACCGGTTAAGAAAGGGTCGTAGATGGACGATGGCCACGTCACAGGGACAAACGACGACCACGAACGCCAGCGAGGCGGTCCCGTAGACTGGAGAGAATGAAGGAGGGAGAGAAATAAAAGAAGAAGATGGAGAAGAATAGGGAAGAAGGTGTAGATGGAGGGAGAAGCCGCCGGGATTAGATAAGATGCAGATGCAGATGCAGATGCAGATGGTCGGGCATGCGGCGACAAAGAGGCCGGCACAGGACAGGCGTCAGTTCCCCCCTCGCAGCGAATCAGTCCAGCGGTTCAGCGGCAGAAGAGCTGAATTGCGCCGCCGGTCAGTTGCTGGCAGCCGCTGGTGACGGTTCTCGTAGCACTCGGACAGGACAGGCAAAGACGCAGCGCCCCTGTAAATGTGCGTCTCTTGTTCGCCTCGAAGCTGCGATTTGCAGTGCGTTGCGATTTGATGTGGGAGGGCGGTGGAGGGGGGTTGCTTAGGTTGGCTCCAGTGTGGGGAGACTTTTTTGCCCGCGATAAAGAGGGTTGAAACTCGGACCTTGTCTTATCTCATCCAGGTACGGAGTACCGCATCGGCAGGTTCCGTTGAGGTACCTCTGAGTGATTGGCGCCAGCAATGTCGTGCTTGGTGGAATACTGCAGGTACCCATTATGTACCTGAATCCGGACCACGCAGATGTACCTTTCAACATCAGGCATGCCGGAACAAGTCAAACACCAGACAACAAGGGAATCCATAACAAACAAGCTGGCGGCACACAAAACCCCCAGCCGGGACATCCCTACGGCTGCCGATGAAGTAGTACAAGTGCAGCTTAGTACGGGTAGGTAAAGTAAACAGGTCAACTGGAGAGACCTGGCGGTTCATGACCAGCCCGATCAGGGGGGCCTATCTACCCACGCGAGTAAGAGTAAGCCATCCATGACGCCGTCCATGTATCCGTAATCAGCAGCACGAGTGCGCAATATGTGACACGGCATAAACATGTCCAAGGCCGGAGAGTTTGCGGCACATGAGCAAATACACGAGGTCCATCGCTACACAGTAAGGAACATGTCTCGGCTGTTGGCAGTGATGAAGACGATAATAGCCGGGTGTATCTGCTTCATCTCTGCCAAGTTGCGTCAACTATCCACTGTACACTCGGAATCATATTTACTATCCAGAACTACAGTAGAAGAGCAGACTCGAGATGCCCAGCTTCTGATAACACCCTGTAGATAACATCTCTCCGGTGGTGTCTTGATCCATCAAATTGGGTCATTTCCCGTTGCAGGGTAGCCACATGTCCCAGACCGTTACACAGCATCCATGCATTCCAAGACACTCCACACTCCAAGTACATCACCTATTTATTCCTGCCGAGTACTGTGGTATTATCCAACTCTTCATAATGAGTGCACTGAAATCAGGGTTCTTCGACCAGAAGCATTTGTGGTGGGAAAACTATTATGAGCCATTGTGATGCAACTATACCATCTTCTTTGTCTCAACATAGTATAGACGTCATTTGGACACTCTCAAGTATACAAAAATTCTACAAAAATTCTAATAAACAGAGCATTATTGTTATTATATCTAAGTAAATGTGGCCGGGAAATAAACTGTACAAGCCCATACGCTATGCCGTTTCTAAATCATATTCACAAGCTGCAATCCTCTGTCAAGTTCCACCCTGACAGCCTTGATCTGTGCCATGTCCTTCAACAGCACTCCTCGCCACCAGCTATACCAATCAGCCACCTCTCCCAGGTCGGCCTCATCAAGCGCAAGCCATTCCTGCAATCTTCTGCTCCACATGGGGAACATGTCCTGCACCAGGACCTCTGCCAAGACCGTGTCGCCAAGGACCTGATTCCATTTCATAACGCCAACCAGGATGGGGAGATAGGGCTCTTGCTCTGCTGGGTCGACACGGAAGTTGGTGCGTAGGTATCTACCCATGGATGGTAAGACGTGCGACATGATGAGGGGTCGCCATTGGTCTCCCAACACGTCCTTCCATTGCGCCAGGCCGGGGACAACTCCCCTCTCAAACTCCCAAGCATCGATAAGGTGCCTAAACTTCCTCCTAACGTCTGCAACCAGGCCAGTGCCTCTTGGGTCAAGATGGTAGTGGGGAAGATACTGCAGCCAGGGGAACAACCAAGTGTGTGGAAGATGGTGGCTTTGCCGCTTCTTCTTGGGGTTCCAGTCCGACACTGCCGTTTCCAATTTTCGAGCCACGTTGTCTACTAATTGCGCTCGAACGAATGGCGGAAGTAAATCTTTCCAGTTTTCCATGATGCTGAGCATTGGCGTGGGGTTGAACGGATCCCAGGAGCGAAGTGCTGTCAACACTCGAGGAAGCCAGTTCTTGTACATCATTGTCTCATACGGCGTAGTAGCCTTGTGGTGTGTTCGGTATACGCCATCATCCTGACTCGCAGAAGAGTTCCACTTGTTCACGGATTGATTGCTATTGGCAGACCTGATGAGAAGACCCGATAGTTTCTGTAGGTCTGATGCAAACCGGGACGGTTCAGCCATCGGGTCCCAATCGGGGCTGCGCAGAAATGGATGGATAGCGGCTACCGCAATATCTGCAATGGCGTCGTTTGCTGACCCAGCGTCGACTGCTGTCTGGAGAGCGCTCATGACCTGCTCCCACTCTGTTGCCTCGACAAGTCGCTCAGTCACAACATTTGCAAATGTCTGCAACCTCTCGAAATCGGACCGTAAATCCTCCATCTCTTGTTCCCTCTGCTTGAGCTCCAAATTGACCCATGTCTTGCGCGACTCCAGGCTCTTCCACTCTTCGGTAAAAGCTAGCAAGTCAGACTGTGCTCTTTTGGCCAATTTTCTCGCTTCAATCACTTCATTTGATTCGGGCACGCCGGATGACGGTGTCATGATGCCGCTCGACGAGGTGAGCAATCTGCCCCCAGGACCAGTCATGTCGAGAATAGGGGCAAAAGCTTCTGGAATATTCAAGCCTGGAGCCCGCTTCTTGAGCTCGTCGGCCGTCAAATATTTCGTCCTCTGCCTCATCGGGGTGCTTCCAGCACTACTGTAAGATACCGCTCCCTTGGCCTTCTTCTTGGCCTTCCTGCGCTTCTTCTCTTCTTCTTCCGAGTCCACAACCTCTTCTCCTCGTAATCGTGCTTGTCTCTTTTCTTCTTGGCACTCTTGCTCCGTCTTCTCTTTTACTGCGCCAAGACCGACGCCTTGGGGTCGGAGGTTGGCTTCGATGATAATGTTTCGTCCTTCGCCCTCTTTACCCAGACCTTTGCCTTCCTGGTAACCCATCTTGGCCATCATTCGGGCACCAAAGGACTTTGGATTGATTTTCCCTTTTGAGCCGAAAGCACTGGCCTGAGGCTTGTTTCGTGGGGTCTCGTTTCCATCATTTGTCTCCTTTAACACGGGATCCCTGGCAGAGGATGGAACGAATCCGCCGCCGAGGACGCCGCCTGAGCTGAAATTCGTCTTGAATGATGGCCGTGTGGTAGTCGCTTTCTGTGGATTCTCCTCGCGTGATTTCTCGCCGGCTGTGAAGCGCAGCTTCATGGCCGCGTTGCCAAGCCCCAGTCCAGCTGGCCTGTCATCATCATCTTCGTCGTCCTCATCGCCGTCCTCATCTTCTTCGCCATCTCTGCCTTGGGCATTTAGGCCAATGCCCAGGCGCGGTCTTTCGTCTTCCGATTCGTCATCATCATCCTGCTCAGCGCCCTCGGCAGCAGTCGACACAAAATTGACACCTTTGCGCCTCAGCGTCTTTCGCTTCCAGCGCGAGTTGGGGTTATCGTCTTCGCTGTCGGAGCCAAAAATGCCAAGAGCTGCCTTTTCCTTATTGTTTCCGCCGACTCGCCTCTTCTTGCGGGGGTTAAAGTCGCCAAAATCGTTGTCGTCGCCGTCGAGCCCAGGAACGGTAGGCTCATCGTATTCCGACTCGGACGACGAGTAGTCTTCAGCGGCAGCTTTAGCGTTGAAGGGGAAGAAGGACAGATTCGAAGAGCCCTCCATGATGCGACCGTATGGCAAGATTCAGGATGATTACCGCAGTCGCTGAGGCCTCGCCATTTGATCTGCTCTTCTGTTCGATGACAAGCCGTGGATGAAGTGGAGCCTCGTCCAAGCAAGGCTGCAGTGAATCTTTTGTTGGACGCGTTGAAGCTTCACGAGTTTATCTTATCGCCACGTGACTGGATGCGCCGTCGTGGGGGTTCAGAAGGCGGTGAGAGGCCTGTCACTCAATTTACACGTGCTTGGCGGGATTGTGATGAATTTGGCACCAGTTCTTGTGCCCTTGCGTCATCGGTTGGTTCCCATGGGGATTTACCGCCCACTGCCCAAAGCCTGCATTTGGGACGCATTGCGTGAAATTTGTACAGTAAGAAGACTCTATCAAGTAGAGAGCTGCAATGACTCACGCTACAGCTACTGAGAGCTACAACTACGAGTACTATTCCATAAGGAAAACGTCTCTAACAGCTCGCGTCTTGTCTGCACGCGGGGTCGATCTAGTACTAGGTAAGTACCCCCAATCGGTAGCTGGATGGGGGCCGCGCAAATGTGTTTGGCAGTACCTGGCGCTACCTGGCTCGATGGAGGGGGATCCCGCAATCGCAACCGCAATACCCTACAGTAGAGCAGAGCTGTGCAGATGGAATGCATGAATGCATGAACGATATGCCATGGCAAGTAAATAAATCAACAAATAAAAATCATCCATGCAATACCGGCTTCTGGCCTTCTACTACTGCCATTTTCTTCGCCAACCAGCAGTCGCATCTCTGGCCAAACAGACACTCAGAAAATTCATTTGTTTATGCACACATGCGGTGTTAGTCCGAGTTCAGAATAGCCCTGCCAGTGCGGGCTGCTGATTGGAGCAATCAGGTGATGGGTGGGATTTGTTGACTTCCATGTGTGATGGGCAGCCCACAGCAGCACAAGCACAGCAAAGCACAGCTCACCCAACGAGAGCACAAGACACGAACAACTTCTCCAAAACTCGACCGAGTTTCTGCATGCAAGGCGAGCATCGCATCACGAGACACGAGACACGACCTCCCGCTCCCGAGTCAGCGCTCGCAACTCTGCAGCTTCTGCCGCGCACCGAGCAAATCACAGCTGTCCACCGACTCGATCCCCGGCACCGCTCCCCCCTCCTTGCTTCTTGTACATATTATTCCGTCTTTTCATACCCGTATTATTTTATACCTGCACAGGCACTGGGCCCGCCGAGAGCCATCGCCGCTTTTCTGCCTATCCTGATCCCGGTCGTGCAGCTCCAAGAAGGCAGGGTAACTGACACTGGCGGCCGCGATCCCCGATATTGCTCGGGTGAAAAAGTACAAAGTAGCCTCCTGGATCTTCCGCTTAACCACTCCTGACGGATTCACGCCAACCTCTTCATCGTCTGTGGTATGTTGCCTTCTTGTCTTCCCTACTTCCCCTCTGGCTAGCCTCGTGCCCGCCGCGAGGCCTGCACAATGGAGTCGCGACGGCGTCACCCGTTCAAGAAGCTCATCCGCAAGATCGTCAATCTAATTGATGAACGGCCAGCAGATTCCTCAGAGCAGAAGCACTCCCAAACCTCGTCAGCGTTTAGGTACCTTTCGCTTCCCTCCCGAGCCGCCATGGCCGACGCAGAAGAGGATTTCAGCTCCTTGCCGCTCCCCGACCGCTTTTCACACAAGGTAACCCATCTATGCCATGCTCTTTGCACCACGGCCCATCGCGAACTCCCCTTTGGCTGACTAGAAACCCCTTTGACATATAGAACTGGAAAGTCCGTAAACAGGCCTATGAAGATGTTGCTAAACAGTTTGCCAAATCACCGGATGAGTCCGATCCTTGCTTCCGACCCTTTCTAAACGACCCGGGTTTGTGGAAATCTGCCGTCTCCGACTCCAACGTGGCCGCCCAGCAAGAAGCCATCACCTCCCTCTGCGAATTCCTCAAGTATGGCGGACGAGATGGCGCTCTACGTACGCGTGGAGTCGCAATTAGCCCCATGGTTGAGAAGTGCCTATCTTCAACGCGACCCGCCATCAAGCAAAACTCCCTCGAAGCGATCCTGCTATATATCGAACTGGACACAGCAGCCCCCGTTATCGAAGAGGTGCTGCCTGGTCTTGGCAACAAGGTACCCAAGAATGTTGCAGCTACACTAAACGCCTTGACCCAGATTATCCACAACTACGGCTGCAAGATTGTCGACCCGAAGCCTATCCTCAAAGCACTACCCAAGGCCTTTGGTGCAGCTGATAAAAATGTGCGTGCTGAGGCTACTGGCCTTGCGGTGGAGCTCTACAGGTGGCTGCGAGAGGCTATGAAGCCCATGTTCTGGGGGGATCTGAAGCCCACGCAACAAACCGATCTGGAGGCGCAGTTTGAAAAGGTCAAGGCTGAGGGCAACCCGAAACAAGAGCGACTGCTGCGAAGTCAGCAAGAGGCTGCTGAAGCAGGCGGCGGCGGCGACGGCGAGGACGGAGAAGAGGGCGAAGAAGAAGAGGCGGAGGAGCCAGCCGAGATCGACGCGTTCGCCTTGGCCGAACCTGAGGATGTTCTAAAGAAATTGGCGCCCAATTTCCACGAACAGCTTGCCTCCTCCAAGTGGAAAGATCGTAAAGAGGCCGTTGAGGGACTCTATGCAATCCTCAATGTCCCTCGTATCAAGGATGGCGACTTCAACGAAATCACTAGGGGCCTTGCCAAGTGCATGAAGGACGCCAACGTTGCTGTCGTTACGCAGGCGGCCCAGTGCATCGAGCTGCTGGCAAAGGGATTGCGCCAAGCCTTCTCCAAACATCGTACCACGGTCATGCAGCCCATAATGGAACGGTTAAAAGAGAAGAAAGCTGCGGTTGCCGACGCTTTGGGCGGTGCACTTGACGCTACCTTTGAGGCAACGTCACTGTCTGACTGTCTTGAAGATATCTTTGCTTTCCTGGGCAACAAAAACCCGCAGGTAAAGGAGGGTACCATGAAGTTTCTCATTCGTTGTCTGCGGACTACGCGCGAGGTTCCAGCCAAACCCGAGATTGCTCAAATATGTGAGGCTGGAAAGAAGCTACTTGCGGAATCGACCCCCGGGTTGCGAGATGGTGGTGCTGAGATTCTGGGAACAATCATGAAGATCATTGGTGAACGAGCGATGACTCCGAACTTGGAAGGCTTGGACGATATTCGAAAGAACAAAATCAAGGAGTTCTTTGAAGCGGCCGAAGTCAAGGCAAAAGAGAAGCCCAAGCCCGTCCCCAAGCCGGCACCAGCCGCAGCACCGAAGAAGGTTGTCGGGGGCAAGAAGCCTGCAGCAGGCGTCAAGAAAGCGGCGCCGGCTGCTGCAGCTGAGGCACCTCCCGCGGCGAAGCCCGCAGGAAGCAAACTGGGCCTGCCCAAGACGGGCGGACTCAAAGCTCCCCAAAAGCGAGCGGTTGGGGCCTCTTCTGGGGCTTCATCACCCCGCCGATCGGGCCCGATTATGCCAGAAGAAGATCCTCTGCCGCCAACACCACCGCCGGCAAAGGCAGCGCCCTCCCGAGGACTCACGGGTCGCTCTTTGGCTAAGCCTGCTGCGGCTCCCGCGCGGATGCCTTCGGAATCACCGCCCCCTTCAAGCGGCCTCACTGCCATTGAGAGGGCCGAATTGGAAGAATTGCGCACCGCCAATGATCGTTTGACCCGGCATATCGATGACTTGCGTCAGGAACGCAGCAAGTTTACGTCGGAAATCCAGGAGCTGAAGAACCAGAATGCCAGCCTCATTGAAGACCACACCCGCGATGTCCTGAGCATCAAGGCCAAGGAGACCCAGCTCGTCCGTGCCCGGAGCGATGCGGAGGCAGCAGAGGGAGTCAACGATAGACTACGGCGTGAGCTGGAGCGCCTCAAGAAGGCGCTGAGCCGTGCTGAACACCTAAATGCATCGGCTGGTAAGTTAAGAGTCCATTTCTTTTCATCGCTGCTGGTGACTGGTAGATGACTGACAAATGAAATAGGTATTACATCACCAACATTCGACGAGCCCGGGATGTATCGGGACTCCATGGCTGCTCCAAGCTCACGGAATAGGATGAGCTACGCCAGCAGCATGTCCGAAGAGAAGGAGAATGGCGATGCTCCTTATCCACGAAACAAGTTCAGTCCGGAACTGCGCTATGCAGGCAGCACTGGATCATCTGGACGTGGATCTCCAGCTCGAGGATTCCGGAATATCGCCTCGCACGACGATGGCAGCGATTCAACGCTGACATCGGCCAGAGACCGCCCCGTATCGTCAATGCCACAGTCGGGTTCCAACGGAGCCGAGAGCTGGAGGCGAGCAGCTGAGGTGACAAGTCAGTTGAAGGCCAGAATTGAACAGATGAAGGTATGGAAAAATAACCTGTGAATATCATTGATGACCCTCGTCTCTAACTGTGTATAGGCCAAGCAAGGATTTGCCAGATCTTAGAGGAAAAGAGTAACGATTGACGAATACGATTAACAACGCATCATGTCCGAGCTTCTCTGTACGTCTAATGATTGCCTGTGATATCGGCGAAACAGGAAACAAACATCCCCCCAGGCCTCGCTTCATTGTTGGACCTTATGGGAGATCAATCTTGTGTGCATTTTTAGGCGTTGGAACCCATACCCCCTCCTTCCCCTTTTACGAAAAAAATTTGGTTGATAGAAGTATAATGCAGACATACTGCTTTTGGGAACTCGGGGTATAACGAGAAGGGACTCTATAAGGTTGCAAGGTGGGAAGCTATGGATGAACGGATGACCTTTGTCTTATCTGGGCAGTACTCTAGCCTTTTACTTATACCAAAGCTTATTCAGTTGTGGTTTTAGTTTTTAATTTACGACCATATGTTTCTTTCTGCTCTAACATGTGGACGTGGGGATGCGGTGAAATTGCTTATTGAACGGATACATTGCTGGGCTAACTAATGATTGCTACTATGATAAGGCTAATGGAATACTAATACATGAAGTTCGGTGCGGGTTGCTCTTCCAGCGCTAATTACCTTTCTTGCTGTCGTCGCCGCCCTTGTCTGATTCACCGTCTTGATCAGTCTTTTCTTGATCTTGATCAGATTCGCCATCTTTGGACTCGTCGGTGTCTTTGGATTTGTCATTGTCCTTGGATTTGTTGTCCTTAGACTTGCTATCCTTGGACTTGCTGTCTTTGGACTTGTTTCCACCCTTGGATTTGTCGCTCTCTTTGGACTTGCCACCATCTTCGGACTTGTCACCGTCTTTAGACTCGTCACTGTCCTTGGGCTCATCGCCGTCCTTGGACTCGTCACTGTCTTTGGACTCATCATTGTCTTTAGACTCATCGTTGCCCTTAGACTCATCGCTGTCTTCAGACTTGTCACTGTCCTCAGACTCGTCGCTGTCTTTGTCCATGCCCTTTTGGCTATCCTGAGAGTCGTCCTCTTCGTCCCCCTTATTCTTGGCCGAATCCTTATCGTTGTCGGCTTGCTTCTCATCCTTCTTCTTGCCCTTGCCCTTCTTCTCATCTTGGGACTTCTTCTTCTTTGCCTGTTCCTCTTCTCTCGCCTTCTTGGCCTTCTCCTTCTTGATTCTATCCTTTTCTTCCTTCTCCAACTTTGTCCAATCCGTATTCTTATCCGCAATACCGGACTCCTCTACTCTAGCTCGCAAGCTCTGCTTGTTATGCGCATTCCGCTGAGAGATCTCGGCGCGGCCGACGAGAGATATGAATATGGCGAGCCCGACCATGGCGGTCAGGAGGAAGCGGTACTTTGCGTACCACACCGGCGCCCAGCCTTTTCGCGTGGCGCGGGAATCGGCGTAGTAGAGCGCGACAAAGGCGCCAAACTGTGTTGTCAGGGCGTACTCGAGAGGCATTAGCATCGTGGGCCAGGCGACGATGGAGGCGGCGAGACCGGTTCCGTAGCGGAATCGAGTGCGGTCGTGCTGCGGCTTCTTCTCTGCATATTCGAGGCCCTGGCTAACGGTTAGAAGTTCAGTCTTATTATTGTGAAATAAAAGGTCATACCCAATGGATGGCGCCGAGGAACGAAATGATGACGGCGCCATATCCGAGCTGCAGCGGCTCGATGAAGTCTAGGAGGTACTGCGCCGTTTCATGTTCCATGAAAATCATGTTGTAGAAACGATTGCCAGAAGGAACATCGGTGTTGAGATTTAATGCTAAGAAAACGGTCGACACAGAGGTAGCAAGGTAAGGCAGTGTGCCGGCTAGACCGAGGATATGCGATTCGCGAGGGACTGTGTCCAGGCGGAACGAATCCTTGACAACATCCTATGATAGCTTTTAGTCAACCCAATGCTCTTTACAGTGTAACATCATCATCGAATGCGTACAATGTCAGATTTGAGACTTGAGGGGATACCCGGAGGCTCTCTCATGGCTCCTTCAGTGGCCTCCAAGACGGTTCGCACGCTGCTGGTAGAGGATACGCCTTCAGGATTTGGTTCGAGCTTCTTGTGGGCAAGCCTGTCGCGCTCTTCATCGGCTGATGGAGGTTTTGGAGGTTGATTGGAAGAGCTGGCGAAGCGAATTGCTGTTCTTCTCGCATCTAATCGGTAGAGCTGCTGGCGTGTTATCGACTGCTGCGATCTGGAACTGGCGAGGCTCGCAGCTACTGTCCTGCCTGAGGATCGCAGCGACGGCAGGGATCTGATCATGATGTTGATTGCTTGGAGACTTCAATAAAGCTTTACGAAGTAGAAAGAAAGGGACTGAGATTGAGTTGGCGAAAGATAAACTACATTCCAGGGATAGATGCGTCGGCAAGAGCTGAGCTTAATGGGTACATAAAACAACAATTTCTGTGGAGTGTGAGCTCGGATTCGGCACAGCTTTTGGCATCACATTGCAAGAATTGATCGAACATTTGGACCTGCATTAAAAAATCACGATAAAATAATCAAGTAGCGATGCCGATAATGGATCCGATCAGCGGAAGACGGAGGTGGTGATGCTATGATGACATTATTTGGGAGGTCCGAGGTCGTGACGTAATGGCCACGCGCATTGGGGTATGACACTGTACGGGAATGCGGGAGAGGCTGCGAAGGTTTTTGGATGATGAATGGTGAATGGTC